>NC_138523.1:1052500-1635123 GCF_000230855.2 Cajanus cajan
AAAAAACACGAGTGAGAGTGAGATTGAGGTTCTCCTCTTCGACAACAAACTTACCTATGGAAGAGGGCAGGATCCTGAGTGAGGATTACACACAAGATGGAACTGTGGATCTTAAAGGGAAACCCATTCTCAAATCCAAAACTGGTGGTTGGAAAGCTTGCTCCTTTGTTGTTGGTATCTTTCTCTCCTCTTATATGGTCATTTTCATCTTCTTTATAACATTAATTCCAAAGCCAATTTCCCCAATCATTTTCTTGTGCTGTGTTGTCTCCTAGAACATGGGAAACCTCAACCTTGGTCTTGTTTGTTTCTTGTAGTGCTTAAGTACGTATAGATGTGCATGTCTCTTGTTTTTCTATGAGATAAAAAAAATTGTTTATTAGCTTATTTGTATATATACAAACTAAAAATGTTTTAGAGTTTTTTTTTATTAAAAATAAACAGTATTTTTTAGCCAAAAAAATTCCCAAAACATTTCTAAAGTTGTATTCAAATAGAATCTATTAAGTGTTAGCCTTAAACACTAATTGTATTAAAGATTACATACAAATTACTAATCAAAAATAATGTTGTAGACATAAATATATAGAGCTTGTTTAAGTAATCTTATTGAGAAGTACTTATAGAAGAAAAAGAAATAAAAAAATTGAAATAATTTTTTTCATAATTTACAATAAGTTTATATATAAGTTAATTCATAAAAAAAAAATTTCTATTAACTTCTTTAAAATCTTAAATTAACTTTAACTTTTAAAAAAGTTCATTTATTTTTTTAAAAGTATTTCAAGAAAAACTTATACACATTTAAAGTTAATACTAAAGTAGAGACATATATGTAATGTAATAAAGTAGAGACATATATGTAATGTAAAAATATCCTCTCATTACATAAGAACATCTTTAGTGGGAGTTACTTATAAGCAGTCCTCACTGGAGATGCTGTAATAAACCAACATCATACTATAAATACTCTCAAGAAGCATTGTCCAGTTATTGTGTTGCTTAAAGACCGGGTAGACACTCCAAGAAGTAACATGTTGTAGAATCACATACTCCAATGATTTCTTCCTTTGTCAATTTTCACTTCATCCAATTAAAGACCTCATCATTGTCACCAAATGTTAAATATACTTTGAATGTTTTAGTTATTATTAAAAAAAGTTGAATAACTTTTATATATTTTAACATACTATTTTTTTTTATTTGTGTTCATGATCAATACAATATATATATATATATATATATATATATATATATTAGATTTTACATTTCTCACAAAATTTGTTATTTATATAGCACATATTTTAAAAACTATATATAGTTGAGCGTGTCTTGAAGATGTAGTTGAGAAGTAGGTTTAATTCATTTCATAATCTACTTTATGACCTCACTCCAGCTAGTAGCCTATTGATACAAATTAATAGAGCAGTGAATTCATTGACTTAGAGGTAGGTGGGGGGTGGTAGCTTTTGTATAAAGAGGTACAGTACTATATAAAACCAATTTCTGTCCTCCATTCATATGGCGCTCCATCTTCTCTTTCATGTACCTAGTATAAATTTAACATACATTATTAATATTATTAATTAAAATTCATTAAAAATAATATCAAAAAAATTTAAGTTTCACCTTAACTAGATAAGACAAACAAATAGTATATAAGTGAAAACAACTTTCATCTTATTATAAAATTAAATTATATTCAAATTTTTTATAATTCGAAAAAGCTCTAGTCTCACTCCTACCCATAGTTTTAAAAACCGGACCGGTCATCGAACCGGTTAAGGTACTGGGTCAGTGGGTCAAAGGTTGAACCGATGGGTCATTAGTTGAACCGCATGACTCGGTTTTTATTTATTTTTATTAAAAAAATATTCATATTAAATATATTTTATACTTATAAATTTTAATAAATTTATATTTTATTTTAAATTTCAATTTTTCTATCTTATTTAAAATTATTTTTATTTTTATTTTGTAAAAAATATATAAAAAATTACATATTAAACTGTATATTAATACAAATTAAAAATATAAATAATATGTACATATATAATATGCTTGCAATTGTTATCACAAAATAATATATGTAATATTTACATATATATTATATTATTAAATATATAATATAAAATTAATAATATACTATAAAAGTTATTTAAGTTGTATATTATATAAACAAATACATTAGAACAAGTAGTTATTGTTATATTTAATAAGAATCTTTGTTCTTCTATTAAAAGATTCAATTTTCATTATTATTTTTGTGGTTTATGGTCCCTTAAAAAATAAAAAATAAAAAAATAAAAAAAAGTGGTTGAACCGGTTTGACCCACCGGTTCACCAGTTGAACCGGAAAATTGACCGGTTCAATCCGGTTTGAAACGGGTCAACTGCATAACCGATCCAACTTAAGGTTCGGACCGGCTGAACCACTGGTTCCCGGTCCAACCGGTCCGACCGGCCGGTTCGGTCCGGTTTTTTAAACACTGCTCCTACCTATCCTAGATTATTTAAAAAGATCACTATTTAACCACACACCAAACTCAATAATACTGAAAGTAAAGACATGAATTGAAAAAAATTTAAGTCTCATATCAACTAAAGATAAAATAAAAAAAATAATATATATATATAAATGTGAAATAATCTTCATATAAGTCAATTTTGTAAAATTAACTTATATTTGATCTATTTTTTACGATTCACTTTTTATAAAAATGATAAATTTATAAATAAGATTTGTTAAAAAAGAAGTAGATTACTATACTAAGCACATGAATCAACCGGTTTCAATTGTTCTAATTTAATTAATAATTTCATGTTCATATTTTAGATATGTAGTGTTATGTTAAATATATGAAGAAAGATCTATGATACTCTTACTTAACTCAAGAAAAATTTTCTTTCATAAAAAAATACTTGTGGTCTATATTTTTTCTAAAAATTAAACCTACAAAATTTTGTAAATTTTAATAAATAATAAATAATAAATAAAATGTTAAATAAATTTTAATAAATTCTTTTATTGAAATTGGGTAATCCTCATATTCATGACTTGGGGGAAGATTAACCTTCGAATAGTTCTAGTCCAATGCATCGAATATATCCATGACAACAAGAAAAAAAAGTGATAATAACTAATAAGTATAACCTTTTATTAATATATCCTATATTTAGAGTTTCAATCTCTCTCTCTCTTCATTTAGAGACAAACTTCATTTTTTATACTTAGTCTAAATTGCATTTGTTAATTGTTAATGCTAGCTATATAATATGTTCGACATATTATCCGAAACGTTAAACTTAATTTGCAGCGGATGCAAGACCAACTCTTTAAGTCTATAAACCAACATATATTTATTATTAATTTTTATAAAATAAAGAGTCACATATATATTAATAAAAATATTTCATATATTAGGAAGAAAAAACTAACATATATCAAGAAAAAAAAATTCAAAATTTACTTTAAGTATCACTTGCTATTAAGCCAACCATAAACAGATATAATTGTTATTTTATTAATTATCCAATAGTACATGATTGAATGATATAGTAAGAAATTATAATCGTATATGAATCAAAATTTAATCCATGAGTGTTAATGAATGTTACGTAACTAGTGATATAAAAAAAATACTATGATGGATATTTTTTATTAAAATGAAACAGAAAAACTACTATCAGAATTCAATATTGATGTATTTGTACGAGCAGTCACGAATTCAAGATCGTAAGAATAAATTTTTTAAAAAAACAAAATTAATAATCATATATATATAACACAATATAAATATAAAAATAATTATTAATGAATTCAATATATAAAATTAAAGATACAAAATATAATACTTTTAAATATACATTTATATAATATAATGCAATTAAAATAAGAGAGTGTATCTCTCTCTCTCACTACAATGTCACTGCATATGAGGAATGATAGCATTAACAATTAACAAATGCAATTTATGCTAGGTATTAAAAAATGAAGACTGATAAAAAAAAAAAAAAACATTGATGTATTTGTGCGAAGAATGATACCAACACTTATTGTGACATTCATTTTATTATTAATTAAAATTTATTAAGAAATTATATTTTTAATAAATTTAAACTACTAATAAAAAAATAGTACGAGAGTGAGACTTATATTCCATGTATTCGTAGGAAGTGGAACTCTTGCAGTCATGCATGATAATATATTAAAAAATCATTACTGGGAAAAAGGCATATTAATCTATTTTTCCCTATATATATATATATATATATATGAGGAAAGTTCAAACGACACTGGTATAATTTTTACTAAGTGTTACACCGCTTAATAACTTTATATTAAATGTAAATTTTAAAAATTTAACCGTTAGATTAAAAGTTCATATCTCTTAGATCATATATATCAAATTTTGTTAAAATTAAACAACAACATCAAAATATTCATATTTTAGTATATACATAAGATTTTCTTCGGGTTAATTGGCATTTATGTTTTTAGGTAACGTTTCTTGTCAACTTTATGATATTAATGTGTTAGTCTTAATTTTGGCGGCATAGGGTTTTTACTTCTAGCACCACAAATCCACAATTCAGTTATTGCGTTTGCAGACGTTAGGAGAAAATTTAAAAAAAGAGAGTACATTTTTAGGTAGTACTGTATTAAATTTATATATATATAATTAAGTAAATAAAACTGAATTCAAAATTAAGAAAACATACGTACGTAACAAAATTTAAAGGCATTAGTTAAAAAATCGCTACGTAAATAAGTTTTTATTAAGTTGCATGAAAGTTATACGAGAGTACGTTGTTATACTATAAAAGCGTTTGTTAGCATTTATCAAATTTAGATCATGTGTTTGATTATGTATAATTAAAAAAAATAAAAGAGGTTAAGGTTGATTCTTTTGCTTTGTCTGAACGATAAGTAAAATAGAAAGGAAAGTAATGGAAAAGAAATATAAAGGAAATCAAAGAATTTCTTTCCGTGTGTTTATATTAATAGAAAAAGAAAGAGAAAATAGATATATGAATTATATATAAAATATATTTATAATAGTTAAAAAGGTAAATTTTTTTATAAAAATAAAAAAAGAAAATTTTCATTTCTTTGACAATAATGTATTAACGACGACATTTACAAGATAATTATATGATTATAATATTTTATTTTCCAGTTTTGAATAATTTTTTCATTTTACCTATTCGTTATATTAAGAACCTCAATATAATATTAATTACTATTTTTCCATTAATTATATCCTTAATTATGAAAGAAGAGAGAAAAAAAACAGCATAACAAATGAGAGAAAAATATTTATGCATGATAAGAGAAATAAATTAAGAAATTATAAGTAGTTTAAATATAAATAAAAAATAAAGGAAGTAATTTTTATGATTCAATGATTGTGTGGCTGTCTCACTCTTTTTTGCTGGTTTAACCTTTAAGAGTTGATGCTAATTTGTTTTCATTGCGATCTTGAAATTTGTACGCATTTCAATTATTCTTTTTTACTTTTTAATTTTTTATTTTTATCCTTTTAAATTTTAGTTGTTTTTATTTTAATTCTTATAATTTTTTTTTTTATGTTGGTCTTAATAGTTTTTTACTTTCTTCCATTAAATTTAACGGTTAATCTGATGATAAAGATGAAAAAAAATAATTTTTTTAATCTCAAACAACATAAACACCCTATTTGACATGTAATCTCAAATAGGAGGCTCTTATGAAAGTTCACTTTTACCTCAAACAACATAAACACCCTACTTACAAATAGACTAAAAATTAAAAATAATATTAATGAAATAATAATAATTAAATAAGAGGGGATAGAGCTATTCTAATTAAGAATAACTTTTAAAAAAGAGTTATTCTTTATCTCTATTTTTTAGTTTATTTTAATCTAACAGTAAGAAAATAAGTGACATAGAACTATTGAAATGAGAGAAAATAGATGATTAAATTAAAGAAAAATTCTTCTAGAGTTACTCCTAAAGTAACTTAAGCCCTCCTCATTAATATAAAAATAATATTAAAAAACTATAATATCATAATTTTATAATATTATTAAAAATAAATACCTTTTTAATATTTTTAACATTTTAAATGCACAAAAGTCTAAATCAAATATATCATAATACTTTATTCTTAGCCCTCATTAACAATAATAATAAGAAGTTAATTTACATATAAAATAATAAATAATAAATAAATATTTTAGGTTGATTTTTCGTTTCTAAAAAAATTAAAATGACACTTATTAATATTATGAACATGTTGGGAATCAATTTTTAACCCGTTTCATAGTTCTTTAACCGATTTTTCTCAAGTACTTTATTTAAATTGAATACTAAATTAGTTCATTAGTTTTTGGGTGCAAACAGCCATTTAATTTGGTCCATATAATAACATTCCCACAAAAGGTTTTTATTATAAAGAAAATGGTTGATTTTGTAGCAAGTATTACATGCATATATATTTTGATTTGTGTAATGCAAAGTTGAGTCGGGTTGGTTGAATGAATTATATGTGATGTGATGGCAGTGTACGAGGTATTTGAAAGAATGGCATATTATGGAATATCATCAAATTTGATATTGTATCTGATAAGGAAGCTTCACCAAGGCACTGTGACCTCTGCGAACAATGTGACAAATTGGGTTGGCACCATTTGGATAACTCCTATCTTAGGTGCCTACGTTGCCGATGCTCACCTTGGTCGCTATTGGACTTTTGTCATCTCCTCCATCATCTATCTATTGGTACCTCTTTCTGTCACTTCTCAAATTATATCATAGTATTGTTATACACAAATATCATTTAACATAGTTTTAATTGTTTGGAGGAAGATAATAAACACACCAAGAAAAATCAGAATACCTGTACCTAACTCGATTGCTGTGTAATCTTTCCTCAAGTTATATATCTGGATCATGTTTTCCTCCCTAAATTTTGTTCTTTAAAGTCCTCCCCAGCTATACAACTTACATGCATTTTTTTTATACGTGAATATTGAATTTAATATCAAAACTCAAAAGAGTTTATAACAAACTCATGTATTCCATTCAACCTACTGTGCTAGATCTAAATACTAATTATATGTATGTTCATAAAAAAAAAAAACTGAAATTATCTCATAATGTATTAGAGAGATAAAAGCCACCATTATAACCATATAAAATACTACACCGAAATTTATATTACATGTGATTTTAATTATAAATAACAACTTGAATTTTTATTTGGTATTAATTAATAACAACAATCATTAGTTTTAAAGTTATCTAGGAATAAATTTCTCTTTTACCCTTAACTTATTGTTAACTTTATTTTTTTTATACATTTATTTACAACTAATATTAAATATAAAATCACTTAAAATAAAAGATATTTTAATTTATAATAAAATTTGAATTTATAATTAATTAAAATAATTAACTTAATTATTTTTCTTCATTTATGATTTGCCCTATAGAACTTAATTAATTAAGACCGAAGGTACTGTATCTTAAACCCAAATCTTCTACAGCATAAGTACTTTCACTCATATTGATGGTTATGGTATCCTGTTTAGTGTTGTTAAACTTTGACTAGTGTTGTTGAATGATTCATGTGTCTTTTGTAATGGCAGGGAATGTGTCTGCTCACACTATCAGTGTCCCTTCCAAGCCTAAAGCCACCTGAGTGCCATGAAATTGATGTGACAAAATGTGAAAAGGCCTCCACACTACATCTAGCTGTGTTCTATGGTGCACTCTACACCCTAGCAGTTGGAACAGGTGGAACAAAGCCCAACATTTCCACCATCGGTGCTGACCAATTTGATGACTTTGACTCCAAAGAAAAGAAGCACAAACTCTCCTTCTTCAATTGGTGGATGTTCAGCATCTTCATTGGGACCCTCTTTGCAAATTCTGTTCTAGTCTATATACAAGATAATGTGGGGTGGACTCTAGGGTATGCTCTTCCCACTCTTGGACTTGCAATATCAATCATCATATTTTTGGCGGGCACACCGTTTTATAGACACAAATTACCCACCGGGAGTCCCTTCACTAAAATGGCCAAGGTCATAGTGGCTGCTATAAGAAAGTGGAAAGTGCCTGTTCCTAGTGACACTAAAGAACTATATGAGCTTGATTTGGAAGAGTATGAAAAGAAAAGGAGAGTCAGAATTGATTCAACTCCAACCTTGAGGTATAAATTCTACCTTATAATGTCTCAGCAATTTGCTGTGTGCCTTTTTAATATATGAAATATTGTTAATTTGTTTCGTGTGAGTGTGTTTAAACATATACATATGTTAATATTGTATACTCGTTAATGATAAAAAATTGAAATGATATGTACAAATTCTTATATATTTAAATTTTGTTATTGTAATTGTAATTTCAACTGATTTTATTGATCAGGATTACAGTATAATTCAAATTTAAAATATTATAAATATTATCTCAATCTTCAATAATAGATAGACTCTAATTGTTTGTAGTTCATACCTGGGGGGGTTATATACAGCAAATAAAACCTATATACAATCAAAATTGGCTTATTAAAAGTTTGCATTAAATGTTAACATAAATTACTTGAAACTGTAATTCTGATCGAAATAAAAGTACCTAGAGAAAAACTATATCCAAGTTTTGTGCTATATGTTGTAGCTTGGGGTATTCAAGGTTTTTCAAAACTATACAAGATAAATACCTTTCTGGCTATACACCAAAATTATTATGATGTGAAACACTAACAAATTAAGATCTTTTCTCGAAATATTATTATGTGATGATTCTATTAGTTTCTTATTAGTCTTAAAGAATATTTTCTGGCTCTACCTCCATATATATATGTAGGTTCCTCAACAAGGCATGTGTCAAGACCAGTTCAAGTACTAGTGCATGGATGCTAAGCCCTGTTACCCATGTAGAGGAGACCAAACAAATGCTAAGAATGATCCCCATCTTGGTTGCTACACTTATCCCTAGTGCAATGGTGGCACAAATAGGTACCCTTTTTGTGAAGCAAGGAACTACACTTGATAGAGGCATTGGCAGCTTCAACATCCCCCCGGCAAGTTTATCAACATTTGTGACTCTATCCATGCTTATATGCGTGGTGCTCTATGACCGTTTCTTTGTCAAGATTATGCAAAAGTTGACCAAGAACCCTAGAGGGATAACCCTTCTCCAAAGGGTTGGAATTGGCCTGATAATCCACATAGTCATCATGGTGGTTGCATCTATAACTGAAAGGTATAGGCTTAGAGTGGCCAAAGAACATGGGTTGGTAGAAAGTGGAGGAGAAGTTCCCTTGAGCATTTTCATCTTGCTTCCTCAATTTATTCTCATGGGAGCAGCTGATGCATTTCTAGAGGTTGCAAAAATTGAGTTCTTCTATGACCAAGCCCCAGAAAGCATGAAGAGCCTTGGCACTTCCTATTCAATGACTGCCCTAGGCATTGGGAATTTCCTGAGCACTTTTCTCCTCACAACGGTTTCACATATTACCAAGGAACATGGCCACCAAGGATGGGTTTTGAACAACTTGAATGCTTCTCATCTTGATTACTACTATGCACTTTTGGCCATACTAAACTTGGTCAACTTTGTATTCTTCTTGGTTGTGACCAAGTTCTATGTGTATAGGGCTGAAATTTCAGATTCCATCAAAGTGCTTGAGGAAGAGCTGAAGGAAAAGACAGTCCTTGTGTCAAACCAAGTGATTCCAAGAGATTAATTAGATGATTGGTCCTTGAAAAAGTGGAAGATAATGTATCAGCTAAAATTGTTAGGACATGCATGATGGTCATAAAACTTTGGGATGGTTTAGATAAATGGAAGCCATTTTAGGAGAAATTTAGTTGAGAAGAAATGAAGAATACGTCATAGGAGAGTCTTTAATGTGTGATAATTTGGACTTAACTATTCAAGAAATGTCATGTTCATTGTTGTATAAGAACATAGAAGGGAACAATTTTTTTTTTTTTTTAATAAACCTATAAGCTTAAATACCTAAGTGATACCTAAACGTCAATATTTCTTTTTCTATCTTCTTTTTTATTTCTTCAAAACATTATTAGGAAACGGTTGAATTTTCTCTCTCTCTAATTTTAATTTCATAATTTTAGTATCCTAATTTTATAAAATTTATAATTTTGGTTATCTTACTAGATGTTCATTTTTTTTAATAGTTAAAATAGTAATATTAATCATATGATATTAAGCAAATTTCATAAAAATTAATATTTAATAATATTTGTATTAAATTTTAACTTTAGTTCTATTTTTTTTATCTCATAAAAATAATAAAATAAGATAAAAATAAAAAATAAAAGACCAATTTAGCTAAAAAAAGATTATTAAATAATAATTATTATATCATTTATATATCTAATGTTAAGTCATGACGAACGTTACAATGTCAAAAATTAATAGATGAATATATAATAAAAGGATCAAATTAAATTTGTATATTTAATAAAATTAAGGAATTAAAATTATAAAATTTAAAATTATAAAATTTAAAATAAAGGAAATAAGATTACAAATTTGATATTATACATTGATATTTAAGTTGGCCTCCGATTGCATCTCATAATATTTCTTATAAAGTGCGATCAACTACTTGAAAACCATATCTATTTAACATAGGGCCTCGTCACAAATAATTAATTTTGCATGCAAAAATAGTTTTGCTTTAAGACTTCCTTGTCGAATATTGCAAGCTAAATCTTCATTAGTAAGCTATGACCTGCTAATGGTGAAATGAGCAGTTTTATTTCCATATAGAAGTGATGATGCAACTAGAGGCAACATTTAAAACTATTAAGCTCTTTGATCTTAGACCAACAGATAAGGTATTTCAAACACATGTCTTTCCTGTACCCCATATCCATATAAGAAGAAAAATCCACCTGGTTTGAGTGAGTAGAATTAACTATTTGATCATACACAGACTATTGCTGTACAGTTAAGCTGATAATTGAGTTGCAACCAATTCCTCCCTTTAATAGCTCATTTTGTCTACTAAATTTTTTTGAAGTTAAAACATATATATTTGAATGATTTGACACGGCATACAATCAAAGTCTTTTACAGATCTTCCATTAAAAGATAACAATTTATCTAATTCAATCAAAACATAGATTTTTCAATTCATCATCTCCTTTTGAAGTCTTGCAATATGAATAAAATGACATATTGTTTTTAATTGTACACATGAAATTTGTATTGTCTAACTCAATCAAGTCGAGCTAACCTCATGCTCAATTCAGATAAGCCGAATTGAGCACAAACTCATCCAAACTAGACCCCCAACCCATCAACACTAAAAAGAGAAACCCTAGGCAATTCATCCCCAACAATTACGAGACTGTCTCTGTGTCTTATATCTCCTTGAATCTAGGATCACATTATCAAGAACAGTATATCTGCTTATCAAGAATAATATCTCTGTTTACCAGGGACAATATATCTTTGCATTATTAAAAATAATATCTCTACACAGTCAGCAAAATATATATCT
This sequence comes from Cajanus cajan, assembly GCF_000230855.2. Lineage (NCBI taxonomy): Eukaryota > Viridiplantae > Streptophyta > Magnoliopsida > Fabales > Fabaceae > Cajanus > Cajanus cajan. Next base: position 1,064,025 of record NC_138523.1, read on the forward strand.
CTAAGATATCAAACAATATTATTACTAAACCTAAGGATAAGATCAATCACCTCTACATGGGGCAAAAAGTATTCTAACCCTAATTCTACACTTACCTTAAATTACCTTTCTAACTTGAACGTTAGAGTGTCTTTACAGGTGCTCTTACTGCTGTTGATATTAGAGCAACCAAGATGTCACCCTTGTTGCTGGTGCACTTGTAGATTTTGGTAAAAATATTTGGCATTCACTTTGGCCACACACAGTTTCTAAATGAAACCAGCTGACAATGAGCAACAACATCTATGACAATTGGCAACCTCGGTCTAGCACAATATCCTTTGATATCTATTATCATCATCACCTATGGTGCCTGTGTGGCATCGTCTACCACACAACATAGCCCATTGTCCATCCACCGTCAAATTGCTACAATGCATGGAAGTCATGCAGAAATGCAATAAGGAAGCCCTAGCAGCCTTCTGTTAACAACATAAGGCCAATTGTGTACACTACAAGATCAATCATGTACGCTACGGGATAGGAACTCTAAGCCTTACGTTAGGAGAACAATGACATTCGCTTAGGGAAGAGTATCCCGACAAAGGAAGAATACACACTCTCCAAATCCACGAGAGATACCCCTACTGTGTAAGGATCTCAGCTTGTCCAAGAGAGTCAATCTCATCCTCGAGGAGGCTCTCAACTTGTCCAAGAGAGTGAATCTCATCCTCGAGTCACCTTGAGGTAGTTCGTTGGTGAACATCGTGCCCAGTTATCCCTTTATCAACAATGTGACTGATGTTACGCTCCCCCAAGGATGGAAACACATCGCCATGAAGGCATATGATGGTTCAACATGCTCGGACGAACACCTAGTTGCGTATGAGACCAATATGCATCTCTACACCTAGGACGAGGCTGTCCTATACAAGATCTTTCCTACAACACTCGAAGGCCCTGCACTCCTATGGTATACTCGCATACACTCATTGAACATACCCAACTACCTATTCTCATGTCTTGAAGATTATGAGCTTTTGAGCTCTTCCATGATTCTAAGCTTTAGAGCTTTTGCATCTTGAATATTATGAGCTTTCGAGCTCTTGCACGATTTTGAACTTTTGAGCTCTCGCATTTTAACGATTACAATCTTATGAGCTTTTGTGCAATTTTGAGCTTCCGAGCTCCCGTTTCTTAATGATCACGAGCTTTTGAGATGTTAAGCGATTTAAAACTTTTTTACAAGCCTATGCGGAGCTAATCAATTCTACGAGCATGTTAGATATAACAGATTTAAAAATTCCACTACAAATCCATGCATTATAAAGCTAATCGAAACATAATCTAAACTCTACACCTTGCCCTCGCAAGCAAAACCCAACATTTTCATTGCAGAAAGGTGACTTCAATCATAAATTGTTCACTTTAAAGGTCTTGGAGCTTGGGGGTTTATGTATCGTCTACCTTGATCGATCAAGTCAAGCTGACCTCATGCTCAGCTCGAATGAGTTGAGTTGAGCACAAGCTCACCCAAACTGAGTCCCCCAATCCATCAATGCTACAAAGAAACACCTAAGCAATTCATCCTCAATGACTACGAGAGTATCTCTGCACCACATATCTCTTAGAATTTAGGAAAATATTATCAAGAACAATATATCCACTTATTGAGAACAATATTTCCTCTTAACAAGAATAATATTGAGAAAAATATCTCTACATAATCATCATAATATATCTCCTAGACATATTATTTCTAAACCTAAGGATAATTAAGATCAATTACATATATATGAGACACTAGATTTTAACCATAATTCTACACTTCTCCTAGATTCTCCTCTAACTTGAACGTCTGAGTATTTTTATAAGTGCCTTTATTGTCATTGACATTGGAGCAACTAGGACGTCACCCCATTGTTGGTGTACCTATAAATTTTGGTAAGAACAAAATTGAATATTCTTTTGAGAAAGTGTTACCTGACATATTTAAGCTCTTTCTATGTTCACTACAAAAAAATCAAGTTTTAGCGACCACCAAAATCGGTCACTATTTAGGTAAATTCAGTCGTTGTTACATTCAGCGACCGAAAAAATCCGTCGCTAAAACCCTGGTCGCTATTTAAAATAGCGACCGAAATTTTTTCCGTCGCAATTTAGCGACCGAAAAATCAGTCGCTAGACATTAAAAATCCGTCGCTAATATTTTGGTCTCCTAACTTCTGGAGACCAATTTTGCGACCGAATTTTTTGGTAGCAATTTCCGTCGCTAATTTTTTTAATTTATTTAATAAAAACATTTTAAAAATCAGTCTCTAAATCGGTCGCTAAAAACCTAAAATAGCTACGAATAAATTCGGTCGCTATTTCGATCGCTAAAATTTGAAATAGCTACAAATTATTTTGGTCACTATTTCGGTCGCTAATAACTTGAAATAGCTACGAATTTTTTCGGCCGCTAAAAACTTGAATTGGCTACAAATTATTTCGGTCGCTATTTTGGTCATTAAATACTTGAATTAGCTACAAATTATTTCGGTCGCTATTTCGGTCGCTAAAAACATGAATTAGCTATAAATTCTTTTGGTCGCTATTTCGGTCGCTAATGTTAACCAGTATTTTTAAATTCTTTTTAAATTATAAATTTATACCTGTTAACGAATATGAAATTAACAATATATTTATTACACAATTTATAATAATAAACTAGAACATACTAAAAGACATAATCTCATCGATGTAAATTTATATTATAGTGAAAACTAAATAAAATATAAGCATGTCAATATAGTATGCTAAACACAATAATAACATAAAATGTTTAAACTTCAACAAAGTAATAGTGAAATACAATAAAATATCCTGAAACAAGTAAAATAAAGAAGCTTAATTAAGAGTCTCTTGTAGCAACTCGAATGAAACCATCAATCCCTTGTCTGAATTCTTCATTTACAATGCCGAAGCAATCAACTCTTCGCAACATCCAACTCTGATCGGGTCTCATGATCCCTATAGTTGCTTTAATACATTAAAATAATCATGCTTTCAAGAAAGAACACAATGACATAACAAGAAGCCAAATTGGCTTAAATAATCATGATTTTTCTCATGTTTAAGAATTAAAAGTCATTTCCATGGGTGAAGAATTTGTATCAGTTATTTCCTATCTTTTGACATGCCTTTTATACACTTAACTGCATTATTACAGATTTTAAAGCAAGTTGTTCCAAAATATTAAGTTAGAATACTGTTTTTATGTAACAAATATTTTTGTTTTCGTTGCTAGTAGCCAACCTACTAATTAAGTCAATTAATATTGAATCCCCTTCTTTAACCAATAAACAAGAGCAACTTTATCTACTTTGTTTAAAATGTCAAGGTTGGCAACAGATAATAGGCATAAACATATTGAATGTTGTTATATATATTTTCAAACATTATAAATTTATTTATTTATTTAATATTTTATTTATAAGATAGTAAGAGGATTTATAGGAAGACACAACATTACTCTAGAAATAACTTCTAGATAAATGGGTAATTGAAATCCTAATAAACTAAATTCTGAAAAGGATATATAAAGTCCAGACAGTCTTAAAGCATATTCTCTTTGAATTAGTATAACCTCTCTACACTTAGTTATAGATTTCCTCACTAAGACTAAATCAAAATTTGGAATTCACTATTGAAGGCTATGCAACAGAGCCTTTTATAGTCACTGTCTATAAAAAAAGCCTTCTATAGTCATTACAACTAAAAGCTAACTGCTAACAAAAAAAACTGACCAGATTTAAAATAACCAATAACTAATAGTTATTTTCTTCGATCTTGTTCTAATTTTAAAATTATAAAATCTTTATTACTTATTTAAGAATCACTCCATTATCAATTTTTACCTGAACAACGTTATTCTAAATTTAAAACTATTAATTATGTAGATTTAAATAATAAATTAAAATTACAAATCTTTTAATATTAGAAACCAAAATTACAGAAAAATATGCAATCAAACTATTAGTCTCTGGTTGTGTTTAAAATTACAGAAAAATATGCAATCAAACTCTTATAAAATAATGAATTTAAAATTACAAATCTTTTAATATTGTAGATAGATACATTTAACATTCTAAATTCTTGCATAAATAATCATTTGAAATGACAATAGTACTTGAAAGCAAACCAGAGAATAACTTGGAGTTCAAATTAGAGTTGATAGGTGAGCTTCCAACACAACAAAAGTACCAATCCAATTGCTAGATGTTAAAAAAATTGAACTTGACAGTTAACTATGTGTACGTTTCACTTTTAGAGATGTTGCAAATATAGTTACTCGATCGTTAGATAATTGATATGCATAAAGGCCAAGAATTAATCATCCAAGTACCTAAAGTTACCTTTGAAAAATAAGTAATTTTCTAAATTTATGCTATCACAAACAAGCACATAATGCAACTGCTAGTTGTAGAATAAACTACAATGATACTCAACTCGAAGCTATAGAAAAAAGGAAAAATGTGTGAGGATGTATCTAATGAAAAAGTTATTTTGACTAGTGAGGGAAACCAATTTTAACCATACAACTACAAATGGATGATTGAAATTAATAGGTCACATGATCATCCCAAAAAGTACATGATTTTTATAATTTAAACTTAATCACTCATGATAAAGATTTAATGGCCAATACCTGTTCCTGTCACTCACACACAAAAAAATATCATTGATGTCTCTCATACATAGATGTATGTATGTATATATACCTTGTCAATATCAATCGTTTGTGTCTCACAAATGCATATGGTTCTCACGCCACTATCATGAACCTTTTTGGTAGACAAAGAACGACTTTCTTCTAACAATGTCTCTAAATGTGTGGCACGCTGAAAAGAGAGACAACAAAGGTAAGTAGTTGTCACATGGAGTTGAGAAGAAAAACTATGCTATAAGAGCAAAAATATGTATAGTTTACTGCAGTATCATAAGCTTGGCGGTTCAATATCTTAGACAAGTCAATTTCACATCGGACAGAATGAATTATCTCTGCAAGAGAGTTTATGTTATGTATTTCCTCCTCAAGTTCCTTCCGGGCTCCAGAGCTCTCTGCAGATACCAAATCAACCTTGTTAAGAATTATAATGTCCTGAAACAAACAACAAAAATTATTAGCTCTTCAGAACCCAATTCCAACTAAATGCTTGTACTAGTTGTGCTACGCTAATACATGACTAAATTATCAATATAAATAGGGGTATAAGGTCAATGTTATACATAACAATTACTAAGTCTCAATGGTGCAATATATTTTCTAATGTTCCCTCTATTTTTTTTCCCTTTTTCGTCAATATTTGAAATTCTGGCAGAAACATGTTATCAATAACAATTGATAATCCAATATCCAGTTAATGTAATAAACAATTACCGCAAATGCTATCTGAAAATATGCTTCAGGAAATGAAGATGAGCCACGATGCTCTAAGAAAGAGAATGAAAAGAAATGGCTAAGTAATGTGTGGCTTTATCTTTTTCCAAAACATTCAATGTAAGATATTCCAAACCAAAAAACAAATTTAAACATTCCAAAACAATGTGTGGCTAAGTAATGTTATGAATATGAATGAGTCATGAAAGAGTCAAGACATTGGTTCATAAATAATTTCATTAGATAGTAATGTCCATGTAGAGTTTGTAACATCCTGAAAATTTTTACCAATATAATGATTAATTGTTATTATTATTTTTATATATGGAGATTAATTTCTTATGGTTATTTTAACAAATTAAATGGGTTTTATAAAATATTTTAGATGTTTTTAATGAATATGAATATTTTAATAATAATTATTTACAGAAAAAAATAATTTATTTTAGTAGCCCAGAATGGACCGTTCCCAAATTGGAACGGGCCGTTCTAAACTACAAGAATGACATATAAATCTTTCTTCGAAACTGGCCGTTCCAAGACATGCTTTTATGAGAAAAATTTGAAACTAGAACGGGCCGTTCCGATTTAAGAACGGGCCGTTCCGGTACATGATTTTATAAGCAAATTTCGAATCTAGAACGGATCGTTCTGATTGAAGAACAGCCGTTCTGGTTACATATTCTACATATCATTAATGAGTCCAGAACGGGTCGTTCCAGTGGTATATTTTTTAGATGACGAAGGAGTCTAGAACGGGCCGTTCCGATTTTGGAACAGGCCGTTCTGGCCGCGGCCTGATGCCTATAAATAGAGCGTTTTTCACTCTTTAAAACTCATTTCTTCATTTTTTAATCTTTGTCCTCCTTTCTCTCTGAAGACGAACGGAAACCTAGAGGGGGCGACCAACAAGATTCGGCTCCTGCTTATCGAGGTAAGCGGGGAGTGAGAAATTTCGCTTTGGGTGTGGGAATATATGTTGGGTAGTGGGATTGACCCCCAATCTTGTGTTTGCTGTATTTTTTGTATGCTTATGTATGAGGGGTTTCTCCCAATTGTATCTGTTTTGTTTATTATTTTTCTTATATGCAATTAATTGTATGATTTGAGATCTTTATGGGTTCCTATGGGAAACCTTATGAGAAACAGACAAAATATGAATGTTTTCTGTTTTGCTATCTGATTGCTCTATTGTATTCCTTGTTGAATGTAATGCGTAAGTATGTGATTAATTTTGAGAATAAATATGTTTTGATATGATTTAGAGTGCTATATGAGTTCCTGCGGGAAACCTTATGAGAAATAGGCAATATATGAATATTTTCTGTTTTGATTTCTGATTGTTCTGTTATATTCCTTGTTTGATGAGATGTAAAAATATGTATTTAATTTTATAAATAAACGAGTTTTGATATAAATTAAAGTGCTCTGTGGAGGCTTTGTGAATATGATGAGATAATGTGAAATGTGATTGAGACATGAGATATGAAATCTGATAATGAAATGTGATGACGAAATGTGATGATGTGAAATGATCATGGAAAACGATAATGTGATATGAGAATGCATAGAGTCTTGATTGACATGCATCATTTGCATAAGTGTTTTAAGGGTACGATATGGAATACACCGCCAGAGAAGGCCCCCTAGTGTAAAAGCTTTAGGGATTAGTCCTTGGGGATAGCTCGGTTTGGAAGTCCCAGTATCGCCCATTGTGTGCATGGGATGTATCTTGCGCGGCTTAGCTATCCCGACGAGACTCTGGTAGTATATCCTTCTAGTGAAAGTGCGCAGTGGGTGTGACCCGACATGTACTCCTAGACTACTCTTCGTATATTTCTAGCGGCAATATGCCATGTGATGTTTTACTGGCGCCACATGCATGATAATATGTAGTCCGTTTCCATACATGTGCATTTTCAATCTTATATAATAAATTGATATTTTTATGTCTTGGATGAGTGAGATGAAATATTTTTATTAACATATCTATGCTATATCTGTCTTGTTTGTGTTTGGCTATCCGGTGTGTATTTCTACACTGTGAGCTAGAGTGAGATGTTTCTCACTCCTTTTCTCTTTTTGTTGTTTTCTTTTTACTGTTGTACAGGTGATTATCAGCATGAGGCTGGAAATGTAGGTGATGAAGCTTAGGCTTCATAGTTTGACTTTGCTCTGATAGGACATGTGACATTGAGGCGTAGATAGGATTAGATTGGGATGTTCACTTATTAAATTATTTTTGGAGACTTTACTTTTATTTTTTTTTTTAAATTTTGCTGATTTTGTTAAATTATGCATGTGGTACTCTCTATCTGAACACGTTTAATATTTTAATTATAAAGTGTTATATTATTCAAATTTTATTATTATGTGTTATGATATGTGGGGTAGAGCGTGTCACATTTAGTGGTATCTGAGCAGGTCGATCCAATCGGCCGTTAGTTATGAGTCTACTGTGCTTGTTTGATATTTGAATGATGAAATGAATTAATTCTGAAATTTATGCTAGCGTGATGATTGATTATGTCTGTTGTTTATTTGATTGTGTGTACTATTTTCTTAGATTATGGCTGGTAGAAATGATCGTGCGATTGCTGATGCCCTCCAAGTGTTGGCACAAGCTATGAGTAACAACAATAGGGTTGAAGTCGCTCCTACTGGTTGGAGCAATTTCAACGAAATCATCCACCTACTTTCAAAGGAGGATATGACCCAGATGTTGCGATGAATTGGCTAATGGAGATCGAGAAGATTTTCAATGCCATGGAGTGTCCTCTCGCTTAGAAGGTGAGGTTGGCTAGCTTCATGTTGACTACTGATGCCCATTTTTGGTGGGAAGGAGCACTTCAAAGGATGATTGATGGAGGAGTGCAATTGAATTGGGACAACTTCAAGAGAGTCTTCCTTGAGAAGTATTTCCCAGATGATGTGAGGAGTCAGAAGGAAGTTGAATTTCTCGAGCTGAAGCAAGGGAATGATACGGTGGGAGAGTATGCTGCAAAATTTGATGCTTTGGTTCGCTATTGTACTCATTACCATGGTGAGGGTGGTGAAAGGGCTAATTGCATTAAGTTCGTGAATGGCCTTCGTCCTGAGATAAAGACAGCAATCAATTATCAAGAGATTTATCACTACCCGACGCTTATCAACAAGAGTAGAATCTACGACCGTGACAACCGTGCACGTGCTATTTTTTACAAGGGAGCTGGAGGTCCTATGCGTGCTGCAAGTTCTAGTGCTCCGGGTAAGAGTAAGCCTTACTCCGCTCCTGCCAAGATTCAAGGAAATCATGCTAAGAGTAGATCTGTTGCTGGAAATTCTTTCGTAAGTGGTGCTGCTAGTGTAGGAGGCTCTATTTCTACCCCTACTAGTCGATGCAAGAAATGTGGGCTACGTGGGCATGAGCACTATAATTGTCCTGACAAGGAAATAACATGTTTCAACTGTAATGGAAAGGGTCATATTAGTACTCAGTGTCCACAACCGCCAAGGCAACACATGATGGGAACAGGAGCTAGTTCTCAACCTAAGCGTCCAAAGACTACTAGAAGAGTATTTGCTCTTAGTGGTGCTGAAGCTGCTCAGTCTGATAATTTAATACAAGGTATTTGTTTCATAGCTGAGAATCCTTTTGTTGTACTGTTCGACTCTGGTGCAACTCATTCTTTCATTTCTTTTGCCTATGTCCAAAAATTGAAATTGCTAGTGTCTTATTTGAGCTATGATCTAGTTGTAGAAACCCCCACAGATGGTCCCATAACTACTTCTAGTATTTGTCTTAAATGTCCAATTGTTATTTCTGAAAGACAGTTTCTGGTTGACCTTATCTGTTTGCCTCTTAGTCAACTAGATATCATTCTTGGAAAGGACTGGTTATCTTCCAATCATGTCCTACTAAATTGCTTTGAAAAATCCATATCTTTAGGTGAGAGTAAGTGTGCGGAGTTTTTAAGTGCTAATAAAATAAATACTTGTTTAAAGGAAAATAAAAAGGTTTACATGATCCTCGCCTGTTTAACACTTGGGAAAGACCATGAGCTTAGTGAGATTCCCTTAGTGAGTGAGTTTCCTGAAGTTTTCCCTAAGGACATGTCTAGCTTACCACCTGAGAGAGAGATTGAGTTTTCCATAGACTTAGTACCTGGCACTGCACCCATATCTATATCACCTTATAGAATGTCCCCTAAGGAGTTAGCTGAACTCAAGAAACAAATAGAAGAGCTTCAAGAGAAACAATTCATTAGACCTAGTGTCTCACCTTGGGGAGCGCCTGTTTTATTGGTTAAGAAGAAAGATGGGAGCATGAGGTTGTGCGTAGACTATAGGCAACTGAATAAAGTGACCATTAAGAATAAGTATTCATTGCCTAGAATAGATGACCTTATGGACCAACTAGTTGGGGCTTGTGTGTTTAGTCAGATAGATTTGAGATCAGGTTACCACCAAATTCGAGTGAAATCTGAGGATATCCCAAAGACTGCTTTTAGGACTCTCTATGGGCACTATGAATATTTAGTTATGCCTTTTGGTGTGACTAATGCACCTGGAGTATTCATGGATTATATGAATAGGATCTTTCACCCTTTCTTGGATAGATTTGTAGTGGTCTTCATAGATGACATCCTTGTATATTCCAAGACTAGTGAGGAGCATGCTGGGCACCTTAGGATTGTCCTTCAAACCCTTAAGGAGAAGCAGTTATATGCTAAATTGTCTAAGTGTGAGTTTTGGCTTAATAGTGTAAGCTTTTTGGGACATGTGATCTCTGAGGGAGGGATAGTTGTAGATCCTTCTAAGGTAGAAGCGGTACTTGAGTGGAAAATACCTAAGTCAGTTTTTGAGATTAGGAGTTTTCTATGACTAGCTGGGTATTATAGGAGGTTTATAGAGGGTTTTTCTAAATTAGCCTTACCTTTGACCAAATTGACTAGGAAGAACCAACCTTTTGTGTGGGACTCTAAGTGTGAAGAGAACTTTCAGGAGCTTAAAAGGAGGTTAACTAGTGCCCCTATTTTAGTGTTACCTGACCTTAGTGAAACCTTTGTAGTGTATTGTGATGCCTCTAAGATGGGTTTAGGAGGGGTGCTTATGCAGAAGGGAAAGGTAATAGCTTATGCATCTAGGAAATTGAATACCCATGAACAGAACTACCCTACCCATGACCTTGAATTAGCTGCAGTAGTATTTGTTCTTAAGTTGTGGAGACATTACTTGTTTGGATCTAGATTTGAGGTTTTTAGTGACCAGAAAAGTTTTAAGTACTTGTTTGACCAAAAAGAATTGAATATGAGGCAGAGGAAATGGTTAGAGTTTCTTAAGAATTATGATTTTCAACTTAATTACCACCCTGGCAAGGCTAATGTTGTAGTTGACGCTATAAGTAGGAAATCTTTGAGAATGTCCTCTTTGATGATTAAGGAGTTGCATATGATTGAGGAGTTTAGAGATATGAGCTTAGTGTGTGAGCTGACCCCTAAGAGTATTAAGTTGGGAGCCTTGAGAGTGACTAATAGCTTGATAGATGAAATTAGAGAAGGTCAAAAGGTAGATCCTTCTTATTGAGTCAAGTAGAAAAGTTGAATCAAGGTGTGGAGAGTGAGTTTAGAGTTGGAGTGGATGGGGTATTGAGATTTAAGGACAGGTTATGCATTCCTAGTGTGCCTGAGCTTAAGAGAGCAATCCTAGAAGAAGGTCATAGGAGTGGCCTTAGTATCCATCCAGGAGCCACTAAGATGTACTAAGACCTTAGGAAAATATTTTGGTGGCCTAGGATGAAGAAGGAAGTAGAGGAATTTGTGTATGCCTGCCTGATATGTTAGAAAGCTAAGGTAGAACATCAAAGACCTTCAGGTTTGTTACAACCTTTAAATGTGCCTGTGTGGAAGTGGGATAGCATCTCTATGGATTTTGTAGTTGGGTTACCTAGGACAGTGAAGAACTTGGATGCTATATGGGTCATTGTGGGTATATTAACTAAGTCTGCCCATTTTATTCCCATTAACATTAGATACCATTTGGAGAGGTTAACCAAGTTGTACATAGGTGAGATTGTGAGGTTGAATGGAGTTCCTACTAGTATAGTTTCTGATAGAGATCCTAGGTTCACCTCTAGATTTTAGGAGAGCTTGCATAAGGCTTTAGGTACTAAACTTAGATTGAGTTCAACCTATCATCCCCAAACAGATGGCCAAACTGAGAGAACCATACAATCTTTGAAAGACTTCCTGAGGGCTTGCATTTTAGAGCATGGGGGTAGTTGGGATAGTTTCTTACCTTTGATAGAGTTTACTTACAATAATAGCTACCATTCTAGTATTGGGATGGCCCCTTATGAGGCTTTGTATGGTAGAAGATGTAGGACACCCCTATGATGGGTAGAGCCTGGAGAGAATGCTATATTAGGACCTGAGATAGTTTAACAGACTACTGAAAAGGTTATGATGATCCAGGATAAAATGAGAGCATCCTAGAGTAGGCAGAAGAGCTACCATGATAAAAGAAGGAAAGACCTTGAGTTTAAAGAGGGAGATCATGTATTCCTTAAAGTAACTCATTGGACTGGAGTTGGTAGAGCACTTAAATCTCGCAAGCTTACTCCACGATTCATTGGTCCCTACCAGGTCCTTAAGAGAATTGGTGATGTAGCTTACCAAATTGCGTTACCTCCATCCTTATCAAATCTTCTTAATGTCTTTCATGTTTCCCAACTTAGAAAATACATTCAGGACCCATCTCATATTGTTGAATCCGACAACATTCAGTTAAAGGATAACCTCACCTATGAAACTATATCTTTGAGGATTGAGGATAAGAGGGTAAAGCAACTAAGAGGTAAGGAAATTCCTTTAGTCAAGGTTGTTTGGGGAGGAAATGTTGAAGAAAGTACTACGTGAGAATTAGAAAGTCAGATGCAAGAAACATATCCATTTTTATTTGCTTCAGGTAATTTCCGGGACGAAATTTCTAAAAGGAGGGAAGAATTGTAACATCCTGAAAATTTTTACCAATATAATGATTAATTGTTATTATTATTTTTATATATGGAGATTAATTTCTTATGATTATTTTAACAAATTAAATGGGTTTTATAAAATATTTTAGATGTTTTTAATGAATATGAATATTTTAATAATAATTATTTACAGAAAAAAAAAATTTATTTTAGTAACCCAGAACGGGCCGTTCCAAACTACAAGAATGGCATATAAATCTTACTTCGAAATGGGCCGTTCCAAGATATGTTTTTATGAGAAAAATTTGAAACCAGAACGGGTCGTTCCGATTTAAGAACGAGTCGTTCCAGTACATGATTTTATAAGCAAATTTTGAATCCAAAACGAGTCATTCCGATTACATATTTTACATATCATTAATGAGTCCAGAACGGGCCGTTCCAGTGGCATATTTTTTAGATGACGGAGGAGTCCAAAACGGGTCGTTCCGGTTTTGGAACAGGTCGTTCTGGCCGCGACCTAATGCCTATAAATAGAGCGTTTTGCACTCTTTAAAACTCATTTCTTCATTTTCTAATCTTTTTCCTCCTTTCTCTCTGAAGACGAAAGGGAACCTAGAGGGGGCGACCAATAAGATTCGGCTCCTGCTTATCGAGGTAAGGGGGGAGTGAGAAATCTCGCTTTGGGTGTGTGAATATATCTTGGGTAGTGGGATTGACCCATAATCCTGTGTTTGCTGTATTTTTTGTATGCTTATGTATGAGGGGTTTCTCCCAATTGTATCTGTTTTGTTTATTATTTTTCTTATATGCAATTAATTGTATGATTTGAGATATTTGTGGGTTCCTATGGGAAACCCTATGAGAAATAGACAAAATATGAATATTTTCTGTTTTGCTATCTGATTGCTCTATTGTATTCCTTGTTGAATGTAATGCGTAAGTATGTGATTAATTTTGAGAATAAATATGTTTTGATATGATTTAGAGTGCTCTATGGGTTCCTGCGGGAAACCCTATTAGAAATAGGCAAAATATGAATATTTTCTGTTTTGATTTCTGATTGTTCTGTTATATTCCTTGTTTGATGAGATGTAAAAATATGTATTTAATTTTATAAATAAACGAGTTTTGATATAAATTAAAGTGCTCTGTGGAGGCTTTGTGAATATGATGAGATAATGTGAAATGTGATTGAGACATGAGATATGAAATCTGATAATGAAATGTGATGACGAAATGTGATGATGTGAAATGACCATGGAAAATGATAATGTGATATGAGAATGCATAGAGTCTTGATTGACATGCATCATTTGCATAAGTGTTTTAAGGGTACGATATGGAATACACCGCCAGAGAAGGCCCCCTAGTGTAAAAGCTTTGGGGATTAGTCCTTGGGGATAGCTCGGTTTGGAAGTCCCAGTATCGCCCATTGTGTGCATGGGAAGTATCTTGCGCGGCTTAGCTCTCCCGACGAGACTCTGGTAGTATATCCTTCTAGTGAGAGTGCGTAGTGGGTGTGACCCGACATGTACTCCTAGACTACTCTTCGTATATTGCTAGCGGAAATATGCCATGTGATGTTTTACTAGCGCCATATGCATGATAATATGTAGTCCGTTTCCATACATGTGCATTTTCAATGTTATATAATAAATTGGTATTTTTATGTCTTGGATGAGTGAGATGAAATATTGTTATTAACATATCTATGCTATATCTGTCTTGTTTGTGTTTGGCTATCCGGTGTGTATTTCTACACTGTGAGCTAGAGTGAGATGTTTCTCACTCCTTTTCTCTTTTTGTTGTTTTCTTTTTACTGTTGTACAGGTGATTATCAGCATGAGGCTGGAAATGTAGGTGATGAAGCTTAGGCTTCATAGTTTGACTTTGCTCTGATAGGACATGTGACATTGGGGCGTAGATAGGATTAGATTGGGATGTTCACTTATTAAATTATTTTTGGAGACTTTACTTTTATTTTTTTTTTAAATTTTGCTGATTTTGTTAAATTATGCATGTGGTACTCTCTATCTGAACACGTTTAATATTTTAATTATAAAGTGTTATATTATTCAAATTTTGTTATTATGTGTTATGATATGCGGGGTAGAGGGTGTCACAGAGTTCCACACAATATTTGGTTTTGACATTGTGCTTGTTGCGTATTTTGAGTGATATTTCAAACAAATTAACATGTTTATTTTCTTATCCTACTTTTTTACAAAAACATTTTCATAAGGAGTGCAAAATCTAATTTTTCGAGTTAGGAGGAAAATTTTATGTATATAAAAAGACCACAATATTCCTTTTTAAATATAAAATATCTCTCTCCTTCTATTTATTTTTCTTCCTCTCTTTTTTTCTCTCTCACTCTCACCCCCCTTTCTTTTCCTTCCTCCTTTCCCTCTCTCTTTCTCTCCCTCTCCCGATCACTCTCTCTCCTCCTATTTCTCTTTCCTCCTCTCACTTTCCCTCGCTGTCTCTCATCTTGTTTCTCTTTCTCCCTCTTGCTCTCTCTCCTCCTATATCATTATTTCTTGATCTTGTCAATTTTAATAGTATTTGTTAACACTTTTTTTATTCGAATGAAAAATATACATTTTTATTCTTCTTGATTATAATGTAGCATTTTTAAATTTTTTCTTGAATTCTGTATTTAAATAATATTAATATGCTTTCAAATTTTTTAAATTATTTAATATCATATTTGTAATAAGATTTAAGTATATATATATATATAATGATTTTATTTCAATAAAGGAAAATTTTGTAAAAAAATATTTATAAACCCATGAAATATACTATTGTTATCAAATATGAAAATTTTTAATTCCCAAAAATTATGTATGTGTATTTGTAGAAAACTTTTATGAGTAACCAAACATATTTTAACTATTCTTAAGAATTATGAATTTTGTAAATGAAAAATCTTCTCTCCTACCAAACTCCCCCTAAAAGATTTCTTTTCACTTTTTAAAATATTTAATTGAAAGTAATTCAAAAAATTACAAAATTCTTAATTCATAAGGTTAAGTATAAAAAAATTATATATATATATATATGTAAATATATATATATATATATATATATATATATAAAAAAACAAAATAGTTGTATATCCAAAATAATTTATATGGAATAGACTATATCGATAAGGGAATATCATCTTGTATGTGTTGATGGTCTTGACAAAGATTAGTCACTACTTTTAATGATGAATATTTTATATCAATATCATGCTTACCCAAAAAAATAGTTGTATATAGTTCTCTTACTTAAAAGGATAATACATGAAATTTTTTTACTTTTGTAAAGATGTAAAGTTTAAAATGTCAGTTTTTATGTTTAATTTATTAATTAAAAAATAACATTTCTATGAAACATTTGAGTTTTACTTAAGAAATTGTTCTCATGGGTGAGAATCTAATATTACCAAGTTAAATAAAAAATTTTATTGAAGTAAAAATGTTATGTTAACTTTATTTACCTATTTAATGTAATAAAAATTATTAATTTTCATATAATAGATATAAATATTTCTAGCAATATTTATGTTAATTAAATACACTTTAATCATTCATAGAAATCATAATTCTCAAAATTTAATAAGAATTTTGAACTTGGAAAAATTAGTTTTTCATATTTGATTTATTTATTAAAAATAACATTCATATGAAATATTATTCCTAGGAAGGAATGATTTTTACATTTCTTTTCTACAAAATTGTTACTATAAAAGCAAGTAGGAATCTAACATTTCTAATTTAAAAGAAAAGTTTCATTGCAATACAAATGTTTATTTCTATTTGATATTCTTTAAAATATTCACGAACAATCAAACACATTTTAATCATTCATAGAAATCACGATTTTAGTATTTATAATTTTCATTATCCGTGACTCATTAAAAAAAAAACAACTCTTCTATTAAACGTCCTTAAAATATTTTTATGATTAGAAATTTTCCCGCATTATGAATTATGAAGCAACAAATCTAAAAAGATTAACTTGGCAATAAACGTAAATACAATAAATAATTTTTTGTCATAAGTTGTAACTGCATTTATTTTTTATCAAATAAAACAAAGGTTTAATATTCATGGTAGTGGAGAAGATTTTTTCATATCCTGAAATTATTATCGTAAGGAATTACAAATTTTATTACAAATATATCATTATAATATTTTAAAAGATTGAAAATTTATAGTTAAAATTATTTAAATACAGAATTTAATAAAATAAATAAATAAATAAAATGTTACATAATAATTATAAAGGATAAAAATATATTATCTTATTTCATTCAAATAAATAAATAAATAAGTGTTAATAAATATTATTAAATTGTAGAAACAAAATATATTTTAATAATATTATTAAAATTGACAATGACAATAAATAATGAAATATAAGAAAGAGAGAGATATAAAAATATGGGAGGGAGAGAGAAGATAGAAAGAGAGAGAGAGATAGAAGAAGAGAGAGGGAGTGAGAGTGGGAGAGATAGAGAAAGAGAGTTAATTTCTATTTAAAAAAAAAGATATTATACTCTTTTTATATACATTAAACTTTTCTTTTGAGAAATTTGGATTTCTACCTCCCATGAAAATATTTTTTAGAAAAGTAAAATAAAAATGCTTCCCAAAAAAATTATATTTTTAGGATTTTTTTTATAATAGTTACCATATATATATATATATATATATATATATATATATATATATATATATAATCAATCAAGATTTTCGGTTTAAAATTCTTATAAAAAAAAATAAACATTTTACATATCAAATACCTTAAAAAAAAAAAAAAAAACCTATACACCAATAGTGTAAATCGATTTTATACTTTTATCTAATCAAGATTCACACCATATTGTATACGAAAATTTGTTAATTTCTGCGGTAAAAGTCATCCGAATGATAACTTTTTATTAGAAGATAGTATAAATATTTTATATGACCATTAAACTCAATACCTTTTTTACTATCAACCAATTCCAATTTGGAAAAGGACAAAAAACCATTCATTTACAAAGCAAAACAACTTTATACTGCCATGGAATCTTAAACTACTATCTATATGGTAATAAAGTTTATTGACTTATCACGGTAATAATATTGAAAGTTAAAAATTAACAGTTATTTGTGATTAATTGACAGGAATGAATAGTCATTAAACTCTTACAAATTATCGATAATATTATTATTTAGTTATTTATTATAAAACATTACAATAAAATTGATTATTACCGATAATTATTTAGTGACAATAAATTAATTATTTTTATTTTATTATTTAATAAAAATATTAATGACTAAGATATAATAGTCACTAAAAATATATTTATATATACAAAAATTTACTATAATTATTTGTTTAGAAAAACTTAAGTCTCATATTGACTAGAAATAAGATAATTAAAGAGTATATAAATGGGTGATAACTCTCACTTTACAAGTTTATTTTGTAAGGTTAAGTTAGACCTATAACTTACTATTCTAAATTAGTATCAAATTATTCACCATTATCAAACTCAATAGTCCCTAAACTTGAAGGGGTGTACATGTATTGGAAAAAATTCAAATCCTACATCTATTAAAAAATGTTAGGAGACAAGACAATTAAAAAATATATAAGTAAAAGACAATCCTTATCTTACAAGTCTCATATTGAGTAGAAAGTAAAAAATGTCATAAATAGTTATACATTTTTTCCAATTATTTTAAGGATTTTTACCAGCATTCAGAATAATTGCCGCTAAATATTTTAGCGACATTGCATACAATGACTATTGTGGAAATGTCACTAAAAAATTTTATAATAATTTTTATTACCACTAAAAATAATATTAAATATCACTAAAAATCTATTTTGTTATAGGTGAAATTAACAAATTATTATATATATTTTAAAATTAGATGATAGTGTAAAATTATTTTATAAGACAATACATAATCTATATT
Organism: Cajanus cajan; assembly: GCF_000230855.2. Classification (NCBI taxonomy): domain Eukaryota; kingdom Viridiplantae; phylum Streptophyta; class Magnoliopsida; order Fabales; family Fabaceae; genus Cajanus; species Cajanus cajan. The sequence continues at coordinate 1,082,353 of NC_138523.1, forward strand.
TTCTAGTACAAATACCTAAAAAAAAAAAAAAGGAGGTTATTAATTGTTGATGAATAATTTCTTACTTTTTGAACTTAATTTATAATATCTTATTGACGAAGCTTGAAAGAGAAGATACTTTTGACCTCAAAAAGTGAAGCCTTTAAAAGGCCGGGGTGGTTTCGTCTTGCATGATCACTTCAATATATGTCAAGTGTGGAAATTCACATACACTTCACTAGTTTGGTTGAGTTTCAGAATGAAGTCACGTATGTGCATGAACCGTGAGACAAGTAATTAACTATTAGTACTTGTTCTTGGCTTGTTTGAGAACAATTTTGGTGTTAAATTTGATGAGGGAAGAAGCGTTGAGGCTCCAAACACATATCTTAATTTTGTGTCCTTTGGAAGATTATTGTGGCTATATATGGAAGAGGGAAGAAGCTTGGTGAGTGGGTATGCACAAGATGGAACTGTGGATCTTAAAGGAAAACCTGTTCTCAAATCTAAACGAGGTGGTTGGAGAGCTTGTTCCTTTCTTCTTGGTACCCTTCTTCTCCCTTTCACTCTCATTTTCCAATATTAACAATTTTTTTTAATATATTTATATATTACTACACCACCATAGTTTCTTTAATTCTACAAAAGAAATACAAAATTTTTACTCTTTGATCAAATTGACATACCAAAATTCCCTATTTTTAAAAATAGAAAAACTAAATATAATGATCAAAATTATAGATCTTAAAAAATTGAAGATCAAATGTGTAATTTGATCTATCTTTTGTTATCATTTGTTTCTTATGAAAAAAATTAAAAGAGTGTTAAAGGTTTTTTTTTTTATCTCTTTTTAATTTTCTATATTTTTTATTTATAAAAAATTACAAAAACACGACGAGTTCTCCATCCACTCTCAACCCCTTCCTCCAACCAGATAAAGAAAACATTTCACTTGACCAAAACTTTTGAATGAAACTGCAATTATGGAACAAGTTCATCTTTAGGATAATATCACATGAAAATCCCTGTGAAAGGGACAATTGACCTTCTAGAGAGGATTCTCTGAATACCTTTTTCTTTTTTCCTTCTCTTTAGTCTTTACATATCTCTTTTGCGTTTTTGTTATTGTTTTCTGAAATGTATATTTAGAAATATTCAAGATTTAAAAAGAATTTAAAAGTTTTAATTATTTTGAATTAAATTTCCTTCTTTTGTTAAATGTTTAATGTGGATTTTGTAATTTAATTTTACCATATATATAATGGACTTTTAAATATATGTGAAAAATTAAAATTTTAATATTAAACTTTACAAACAAGCATTAGTATAGTTTTAAACATTTAATAATTTTATTATTAGATATATTTAAATATTTAATAATTTAAAAATAATTACGTAAAAAATAATTTAAAATATTTAATGATTTTAAAACATTAAAGATATTTTTTAAGAATGGAGAAGAAAGAAAAAGGAAAGAGAAGAGAGGAGAAAAAAAAAACGAAAGAGAGAGTAGGGAGTGTTTAATGTATTGTTCAGTATTATGAAATATTGAAATTAATTATTCGACAGAGTATTTATTTATGGTTCGGTTACCTAGTTATTGCATTTATTGTTCCAATAAAGGCAGAGTAATTATTTATTGTTCGGTGACCTAGTTAATGCATTTATTGTTCGAATAAAAGAATAACGTAATATTTTGCAATATTATGAGAAAAGATAGTTTTATAATAATGATATTTAGATTAAATTATATTATTGGTTATTTTGTTTAGTAGTTAATATATTTTTTTTCTAGAATCTAATGTTAGAAGTGTTAATTTCTCATTTTGGTTTGTTTGAAAAAATATTATTTTTTGAAAATATTTTTACATAGATTTCTCCCGAAATTATTTTCATGAGATGTGAAAAACTAACTTTTTCGATGTAAAAGTTAAGTTTGAATGGGATAAACCTCATACTATCTTTAATTGTTTATTTAATGTAGTAAAAATATTTAATTTTTAGGTAATATATATAAATATTTATAACTAACTAAACAAATTTTTATGATTCTTAAAATTTATGATTCTCATGCATAAAAAAATTGTCATGTACTAAATATTTTTTGTCACTTAAATTTGTCAATTTGATTTTTTTGAAATAATAATTATTTTTCAGTTTTGGAAATCAATTTCAAACCATTTTTAACATATTTAAGATGTAAAATGTGTTTTATTCAAAACTATAAAACTAACCTGTAAACATAGTAAAACATCGTGTAAAAGTAAGTCACAGGAGCAACCAAGAAATAATTTCATCTATGGTTATTTATAAGTTTTTAGTTGTTAGTTGAACTCATTTTGACATGATTTTTACATTGTTTGACTTTTTTATTTAAATATTATTTGAATTTAATAATTTTCATGTAAGTGAATTTATAATTAAACAATTTTTATATCTTATATAAGTACAAAGAATCAAAATAAATTTGAAAATAAAATGAAGAATAAAAATATAGTTTTGCTTAATACAAAGTATCCTGATTATAGACTTAATTAAAAGAGATAACATTACTATTGGTAAATAAATTAATTTTATAACAATCATATTATATATTATCTTCATCTCTATGTATTTTTTTAGGTAACATATATAAATATGAGTTAATCATTCATATATTGTAATGTAAATTTTTTTATACTGACAATCAATCAAATCTTTTAAATTATTTTATTTTATTTTTATTTCATTAAATAAGTAACTGATATGACACTATTAAAAAATATGATTGGTTGCCAGTGTAAAAAAACTTTACACCGCAGTGTATAGGTGATTAACTCTATAAATTCAATTTTTCTAATGTGTGTCCTAGGACACACTTTAACAATTATTAAAACTCATTGTCCAATGTCACTTTTTAGTATATTTATTATGTGAGAGTAAACAATAATAAATAGCATTAACTCTTATTTTTTAAAATAATTTGATGTCATTTTTATCTCTATCCTTTCATTTGCTTTTTTTACTCTCAATCAAAATAATAATGAAATAGATTTTAACAATATTTCACTTAAGATATTAGATATTATTTTATATATATATTATTTTAACTATGTTATGTTTTTGTTGCTGCTGATTTTTTCTATTATTACCACTGTGAGGTATGTTTCAAATTATATTGGTGTTATAATACAATGTGGTATGTTCTTCATTTTTATTATATTGGTGTCTATGAATAATTTTATAAAAATTACATTTTTGTTTTGATGAAAATAAAAATTAAAAATTAAAAAAGAATAAATAACATGTAGAAAAATTAAAATAAAATTGATTTAAATATATTTTTACTCCAAATTAAATAAAGTGTTTAAATTGTTTGTATTAAAATTTAAAGTCATTATTTTTTTAATAATCATTTTAAGATATATAACATGTTTTAAATTTTATAAAAAAAATTTACATATATCACATAAAAATAAAATATTATATATAATATAAGTATTATTTGAGATAATCATATATTTTTTTTAATGAAATTTAAATATATTTTTAATTTTTTAAATTTAAAATAACTTTTTTAGTCTTTTAAATTTAAAATCAATACTTTTAATTTTTATAATTTTAAGAAATATTTATTTTAATTCTTATATTCAAATTTTAATTTTATTAAAAAATTATTAAATACTTTTACATAATATTTTATTTATTAATATAAAATATTATTAAATCAACAACAATAAAAACATAACAGAGTTAGAAGAAAACATAAAATAATGTCTAATACTTTAAGTAAAATATTATTAAAATCTGTTTCATTATTGTTTTAATTAGGAGTGAAAAAAGTAAATGGAAGGACAAGATTAAAAATGATATAAAATTAGTTTTAAAAATTATAGTTAATATCATTTATTATTATTTACCCTCTCACATAATAAATATACTAAAAAGAGGTATTAGATAGTGAATTTTAATAATTGTTAAAGTGTGTTCCAGGCACACATTAGAAAAATCGATAAATATTTATGACTAACTAAACAAATTTTCATTTTATGATTCATGCATAAAAAAATTGTGATGTACTAAATGTTCCTTAGTTCTTTATTTTATGAAATATTTATTTTACTTTTTTATTATTTAAATTTACGTCAATTTGATTTTTTTTTTTGAAATAATAATCATTTTTCACTTTTGGAAAATAATTTCAAACCATTATTAACATATTTAAGATGTAAAATTTGTTTTTTTTTAACTGTAAAACTAAAAATCGTGTAAAAGTAATCACATGAACAACCAATAAATACTTTCATCAAGGTTATTTTTAATTTTTAGTTGTTAGTTAGACTCATTTTGACATGATTTTTTCATTGTTTGACTTTTTATATTTGAATATTATTTGAGTTCAATAATTTTCATGTAAGTGAATTTAATTAAACAATTTTTACACCCTACATAAGTACAAAGAATCAAAATAAATTTTAAAATAAAATAAAACATCAAAAAAATATAATTTAGCTTAATACAAAATATCTCGATTGTATACCTAAAAGAGATAGCATTAACATTGGTAAATAATTTAATTTTATAACAATCATGGTATATATTATCTATTTATCTTCATCTCTATGTATAAGATCTTTTTTATTTTACTATTTGTTCCTTATTATAAGATTCTCTTTTAATTGTCAAATGCATTAATTACATTTTCTCTAAAATATCCTTATTTGATTAATAATTTTTTAAATAAAAGTAATAAATGTTTGAAATTAATTGAATAAAAAAATTTCTCCCTGATTAGGTTTGGAGAAGATAAAAAGACAAAATATCATTTAAGCTTAAATATGTTTTTAGACCTTTAAATTTAAAATCAGTGCTTTTAGTTTCTATAATTTTTAAAAATCTTGTTTTAGTCTCTTAGGTCACCAATAATATATTTAAAAGTGACAGATTGAGACAGTTATGTACCATCAAGTAAGTTTAATGTAATATTTTACTAACTGGAACACTAGTAGGTAAATTTTATGTGACCATATTTAAAAAATTCATTAACAAAATTTGAGTATAAAAACTAAAATATATTTTTTTAAAAATTACATGTATCTATGTTAAATTAGAAGAACTAAAAATAAATTTATTTTAAATATGAGAGACTAAAAATATATTTAAATCATATCTTTATCTTTCAAACATTAATAATTAATTAGGTGAAAAATAATTAAGTGGAGAGATAAAATGTTAATTTAAGAGATGTTAAGGATAATTTTGAAAAAATATTTAAATTATTGACAAATTTAATACTCTTAACTAAAATAACTAATTTTTTTAACAAGTACAATTTAGTTGAAAGGTGTTATAATAAGGGATGGAGACTACCTTCACTCATAATTATAAGACCCTTTCAACTAAATTACACTTTTTAATTAGTTAATTTAGTTAAGACCATTAATTTCTCACCTAATTAATAAATTTTGGAAGAGAAAGATATTAACATGTATTTATCTTCTCCAATTTTAATAAGAGTGAAAGTTTTTTATCCAATTAATTTTAAGTATTTATTATTTTTATAAAAAAATTGTTTATTATATAAATATATTTTAAAGAAAATATAATTAATGTAACTGATAATTAAAAGATAGCCTTGTAAAAGAAATAATTAAAAAGTAAAAAAAAATCTTATATATAAAAATGGAAATAGTAATATTTTAGGTTCTTCGTAATAATTATAAAGTTATCAAAGAAAAAATACTCGCTATAGATTTCTGATAAGAAAACATAATATTATGATAGATAAAAAAGATTAACCAAGTAATAGAGATGGCATATGTCAACTGTGTTGAATTTTATTTTATTTTTTGCCGTCAGTGAATTGAAAAAATATACCTCATAATTATTTGAATATTATCCATTATCCAATTTTCAAATTCAAAGGTGTAAATAACAAACATTTACTATAAATGATATATAAATGTATGCTACATTCATTTGAGACTATTGCATGGTAAAAAAAAAAATCAATAACAATGACAACTTACAAAGAAACTTGCAAAGTAAAGGTTTGTGATTTGAATTTGAGATTCTAGCAAAAAAAAAAAAATTAAAAACAACTTTAGTTATGACTTATGTCAACATATATGGAGGTTTAACATTTTACATTTAACATTGCTATTTTATTATTTCTAAAATTATGGGCAGATTTTTGTTAAAAAATGAAAACATCATTTATCAATTAATTAACTGGTTGTAATTGATTTATTTTCTATAATATTTTTTATATAATGTAATTCTATAAATTTTATTTTTATATTATATAAACTAAATAATAGTTTTTTGGTGCTACTAAAAAAAAGGAGGTCCAAGCAGTGGCCCCTCTAACTTATGTTCAGAGCAGCCACTAAAGGTCAAATTGCATTGAGAAATAAAGGGTTGTTTGATAAAAATATTAAATACTAAAGCAACATTAGCTTAACCTTAAAATAAAATACAATGGAAAAATAAAGTTGTACATTAATTCATGCATAAATCAACATTGTACTATGTTCCTCATAAGATTGTGAATATGCACAAATCTTATTGCCCATTGAATTGATTTGATTAAGTTGAATAATTCATGTGTCTTATGCAGTGTATGAGGTATTCGAAAGAATGACTTATTATGGAATATCATCAAACTTGGTCCTGTATCTGACAAAGAAGCTTCACCAAGGCACTGTCACTGCTTCAGACAATGTCAACAATTGGGTTGGCACTACTTATATAACTCCCATATTAGGTGCCTATGTTGCTGATGCTCACCTTGGCCGCTATTGGACCTTTGTCATTGCCTCTGTTATCTATCTATTGGTATGTCTTTCTGCACATTTCCATTCCCTTCTCACATTTTTTTAACAAAAAATTTAATCATTTTATTGGTATGAATCGAATTTATTGATAACTAATCTTTGTCAAAAAGTTAAACTAATTATTTATAGTGAAGTTTTGTCTTCCAAGTCTTACCAAATTTTTTTCATCTATAAAACTAGAATATGAAACATTATTTAAAGAAACGGAATTCAGTTATATTCAGATCAACGACCTGATGCATTCATCATATTGGTAAGAAGAAATAAGGATATGCTTATGATTATCAAGGTCAAAGCCAATCAATCCTGCCATGATTAGATGAATTACTGTGTCCAAATCTTTGTGAGGATTACACCAACATATCTTGTATAGTGCTTGTTGAATTAGTTCATTGCTTTTATAAAGAATTTTCATGATATAAAACATGAATGAAATGATACGTGCATTGTTTAAAACTTTTCTTTTTACATTATTATCGGATCACAAACCTTTTTATATATGATAAACTAAACATGGCCTGAATTGACATGCTAAATTGTTAAATCTTTTGGGTTGGTTGAAATATTCATGTGTATTGGCATTGCAGGGTATGTGTCTGCTTACCCTATCTGTTTCCCTTCCAAGCCTAAGGCCACCAGAGTGCCATGAAATGGATGTGACAAAATGCAAGAAGGCCACCACACTACAGTTATCTGTGTTCTATGGTGCACTCTACATCTTATCAGTGGGGGGTGGTGGAACCAAGCCCAACATTTCCACCATTGGTGCTGACCAATTTGATGATTTTGACCCCAAAGAGAAGGCACATAAGCTCTCATTCTTCAACTGGTGGTTTTCCAGCATCTTCATTGGGACCCTTTTTGCATTCACAGTTCTAGTGTATATACAAGACAATGTGGGCTGGGCTCTTGGCTATGGTATTCCAACTATTGGGCTTGCAATAGCACTTATTGCATTCCTGGCAGGCACACCCCTCTATAGACATAGGTTGGCCTCAGGGAGTTCATTTACTCGAATTGCCAAGGTTATAGCGGCTGCTTTGAGGAAAAGAAATGAAATTGTTCCTGTTAGTCCCACAGAACTACACGAGCTTGATGTTGAAGAGTACACAAAGAAAGGAAAATTCAGGATTAATTCCACTCCATCATTGAGGTACTAAGAAGCCTGTTTGATTCTCTTCTCTACTCAGCAATCAATCTCATCCAAAATGTATTAATTTTGAAAACTATTTTCAAAATAAGTGATTTTAAAGCCAAAAATCAGAATTAAATTTAAATACAATACTATAAATACTTATGATATTGTTCTATATTCAAAATTGGAGTTTCACTCCGTGTTCGCATTAACATTTAATGGAATTATTTATTATATATTATCAAAGGAAAAATCTAATTTTAAGCAGTGAATAGTAACAAAAGCACCAATGATAGTACATGTAAGTTTTTTTCCAGAAAAAAAAAAGTTAGGAGATGGCTGGCTCTGTCAGATGTTTTTTCATTCTCTTATTATGTTTTCTTCAAGTGTTCAAAAGACAAACTTTTAGAAAACAAAAATATGCTCAAAATGTACTTGGTGTGTGATTTGTTTACTAAGAAATGTTGTTTTGTTCACAAATACACACATGCAGCTTCCTCAACAAGGCCTGTGTCAAAACTAGTTCAAGTACTAGTAGTGAATGGATGCTATGCACAGTTACTCAAGTAGAGGAAACCAAGCAAATCCTCAGAATGATCCCCATCTGGGCTTCAACATTCATTCCTAGCACAATGCTTGCTCAGACAAATACCCTTTTTGTAAAGCAAGGAGTTACTCTTGACAGACACATTGGAAGATTCAACATTCCCCCAGCAAGTTTGATTGCATTTACATCTTTCACCATGCTAGTCTGTGTTGTACTCTATGACCGTGTCTTTGTCAAGATCATGAAGAGATTCACCAAGAACCCCAGAGGGATCACACTCCTTCAAAGAATGGGAACAGGAATCATGATCCACATAGTGACCATGATAGTGGCATCTTTGACTGAAAGACATAGACTTAAAGTGGCCAAAGAACATGGGGTGGTTGAAATTGGAGGACAAGTTCCTTTGAGCATACTCATTTTGGCTCCTCAATTCATACTCATGGGATTGGGTGAAGCCTTCGTAGAGGTTTCCAAAATTGAATTTTTCTATGACCAAGCCCCAGAAAGCATGAAGAGCCTTGGAACTTCGTTTTCCATTACTACAGTGGGAATTGGGAGTTACATCAGCACTTTTCTTCTCTCCACAGTTTCACACATCACTATGAAACATGGCCACAAAGGGTGGATTTTGAACAACCTCAATGCTTCTCATCTTGATTATTACTATGGATTTTTTGTTGTGCTAAACTTTCTGAATTTCATCCTCTTCTTGGTTGCTACTAAGTACTTCGTGTATAGAGCTGAAATTTCAGATTCCATAGATGTACTTGCTCAAGAACTGAAGGAGAAGAGAGCCAATGTGTCAAACCAAACGGTTCCGAGTGATTAGTTGATTAGAAATTCGAAAGAGGAAGAGGATATAGTAACAGCTCTGAGTGTCAGAATTGATATAGAACTTGGGAATGATTTGGTAATTATAGGCTCATTAAGGTGTTTACTGTATGATCATTTTGCGTTTCCCAATTCATAATTGGATAGATGTGACATTGTATATTTACAGAAAACAAAATTGGAAAAAGAAATATAGCTTAATGAATGTGTCATTGAAAACTTTTATCTTCAACAATGGTTAAATTTAAATCAGTTGTTTAAGTTGCTTACTAATTATAGTAGGCACAAAATTTGGATCGAATCTTATGTGATGAAACAATCAGGGTACGAAAAGAATGGAAAAGGTTATCTATTTGTGTATTTATTAAAGATATAAAAGAAGAGTGAGAGGACAAAGGAAGAATATAAGAGAGAGAAATAGAGGAAAGAAAGAAAGGAAAACAACTTAAATATTTCATTTTAGTTTTTATTGACATGGATGTCGCATAATAGAACAACTACGACACTACTTTACATTTAAAATAAGAGAAAGAATAGATGAATGTAAGAAAGAGAAGAAAGATGCAGTGCAAGGGAGAAATAAAGAGAGAGGAGAAAAACAGCCTACATATTTCATTTTAGACTCTATTGACATGGATGTCACTTGATGAGAAAGTTAGAATACTATTTAGCACTCAACGTGTTACATCATTTTCGTCGATGGCATTGGCTAATGAACATCTCTTTTTGGACTAAAGTGATTGATGAAATGTGATTTTAGGAATGATTTTGTTAATTTTGATAGTTTACTCAACCTAAAAAGTATTAAGTGACTACCAAATAAAAAGGACATAGTTGCACCAGAGTCTAAGTTTGTGATGAAGCCTACATTTTATCACAGGATGAGAAATATCTTCACAAACTCTCCTATGCTACTAGAATTGGCATTCACCATGTTTTTAGATGTGTAATATCTCAAATTTTTTAAATAATAATAAAATTTTATACTTATAAATAAAAGTGATTCTTTGTTTTAGTATGTATATTATTTTGACAATTTTAACTTTTTATAAAAATTGCATAAATATATCACATGATAATAATTAATAAAGGACAAAAAGTCTTTTTGTATAAAAATTTTGTTTTTGAAATTGTCAACAACTACGTACTATTCTACTAACATGTGTATATCCAAAAGAAGACACCATGGAGACACATAGTACCTACTTTTTCACTAGCAATAATAATAATAATATTATTATTATTATATTTTAAAAAATATTAAACATGTTTTATTTAAATTTGGGATAGGTTTAATAAAAATAATAATTATATAGTATGTGTATTTTGGGTTATGCTTATTTAATTAAATAAAAAGAAAAAGGAACTATTTTGACCCTGTGTTAATTCATTAACCCAAGAGTTGTGGCTTGGCTTGGTTAAGGAGAGTTATCTAATGGGTCAGTTTTATTTTACATTTTACACTTCTCAAATTGTTGCTTTAAACTCAGAAATGCGATGACATAACAATGAAGCTAAAGGAGGAGACCACCACCTTGGAAACCACTTGCCATCGTTGAACATTTAAGGTAAGGGGAGAGTAAGTTATCTCACTCATGGGTGTGTGTAATTGTTGGGTAGTGAGATTAATCATTATTCCCGTTTCTTTGCTTCTTTGTTGTTTTGAAAGGGTCCTTAAAAGCTCCCTTAATTGCTTGTGTTCTATAACATAATTATTTATAAGTCTTTAATTGTCTTTTTTATGTGAATTATGCTTTGAGATGTGTGTATGAGTGATTTGGCTGTTGATTTGAGTTTATGTAGAAAACCCTTAAGATACTATGGAAACCCCAATTTATGGAGTCTGAGTTGAGATTTAATAATATAACTAATAATTAAGTAATTTGAGTGTTAATTGAGTAATTAATGGTACAAAAGAGTAGTATTAGACTTTGATTTGGGAATTGATTAATTAGAATGAATTAAAAGTGATCAAAAATGGCAAAATGTGTGGTTATTTGTAGTTTCTATAGATGACACGAAATTGTCATCGAGTCGAATGTAAGGACATGATGTCGAGTGCCATAATCCCTAAGAGAAAAAGACGACTTCTATCTCGATGATGACCAATGCCAACAAGATTGTGCAAGGCATGAGAGCTCTAATGAGTGTGACACCCTCTACCCCAACATAATTACAATAGATATAAACCATCTATATATAAATTCTTTCTTAGTCTAATATAAAATAATTATCTCAAGTATCATTGGGTAAAAGGTGCACATTCATAGTTTTCAACTGTAAGTATCAAATTATCAAGAAATAATAAAATAAAGATTATAGATTAATTCCAGTAAAGGTGGCAGGGCCTCCTAGTTAGGAATTAACTTATAATCTTTTAGTAAAATTATAATATGACAAAAATACACACTTTCAACATAAATAACATAAAAATTACAAAAGAAAAATAATAATAATTTAACAATAAGTCTAGCTAATCCCGATGTCACATCCTATCAGAGCGAAACCCAAACAGAAGCCTAAGCTTCACCACCAACATCCTCAGCCTCATGCTAATTATCTGCATCATAATTTAAATATACACAAAAATGACAAGGGAGTGAGAAACTTCTCACTCAGTTGCAGATATAGAAATAAAAGTTAAATAGCACACACACACACAATATAATTCACATATATAATCAATCTCACATATATGCTTATGTATAATGATTTTCTTGACTTGACTCACTAATGTATGCATGTGGCGCCATACGGAAGTTTCAGAATTTATCACTGGTGACCCAAAGGTACACCTATCACTGGTGTTCATACACCTCGTTAGCATGTTACATCACTGGTGTCCCGAAGGCACACCTATCACTGGTGTTCATACACCTCGTTAGCATATCGTGGGTGACTCAAAGGTACACCTTGTTAGTCGTGGGTATGCGGCCTCAGCGGCACACCTGGAGTAATATGTGCATATGATGCATGTCATACATTCACAGACTCAACCTTTAGCATGTTACACATATCATATTCATATTTCATAATTAAGAATTATTTCAATAATCCAATTTAATAGTCCAATAGTCCAACAGTCCAAACAGTCCAACAGTCCAAACAGTCCAACAGTCCAACAGTCCAACAGTCCAGAGGTTGCTTAGGTATCATATTTTTCAATAATAATATATTAAGATCTTTTAAGTAAAGTAGGAAGCTTAAAAGGTAATATAAGATAATAAGGAGGCTCAGCCTTCCATTTAAATAACAGATTACAAATTTATAAATACTTAGGAGGCTTAGCCTTCCATTTAAATAACAGATTCTAATATGTAAATAAATAAGATATAAAACAAAACACATTAATAATACATATTCAAAGAAATAAACAACAGGTAAGGGATCGGGAGCCAATCCAACAAACAAACTATTTAACAATTATTCCCACACCCCCAAGCGAGGTTTCCCACTCCCCCCCTTACCTGGGTTTACAGAAATTTGGGCAGAATCTCCTCCTCTCTATCTTTCCTTAAAAGGAATCGGAATTAGGGCAGAATCTCTTCCTCTTTCTCCTTAAACAAGGCACTAGAGCAGAACCTCCTTTTCTTTCTCCTTCTCTCTCTCTTACTTTCTCTCTCTAATTCTCCAGAATTTCCTTCTCTCTAGAATTCTAAATTTTCAAAACCTTAGGCCCCTATTTATAGAATTTTTGAAGTTACTATGCACTATGCACTATTCATTAAAATAATATTATAAATTACTATGCACTATGCACTATTCATTATTATATTCAAATTAATTAAAATTTTGAAACGGAAAGAATCCGCAGCCCACGTTTCAGCCGCCCCTTCACTGTGCAATTGCATAGTAAAATACTATTCATACATACGTATTCGTAAATAGTAAAATACGTATACATAAATAGTAAAAATATGTATACATAAATAGTAAAATACGTATACGTAAATAGTAAAATACATAAATAAAATACTTATTCACATAAAAAAAATATTTCTTTTCATTGAATAAAATTTGGGATGTTACAATGAGCATGGGTTGCTTTCTATGGCTCAACCACTAAGCATGGTATTAACCATGTTGGGCATAAGAGCTCTACGAGCTCTTTGTAACAATGACACCAAGTGCATGGCATTAGGTGCAATGATCCCTGTGAGCAAAGGACACTCTTTGTCTCAACGACAATTGGTGCCAACAAGATTATGCAAGGTGTGTGAGCTCTAGTGAGCATGAGTTACTCTTTGTGGCTCAACCGCTAAGCATGGTATTGACCATGCTAAACGTGAGAGCTTTAGGAGCTCTTTGTGACGATGACACCAAGCGTGTATATGGCCATGTTTGGTGAGAGACCTCCAAAGAGCAAAGGTTTCTCTCTACAAGATGGGCATCATAAGTGAGTTAAGCCTCACTAGGTGTGGATATTCTGATTCATGAACTTGTGTAATCATTGAGATGAGTTAAAATTAGTAGTTTTAAGGTTGATTTGATAGCTATGCTTAAAGAAATGATGTGTGATGTTAATAATATTGTGAAATTAGTAAAGTAAATGATTAAATTGGTTATTCGATGACGTATTTAGATATACATGTTTAAGGTGCCATTGTATAATATTGAGGAGTGTTTTAATGACTATTATATTGTGAATATTGCAACATTAAAATGTTGTGAAATTTAAATTGGTGGCTTAGCCATTTGAGAAGTTTGGGCATGTGTGCCTAATAATGATAACACAAATTGTGAATACTATAAAATTATAACATGTGACCTTGTGTGCTTTACATTGAGTCATGACATGCATCATATGCATAAAAGTATTTTTGTGATGGGGGTATATGAATGTAGAATAAGTTATCAAGGAAGGTAATACTTAGGGAACATCATTGTCATGATGTGCCCTTATGTATCTTCCCCTTAATAAGAGCATTAGGTGTCAAACATTTGTGGCCAAGTATTTTTCATCAACATGTATTCCTAGGCTACTCTATGAGCCTTCAACCAATGTTTGTGATTTTGAATGACACCACATGCATTTAGAACTAGGTTAAGTGAATGCATCTCTCATTGATATTTTCCTTGTGAGTTTTGTTGAATGTACTTGGTATTCGTATGGCTTTTCTTTATATAATACTTATGATGAATGATATTTGAATGCCTAGCCTTATGTTTTGCTTATGGTTGGACAACCACATTTTTCTATTAGGGTCAGGGACAAATTTATAGAGTTCATATACCTTAGACTTTCTCACAAAGAATAAAAAATTCATCTCATAATAGCAACCATGTGTACTCGACATGAGGGTTAGGGACAACCTTAAAATATTCATATACACATGTTCATTATATATTTGATTAAAATATTCATCTTATAAGATTAACCAAGTCTTTCTAAATTCAAAATCTAGGACAAACTTACAAGGTTCATATATCCTTATTTTTCACCTGACGCATAAAAATTCCATTTTCTTACGAAGACCACATTTTTTTGGTGTTTCAGGTTCAAGGACAAACTTATTGGATTTTTATATCGTAAATTTTCTCATGATGAATAAAAAAAATATATATCATAATAGCAACCACTTTTTTCAACATCAGGATAAGAGACAACCTTAAAAGGTTCATATACTTATATTCATCATATGTTGATTAAAATATTCATCATATAAGAGTACCTAAGTTTTCCTGAATTTAGAGTCTGGGACAAACTTATAGGATTCATATACCCTTACTTTTTACACGATGAATAAAAAATTTTCCTTCTTAATAAAAACCTCATTTTTTTTAGTTTTAGGGTGAAGGACAACCTTATAGGGTTCTTATACCCTAGATTTTCTCATGAATAAAAAATTCATCTCATAATAGTAACAACATTTTTCCAACATTAGGGTAAAGGACAACCTTAAAAGGTTCATATATGATTTTTCATCATGTGTCCATTAAAAGATTCATCTTATAAGAGCAACCAAGTTTATCTGAATTCATAGTCTAAGACAAACTTATTGGTTCATATACCATTATTTTTCATGTGATGAAAAAAATTCAAACTTATTATGGTAACAATTTTTTAAAAAATTTTAGGGTCAAGGATAACCTTATAAGGTTATTATACCCTAGATTTTCTCATGAAGAATTAAAAGTTCACCTCATATTGGCAATAAACTTTTCTCAATTTTAGTGTCAAAGTCAACCTTATTGGATTCTTAAACCTTAGTTTTTCACATGATGAATAAAAATTCATCTCATAAAGGTAACCACATTTTTCCAATTACAAGGTCTAGGACAAATTTATAGGACTCATATACCCTAATTTTTCAAATGATGAATAAACTTTTTTTTGGCATAATGGCAACCACTTTAACTAATTTTGGGATTAGGGACATCCTTAAAAGGTTCATATACTTGTATTTTTCACATGATTAAAAATTTTATCTTAAAAGGACAACCATATTTTTCAGAGTTTAAGGTCAAATATTTAGGGTTCATATAACCTAATTTTTCAAATGATGAATAAAATGTTCATCTCATAATAGCAACCACATTTTTTCAACATCAATGTTTGGGACAACCATAAAAGGTTCATACACCTTTTTTCCATCATCATATGCCAATTAAAAGATTCATCTTATAAGGATAACCAAGGTTTTCTAAAACCAAGGTTAGGAACAACCTTTTAAAGTTCATATATCCTAGATGTTCTCACGATGAATAAAAAAAATCCATCTTATATTAGGAGTCATGCTTTTTCGAAAATAGTGTCAGGGGTAACCTTGAAAGATTCTTACATTTTTATTCATTATATGTCATTTAAAAGATCCATCATATAAAAGTAATCAAGTTTTTTCGGTTTCAGGGTCAACGACAACCTTATAAGGGTACATATAGCCTAAATTTTCTTATCATGAATACAAAATCCATCTCATAATAGCATGTAAATTTTTTTGACATTAGGGTCAAAGATAACCTTAAAAGGCTAATACACCTTTGTTCATCATATTTCAATTAAAAGATTTATCTTATAAGAGCAACCATGTTTATTCAAATTCAGGATCAACATATACCCTTGATTTTCTCATGTTGAATAAAAATTAATCTCATAATAGTAACCATTTTTTACATTTGGGTTTGGGACAATTTTAAAAGGTTCATACAATCTTGGTCATCATATGTCAATTAAAATATTCATCTTATAAGAGCAATCATATTTTTTCAAATTCAAGGTCAAGGACAACCTTATAGGGTTCATATATATTTTGTCATGATGAATAAAAAAGTTGTCTCACAATAGCAACCACGTTGACTTTAGTGTCAGGGATAACCTTAAAAAGTTCATACACCATTGTTCACTATATGTAAATTAAAAGATTCATCTTATAAGAGTAACCATATTTTTCCAAATTCAGGGTAAGGAAAATTCTTATAGGGTTTATATACCCTATATATTCTCATGATGAATAAAAAAATCATCTTATAATAGTGACCACATTTTTTTACATTAGTATTGAGGATAACATTTAAAGGGTTCCTAAAAACCTTTTAAGGTTGACCTTGACCCTGATGTCAATAAAACCTTGTTTTTATTACGAGATGAATTTTATATTCATATGATAATATCTAAAGTATGTGACCCCTATAAAGTTGTTGTTAACCCCCCTAGATTCAGAAAATCATGGTTAATGTTATGAGATAAATTTTTTTATTCATCATGAGAAAATCTAAGGTATATAAACCCTATAATGTTGTCTTTGACCCTAAATTTGGAAAATCGTGGTTGTTATCTTTTAATTATCATATGATGAATAAGGGTGTATGAACCTTTTGAGATTTCCCTTGGCACCAATGTCAAAAAATGTGATTGTTAATTCATGGAGTTGGGTGTTTGGTCTTAGGAAGGTCAGATCCCTTTCACCCACTATGTTTTTGTTATTCCGTTGAGGCAGTTTAATGGAGAATGATGAGTCGGGATGTTTTGTTAAGTTGTTCAATAGGAGAGGTCACTTGATTAAATCTCATAAAGCCTAGTGTTTTGGAGTCCCACAAATGGATAAGTTTTCACTACAAGAAAAATCAAAATAGCCACCAAAATTAGCGATCGAATTTTGTTTGTGGCTGATATCGACGAAATATGCCACCAAATTTGTTTTGGTTACTATTTTAATTTAGCAATCGAGTTTGCGACCGATAATGTTTAGTGGCAACTTTTCAATAGTTAAATTAGTCGCTATCCAATTTTTTTCCACTTTAAATTTGTTTATCCTTTAGCGACCGAATTAGTGATCAAGATGTAACTAATGTAGTGACTGATTATGATTTGGTCGCAAAAGCAGGGACCAAGTATAAATTCAATCACAAAACTCAATAAAAAGTAAATTTTTAAAAAATTATTGACAATACTTATAGCGATCAGATCAAATTCAGTCGCTAAATAAATTATAAAAACAAAACAAAATAAGGTATTTTTTGTTAGAAAAGAAGAGTATAAAACAAATATAAAATTTATATTTAAAATAATAAAAAAATTATTTTAGAAGAACAAGAACTCCGAGCCTCATAATAAAATTATTTATTTTTTAAACAATAAATAAAATAAATTATATAATATTAAAATAGATAATAAATCACGTTTTATTAAAAAAAAAGTGAGAAAAATAGTACTATAAAAGAAATTTAAGGAATATTTTTTTTCTATTGAATCATTTAAAAATTATGGACCAATTTGAATTATAATTTATCCAACAAATTTATTATTTTTTTCTCTTCATAAATTTTAATGATCATGAGTGCTTGATCATGTTGTCTCAGCCTTCACTTGCCCCAATCCCCTTTTCCGTCTCACTCTCAACCTCTTGTCTATGTTCTACCTCTCCCCTCCTCTACTGCTTTCTCATGCACCATTGCTAGGTTTTCTAGATCAAAGTTGGAGCTTGTTTCCTCTTTTTTATATATATATATTT
Source organism: Cajanus cajan (assembly GCF_000230855.2). NCBI lineage: Eukaryota > Viridiplantae > Streptophyta > Magnoliopsida > Fabales > Fabaceae > Cajanus > Cajanus cajan. Next base: position 1,100,614 of record NC_138523.1, read on the forward strand.
TTGTTTTCTAGCATTTCATTCGTTACTACTATTTTGGTTCAAGTAAATGTAATGTCCAGCTTGTAATAAAGTGTAGGCATACATTGCTGTTAAATTTGTAAATGCATACCTTTGTGCCCATAGAGAAATCCCCTAAATGAGCGGCTTGAAAGAGGTATTCATGTTGATTATTTTCTGTTGAGGCTATTTTTAATCAATTTCCCTTATTTTTAAGGCTTGTTAAATTAGTTGCTTCCTGGTTTTATAAATTCCCCTAATTATTTTTTGTTGATGATATTGAATTTATTCGTTTGTGCGAGATTATGATTTGATGTTTTGTTACGTGTAGGGAGAGTGTTGGGGAGAGGTGTCTTGAGTTGTGCATTTAGAGGAAGAGTTAGGATTTGCTGGACTATTATTGCTATTAAAAGGTTGGATAAAAGAGACAAGGATTGTGCCAAGGAATTTTGTGGAGAATTAATGATTGCTTGTTCTTTATAACACAAACGATGTTCTCCTTGTGAAGCCTACTAGGTTATTTCCATAATTCCATTTGTATGCTACTTTTGAATTTTCTTTATCATGTCAAATTCAATCATAATTTGGGTTTTCATTTGGTATTGTCACAGGGAGTGAATAGAGCATTTTCTTTTGTCTTAAGTAATGAAGTTGATGACAATGTTGATGTTTAAACACCACTACTTTTCCAATTGGTAATTTTTAATTTGTTAGCATAATTAAAACTCTATGTTGTATGTTACACACATATAGCATGAGAATTCATCATTACTTGATTTTGGTTCTTAGATATCTTAACATTGATTTTGGTTCTTAGATATCTTAATACAGATTGAAAACTTGTAGGTTCATTCAAAGAATTGAAAACTTGTAGGTTCATTCAAAGAATTTAAATGTAGGAGTTCTAGCTCTAATGCTTCTTGATAAAATGTCATCAAAAAATCAGTCAATGCTAAGTATTATCACGCATTGTACACCAATACTTTGTTTCAACTTTAAGCTCAATATTTTGTTGCATGGTTTTATGACTTTGATACAAAAATTAAGGACAAATTTACAATAGTTTATGTGCAATAGTTCTAGGATCCCTACAAGGATAACTATCCCTTTTTTCAAAACAAATTTCATTAAAATCAAGTGTGGTTATATGTCCCTTACAAAGGCATAAACACAAAGTTCTATCCATATGTAATTGTTATTCAAAAGTAATAGAGTAAACAAAAAAAATTGAATGTATTTGTTTGAGTAGGATAGGCATACGATTAGAATTGTAGAAGGTACATATGTTGATCTATATTATATAGTGTGTAATATTTTATACAATTTTGCATTTATGTCTCTATGTGAGAAAGTAGGCATTATAATTTATACAAAATAATGACTTAACGATTCTTTTAATGCTTTATGATGGATAAATATGCTACCTTATTTATGATTATAAAAATTGATAAAGATTAATTTGTTGAATACTAGGTTTATATATTTGTGATGCAACAATCTTTATTTAAAAATTCCTTTAAAAAAAATCAAGACTAGAGTTGTTATTTCTAGTTTTTGTGAGAAATTTGTTTACATCACTTATGCTTTTTTTTTATGAAACTTTATGTGCTAGACTATTTTGCCCTTGCTCTTCACCTCATATTCAATGGAGTCATGGATTATCACCTTCATGCAAACATAGTCCAAATTATACGTTCATAATGTTATATCCATGGGATATTTCCTTCAAACATACTCTGTAGGGAAGTAACTCAATTGTAGATTGCTTAACAAAGGAAGACACCAATTCTTTTGTACCTTTGGTTTTAGTTTTTGAGTGTCTATCATCTATTTCTTTTTGGTTCAAGCCGATGCAATGACACCCTATTTGTTGGATAGTAATTTTCTCTTTTGTTGTCATTTTTAATTTTCATAATCATCAAAATAAGATAACAAGAGATGTGCAATACCCTCTAACACATTCTTTTAAACAAATTTTTTACTGTTAGTTAAAGTTTATTAAGAATTACAAAACTACAAATATAACTTGATAAATAAGATGTGAAACCCACTAAGTTGTTTGATTTTTAATAAATTTTAACTAATAATAAAAATTAAGTTAGTGTATTGTTAATATTTTTCGATGTAGCAATCATGTACTTAGATTATAAAATTATTTATAGTAACATTAAAAACATAAAATTGTACTTATTTCTCAATGTAGATAAATATGATAAGTGTTGAGTGCATACTTACTTGAGCAATTCATAAAATGTCTCTCAAATTTCCTTTCCCGTCGACCTTTAAGCTAGTTTATAGCCCATCGGTTCAACTATAAACTTACATTTGATTCGTAGACTAAATATCAAGAATGTGCAAAACCTTATGATTAGTGCAACAGAAAATTCATTTTAAAAAAATCAAGATAAGGTATAAAACATTAATTTGTAAGGCTAAATTTATATAATTTCATTCTAAATACTCCAAATCTTGAAACACGTCAATACAATAATTCTACATTATAACTTGTCAAAAGTTGAGTTTGCTTGTAAATCTAAAACAGAAAGAAAAAAAAAACAAAAACAAAAATAAAATGCTCACACACAAACTAGAATGGTCAATAATATGCTATGTGGACAAAAACACCAAAAGATAGGTAGAGTTTTGGCCACTAGTGGAATAAATAGTAGCAAAATCATGATCAGAACACAATTAGATGATGTATTCAGAATAGGGCTGAGAAATCCAAGTAGAATTGGAAACACATTGATGAAAACTCCTTTTGAAAGGCAAACATGCCTTTTACATGGTAAAAAGAGATTGACAAATGATGACCTAGGTGCCATGATGAAAACCGTAGCTGAATTTTGAAAATAGATCCTCCTCTTCCCTGTCATTACCACTACATGAAATCATAGTCTTTTAATAAATTTTATTAATATAAGTTTCATCAATTGCGGAAAATGATGAAAAGCCAATAATCAGCTACTATCATAAGCTGACAGCATCTCAGACAAAAAACGGAAGTCATGAAGCATATAAAATACATAATATATATCATTTATATATGTATCAAAACATAAATTGTATGCATAAAAATTGACATAATATTAATTCAAAAGTTCAATTATTAAATAGAATTTTAAAAGAATAAATAGTGAAATCATGACATTTGACGATCTCAAGTTTTTATTTTTTTCCACAGGATTCCTTTTCAAAAATAAAGAGTGGACATGTTTTAGCCCATGCATGGATCAACAGACTTCATACAAGAAAGTTGAGGCTGGTTTTAGAACAGTGACACGTTCTTCTAAAATGTTAATCCCAATAAATAATACAATCCCATATCATAATCAAAGTCTTGGTAATCCAGTGGACATTATCCTTCATCATTAATCGATAACAAAAGTAATCATGAATTGTTTCTCAAAATTAATAACAGTATACAGATATTATTAACAAATTACATGAAAATGTGCCAAATGACAAGCAGGTACACAGTTTAAACTGGTTTCTCAGGTATGGTCCAGCCATAATTGCTACAGCATAAAAGTAAATAGAAGTAGCGATTAAGCTACAGTAACCTGAGCCACCTATATTTCCAAAATGACTGGCACCGTCTTATTCGCATTATTGCTATCCACCAGTACAGTCACACCCCTATACACATAAAACAGTTCAAAAGTAAAGAACGGTCAGACATCAATATCATACAATCAGACATCTTCCATTGCAAAAGAAATTTTCAGCATAGTTATTATTGATATTTAAGTACAAGGTTTTCTTTCATATTTAAATATTTAGATGGAATAAATCTAACACAACGCCAATGGCAAAGAAGTCAACATTTAAAAAAAATAAAGCTATGCACCTAGCATTGTTCCTGCTTAACCTTGCAGGTCTACAAGCTTTTCAATCTCACATGTAAAAAACTATATAACATATAAACTTAAGAGAAATGAGCATATAAATAAAGTACCTATATTGAACTCAGCAGGGGAAAAAACAATTCTTTTAGCAATATATTTCAGTAAGAACTGAATGTTGCACAAATGAAAGCTAAGAAAAACAAATATCCAATTCAGCCATATATGAATTTCAGAAATAGATCACACATCAAGGTTGTAAGAAATCCAAGTCTCTGAATAAGGGAAATGTGTCGCTGATTCAAAATGGGCTCGATGGAATTTCATGTAATAATATGAGGTAATCATAAACAGACCACAAAAATAAAAATGTTAATTACACTCCTCTATACTAAGAGATGTACTACATTTTAGTCCATTTTAACGTAAACAAGTCACTTAGTAGTGGAAACTGGAAACCAACTATGAATGAGCCTTCCATAGACACTTTTCCTTTATCTACGACTTTCAATGTTACCAACTAATTTTGAACATCTTTTGATTGATTTGAGGACTTTAGAAAATGAGTTGACAGTATACAAATCCCTCTATTATAGGCTTTGAAACTTTACCCAAAATTTTCATTTCATTTTCTAAAGACTCAGACAATCATCGCAATTCAAAACTATATTGTCAATAATGCCAATAACCATAGAAAGAGAAAAAGCTTCATAAGCCTGCTTACATTAAAATGAACTAAAGCATGCCACAGATTTATCTCTCAAGGGAGAGAAGCGCAACTTACTCAAAATAAAAAGTTTCAGGCACAACGTTCGACTCTTTCTGACAAATTTTTTATCAAATTATTTTACCCAAAAAAGTATTGATTAACCAGACACTTCCTCTCAAAAAAAAAAAAAAACAGACACTTAAACTTTCCCTAAGCTAGTTAATTTAACAAACAACATCCTTAAAAGTGATTTCAACAATACATAAATATTCAGCATCTATCATTTTGCAGAAATAAACACTACTAAAGTTTGGCTCAAGTGGTACCAAAAATTGTTAACTCAAGTGATTCAGCACTTGTATTCCTTAATTAAAAAAAAAAAAGTTTGGCTATCTGACATCTGGTTATACATTTAAGTTCATACGAGCTCTGAATACTTATGTGATGTGTCTTTAGGCAGTTGTTTAGGATGTTATGTATTTGAATTATCAGTGTTTGTGTAGTATTTGTGTCTTTAGGCAGTTATGATTTGTGTGGCAGTTATAGTGTGGTGTTATTTATGTACATGGCACAACAGTTTCTGTATTCAGTGGGTAATTGGTATTGAGTGTGTTTGAAAGAGAAAAAGTCTGTGTTAGGGCGCAGGCCTGTCTATTGTTATTGAGAGAGGTTACTCTCCGTGAGGGACTGTCCTGTGTTCTTTCTTTGTTGTCTGATCTCTGTTCTAACCTTTTTCTGGTTTAGTCCAGAAAATATAAAAATAGAACTATCTAGTTTGTGTGAAATTCTCTGGAGTCTAACGATATCTCTTTCATACCTCTCTAAACATCTAATATATCAATTTGAGAGTAAATATATTTTTCTTCATCTACACCTTATGCTTATCTACTATTTTCAAGCCCTGATCAAACACAAAATAAGGAAAGGCCCAATAAACGTTTCTTTAAACAATTAAAAAGATAAAATTAAGGCAAATATGTTAAGAAACCACCTTAGTAAAAGCCTAACCAGTGGCCTGTAGCAGTTCTCTTTCTGCATTCTCTCTAATCCTTCTCTCAAGCTCAGGCCTGAAATGCCTGATAAGACCCTGCACCGGCCATGCAGCAGCATCACCCAAGGCACAAATTGTATGCCCTTCGATTTGTTTAGTCAACTCCTGAAGCATATCGATTTCTTCTAGCTTGGCATTCCCAACTTTCATTCTTTCCATGATCGTCCAAAGCCAACCAGTCCCCTCCCTGCATGGTGTGCACTGCCCACAGCTTTCATGCTTGTAGAAGTAGGAAAGCCTAGCAATGGCATCCACAACATCAGTAGATTTATCCATAACAATTACAGCTGCAGTTCCCAACCCTGACTGGACAGCCTTCAATGCATCATAATCCATCAAGACATCATCACATATATTCTTTGGAATCAGAGGAACAGATGATCCTCCTGGAATCACAGCAAGTAAATTATCCCATCCTCCTCGAACACCTCCACAGTGCCTCTCTATCAACTCCTTCAGTGGAATACTCATTTCCTCCTCAACAGTGCAGGGCTTGTTCACATGCCCAGACACACAGAACAACTTTGTACCAGAATTGTTCTTCCTACCAAAACTGGCAAACCATTCAGGACCACGCCTTAAAATGGTTGGAGAGACAGCCACAGTTTCCACATTTGTTACAGTGGTAGGACAGCCATATAACCCTGCATTAGCTGGGAAAGGCGGCTTCAATCTTGGTTTACCTTGTTTCCCTTCAAGGCTCTCCAAGAGGGCCGTTTCCTCACCACAAATATAAGCTCCAGCACCAAAGTGGATATGAACATCAAAATCATAGCCTGAGCCGCAAGCATTCTTACCCAATAAACCAGCTGCATAAGCCTCTTGCCTAGCCTTTTCGAGATTCTTACGTTCATTCACATATTCACCCCTGATGTAGATGTAAGCAGCACTAGCCCTCATTCCCACTCCAGCAATCAAGCAACCTTCTAACAATTTATGTGGGTCATGTCGCATGATTTCCCTGTCTTTGCAAGTTCCAGGTTCACTTTCATCAGCATTAACAACAAGATAAGAAGGGCGGCCATCAGATACTTTTGGCATGAATGACCATTTGAGGCCTGAAGGAAAACCAGCACCACCACGTCCACGGAGGCCAGACTTCTTCATTTCATTCACAATCCAATCGGTACCCTTAAGTACCAAATCTTTAGTTCGATGCCAATCACCCCGTTTCATGGCACCTTTGAGAAAAGGATCATGCAGCCCATATAAGTTGGTAAATATCCTGTCCTCATCCTTAAGTCCACCAAAATGGGTTTTCTCCGGCGGTGGAGGCGGTGGTGGTGGCTGTGGGGTACTAGCAGTGGAAGCACCCTGAGTGCTAAATAGTCTGAAACCAAGGGCCCACTTCTCACTCTGACGTTGAACCAAGGCTGTCCTTGCAGAAAGAATGCCCCTCATGGTTGCCTTACCTGACAGCAATACCAAGTTTTAGATCAAAAATATTTTGGGTCAATCAAATTGTCCACAACCATACATCATCGAATAAAACTAGCTATTAACTTTGGGGCAAGCCAACAACATGAAAGCATATGAATCAAAACTCCCAAAAAAAAAAAAATTACCAAATACCAATCACAATTAGTCCTAATCAAACCCCACTTAGGCACAATCAAATCAAATATAAACAAAACACATCCAAAAAACGAAAAACAAAAAAGCCCAGAAAGAAAAATTCAATTTTGTATTCATCAGAATTTCCGCACAACAATTTCATACATATAAATCGAAAAGGGCATGGCGTTCAGGAAAATTGATGAAACCCTAGAAAAACTAATATACGTGATGAGTTTCAAGCATCTGAAAAATCCGGGAAGAAAGGAACAAAGGTCAGATTGCATTACACGTGAATCGTAACCATGAGAGTGTTCGGAGCTGAAATCGGACAGAAACAAAAGCAGGGCACAGATTTGAGGAAATGTGATAATGTTGGGTTGGAAAGAAGAGGGGTGAGAAAAATGTAAGAAAACGTACCAGTGACGAAGCTATTGATGTATGGGATCTGATTGAGTGTTGAAAATGGAGCAACTTCTTGTGCTGCTTGTGTTGTGCGTTTGGTTACTCTCAGGTTGTCTTCTCTCGATCGTTTTTTGTTTTTTTTTTTTTGGGTCTTTTAATTTATTATTTGGTGTTGGGTTAGATTTTTGGGCTTTGTTTAGCCACGTTGTGCACTTTTGGAAAACAAATTTGAGGGTAGAAAGAAACTATAAACCAGAAAGAGACGTGAGTTTGGCGTAGTGTCTCCTCCTACCATGTGAGAATTATTTTTATCCGTTAGATATTATGACTTTAAAATCAATGGTTGATACTTTTTCTTTCTTTCTTACCCAATTTGAACTTATGTATTCCTTCTCTAACTGCCCTACCTCTACGGTCCCCTCTCTCTCACCTCCCTCTCATTGTCACTCCAAAAAAACTATGGCTTCCTTTTTTTTTTTCTTTTCTTTTGTTTCCTCCCTTTCACAATTTGACTTTTGCTATTCCTTCCTTTCATTTCATTTTTTAATTCAAAATTATGAATTTGGAGGCACTTTTTCCATTGGGTCCATAGATTATGAGACTTTGTTATTGTTGTTGAAACATGGAAGGGAAACAAATTAGAAGCATCGGTTATGGTGGAGATTTTCGCAACAAGAGAGGCATCATAGTAGTAGGGTTGGTTTAGTTAGGACTAGACATTTTTACAATCTTAGATTTGATAGTTATATAAATATAAACTTACTTTAACATGTATTAGAATATTACACAATTTTATTCATCCTTATTGAGATTAAAAATTTAAGTTTATTGTTAATAATCAACTTGAGTTAGTCAATTAAAATAATCAATATAGTTGGTCATTTCAAAAATGGTTGATTTAAGTTAAATATTTAAGTTGATAACTAGTTTGAGACCACTAATCTTGATAATTGATAAGATCAAACATTATAAGTAATAAAAAAAAATTAATAAGACCAAGTTAGGATCTGGTAAGAAATGTTGTACATAATATTGTTAAACCTCTTATCTATGATGATGCATTAAGAAGTCCTCATTAGAGGAACATATACATCAAAACATGTTTTCCTTTAATAACATCATAATGCAGGCCTATACCTTCTTGAAGCTCATTAGAATGATTCATGAGAATGATGACTTTAGAGTGATAACTTTAGTAGAGGCAGGTCATGTACAATTAACATGTTTCAAAAACCTCTTCAAAGAAAAGAGTTGTTATGCCATAAGCTCGCGTCTATTGTTTTCCCTCTGAGCCTATAAAAGAACATGAAGATGAAGCTTTGAAGATGTAAAATCAATTATAGATAGAAGCTTCTTGATTTACCGCCTCAGATAAGGATATTCACTCTCTCCTTCATCCTTTTTTTGAAAGAAAGAGTGTACCTACTTCTATATCAAAGACCCTGAGCATTTATGTATAGAAGTGAGAGATTATTTTTTCTTAGTGGAAAATCTCTCTTAGAGTGAGAGAGAGAGAGAGAGAGAGAAAGTTGTAATATGTGAAAACAATCACTAGAAAAACAAATTTATTGTTATAACATCCTAACCTAAGCCTAAGAGGTGTTGTGGTTGAGGAGATGTTGAGTATATGCACTATGGGTGCATCGTTGTTAAAGATCATGAAAGAGTTGTCAACTATGTATTGATAAACAATCATAAGTGATTTTTGTCTGATTGATTGTGATGGTTGGAGTTCTAGTTATAGTGAAAATCTCATTGGTAAAGTGAGGATTGGATCTAGCCTTGAGTTGGGGTTAACTAGTATAAAACTCTTGTGTTTCTTCATTGTATATTTTTCCTTTTCATTGTTCTTATTTGAAAGTAGGATAATATGCTCTAAAATGAATTAGAGAGTTACCAACAATATTCATATATAAAAATTATTCTATGGAACACAACGAACCCTCAATGATGTTTCATGTTTAGTAATCGAATAAATATTTTTTAAGTTGTTGGATATCCATACTAAGTTTAGAATCATTCTTCATTTTGAGTTTAGAATGTCATCTATTATGAGTTCATAACCAATACTTTCTTTGAATATATTATGAAAGCAACCAATTTCTATCATAAAACCAAAAGGAAACCAAAATAACTTTTGAAGTCTAGCTATGTCTCCAACCAGGTGAAAATTCTTTTTATCTATTAGATGATATGACTTTAAAATTAATGATTAATATTTTTTTCTTTTTCTTTTTTATTTTTTCTTTCTTACCCTATTTGACCTTGGTTGTTCCTTCTCTCACTCCAATACCCTTCTCTTTCTCTTTCATTGCCCCTCTCTCTTATTGTCATTCCAAAACTATTGCTTCTTTTTTCATCTTTTTTCTCTTTATTTTATCTCTTACTCAATTTTACTTTTTCTATTCATCTTTATCCTTTCATCTTTGACATTCAAATTTATGAATTTGGATGGCACTTTCTCCATGGAGTCCATAGATTTGAAGGAGACTTTGTTATTGTTGTTGAAGCATAGGAAGGGGACAAAGTGGAGGCATTGGTTATCGTGAAACTAGAATAATTTTTTCGCAGCAAAGGAGACATCATAGTAAAAGGGTTATTTTATTTTAGGTTTAGACATTTTCAAATCTTTGATTTGATAGTTGTACAAATCAACTTACTTCAACATTGGTACACATGGATTAAATTATTATATGACTTTTCTTATTGTTACTAGTAATGGGGTCAAAAGTCTAAGCATGTTGCTAATAATCAAGTTGGGTTAGTTAATCAAGATAACCAACTTAGCTAGTCATTTCAATGTATAGTTGATTTAGGCTATTAATTTTAGCTAATAGCTAGTTTGGGGGCACCAATCATGATAGTTAATCGTGTTAGTCACTAGGTAAAAGGCAGCTAAAATTAATGGGAATGGGATCAAGTTAGGATCTATTAAGTCTAAGATGATGATTCATCATGTAAACATGAGACATAAGTTAGTAGAAAACAATAATTCAATAAAGTAAAAGGCACTCCCCTAAGAAAAAAAAAAAGAAATGGTTAGTGGAAGATAATAACTTTTTTTTTTCAAGATATTTTGATTTTAGAAGTTGTTAGGAAAAATAGGTAGTGCAATTCATAAATAGCCTTACAATCCTTATATTTTAGGAGATATGACAACTCGAAGCAATTAGCTAGTCACAATGTATGGGTTAACTTACTACACATAAGATGGATAATTAAAAGATTAAAAAATTCATACATGGATGGAGTTATATGAAGATAATTTTCAATATCATTAGACCAACTAGGGTGTAAATGGATCACGTTGGATTGGGTTGGGTTAGGTTAAGTATGCTTTTTTTGTCAAGCAACCCAACCCAACCTAATCATATTAGGTTAGGTTAGATAATTGGGTCAATTTATTAAAATATTATATTCTATGAAAAATAAAATATAAAATATAAATTACATAATCAATATATGTCCTAGAAAAAAAATTAATATTAATTATTAACAAAATACATAATTAGTATTTATTATTAACATTAATAAGTTGGATTGGATTAAGTCTAATTAATCAAGTTAAAAATTTATTAATTTATTATCCAACCAAATTACTAAAGATAATGACCAATCGAGACAGTTAAAATGAAATTGGATTGGGTCATGTTAGAAATAAATAATCATAATTTTTTTTTATTAATTTGATACAATTTTATAAATATTATCCGTATTGTTATCCAATCACCCTAGTAACTCACCTAATAAAAATTTGTATTAAGACAAAACTAATTCTAATTAAAGAATAATACAAAGTTACAAACTAACACCAAATAAATAACTATATATGTTTTCAACCCATTTTTGAACTATCCACCTTTGTGGGATACACTTAGGATCCATTTTATTTACTAAAATAATCTAATAATATAATTTTCTTTGTTTCATGTTTAATTTTAAAAAGTTGGGTGGGACAACACAAATTGAGTAAATATACAGAACAAAAACTTCACTTTTTGTTACTCAAAAAACCATGACACAACTTTTTGTCCTACATGCAAACTACTAAAAATTAAAAAACTACAATATCTTTATTTTAATTTCTCGGATCTCTCTCTCTCCTCATTTTCGCTCCCACTCTTTTTTTTTTCCTGACTGTATCACCTATCAAATTTCAAAACATAATTCCAAACTGATATTATCTAAGTTGTGCTACTCGCTCTTATTCTTTGTAGTTAGGAAAAAAAAAGTTTTACAAAATTGTTAGCTTTAAAAATAATAATATATATTATAATATAATATTTATGATATATTATATGATCTCTACCTATTATAAAAAGAATACATGATATATAATTATTTTGTTGACCATTATACTCCTCAATTGTTTAAAAAGAAAAGTGAAAAAGTTGTTCATGTTCTTTAATAACCACTCACAACCACACATTCAATTTATCTTTTTTATTTATTCATAATATTTTAAAAAAAATAAGAGGTACAAAATGCTCCTTTATCTTACTAGTATTTATAATATATATTAAAATACAGAACAATATATATTAACTTCTAATATTAAATAATAATATCATATATTATATTAAGATAATTAATATTAAAATATATATTATGGTAAAATTTCTATTTTTTTTACTTTATACTTCCTATTATTCATCAAACAAAGTACAAGTAAAAAACAATTAACCGGTTCCGTTCTCTTTATTTTGTACCTCAACATTTATCAATCACGTCCTTAAGGATACCCTTCTCTTAGCTAATTCTAAGTTCAACGGATCAGATAGACTGGTGCAATCAAATTTTTAAAACCATATAGTAAGAGATGACAAATCTTAGGTTCTTTTCATAATACAAATTTTGAATTTAATTTTTGTATAGTGAGATATAAAGAATCTTGATTTTTTTTTTTTGTGCTTCAGAATTTTCTAAACCAAAGAGAGTTTGATTTGAAAGGAAAAAGTTAAACGCGAGAGGACAAAAAAAACAAAAAAAAACTATAACCAGCGAGTTATTTCAAATTATGAATTGAATATAAGTAAAAGTCAAAGATAAAATGAGAAAAGGAAATGCAACCAAATAAAGAACAATCTTCAATAGTAGTAAAAACAAACGACTGCCAATATGAACACATAATAGTTATATACGTAAGAATTTCCCACAACTAGTACTGATAAAAATCTAGAGATTTTTCAAAATAAAAAGCCCAAAAAGCCTTTGAAACGAAATGCACAATTTTATGAATGTCATTAAATAAATAAAAAAACTTAAAGGCAAGATTTCAGTTAAGTTTGGACTCTGATGACAGATAACAGAAAATATTAACCTACAAACCAATATAGTACAAAAATGTACGAATTGCACATCCTTGTCAGCACTTCAGTTTCAACAGTAACTTAATTACAAGAAGAAGAAGGAAAAAAAAAACTATGATATTTAACACATTGCAGTTCGATAGAAGGTGAATTGACGAATATACACCTTAAAAGATTATCCCAGTCAGCCAAAAAAAAAACCACCATCCAAAACCAGAAATTTCAGGGGCCTGGCTTCCAAATCTATCAACTCCAACCTAACAAAAGAATGTGAGAAAATGTAAAACAATTAGTAGCCAACAACATTTGGTTGTGTACATGGCCATCAATAAGTCCTTTTAAATATTGGTGATATCATTGTGATTCACTTTTTTCAGGAACTTCCATTTGAGGAGGTAAGAGGTTTAAGAAGCTCCCTCTGGCAGGTTGGTTGGCACTCATAGCTGATTCATCATCTGTGTCATACAGTAAAATTGATTCATTAAAGAAAGTGCCGAACCAAACCATAAGAAATATCAACATATGCTTCAATGTTCAGTGCCAAAAAGTAACAGCAAGCAACTACATATGAAGAAATTTTCATGAGTAATGAACTACATTTTAAACGGCTATTGGTGCTACTGTTCATATCCCACTTCATGAGACAAGTCTGACAAAATAAAGCATATCAATTAGAAATATTTTCAAAATATTCTTTTTCTCTATTTTTCTTTGCAGAGAAATACATTGGAGTAAATAAAAGAAAAACTTATGAGCAATTAGACTTGTGCATAATGCATCAACCATAAAACCATGATATTTGGATAACACTAAGGTCTAATCTAAGTACACGAGCCATACACACTTGACAACCATTCTTATAGCAGGCAAGGCATAAAAGGTAAGATCTTGAGCATCCCACAATTAGTGAGTCACCAAAATGCTAATAAGGGAAAAAGGGATAATCTCACCGAGGAAAAGTCTAAGCCAGTAAGCCATGGAAACACCATATGAATTAGGAGACAATTTGATAGGAACTTGGGTACAATGGAGTGCCTAAGTCCCACGTCAAGTAATATGGGGTGCATGGTGGAGTACTTAAGTGGCTGGTTCTTCCTCTTGATGGCTAGCTTTTGGGTGCTTATCAAATGTCAAAGTTAGTTTTCAGTCTCAGGAAAGACTATCTACAGAGGGTTTGACCAAAAGGCTGATTGAAGTGTTGTACAGCGCGGTGGGTTTGACCAAAAGTGATTCAAGTGTTGTAAAGTGCAGACGTCGCCAGGACATCAACTCTAGGGCGCGCTCATTGCTATGTCAGGGGCTTGGGTATTACGGAGTGCCTAAATCCCACATCTAGTGGTATGAGATTCTCTTGTAGATGTGCATTACTACATAACAGCCTAGCATTTTGACAAATATACTAAATATGATAGAAATAAATTCTATATCTATAGAAGAACATTTTCCTTTATGTAAGACTCTGCATAATATATATTATACGGCCAGAATTAGCACTGCAACTATAAGGGAGGCACTGTGCATAACCAAAATAACTAAATGAGTTTTCTATCCATATATCTTAGAAACTGCAGAAATTGGGATTTAGGGGAGAAAAGGGGAGGAGGGAAAGTTTGGTAGAAATAATATGGACAAAGTTTACTTTTCCCTGATTTTTCCTCTTCCCTTTTCTTCTTGATCTTTATCTATTTCCTTTAAAACAACATAAAATATATAATCTTCTAATATGTCAGAGAAGGAGCTACCCTGTGATGCAAAGTAGAAGGAAGATCTGCAATTCTAGAATGGAATCATTCAATATCACAACACACTACCCTATAGTGAAGTGAACCAATGCATCTAAAACATATCAATATTTTAATTCGATATATAGAAAGAGAAATATCTCAAAAAGGATAAGAAAACAGTAAAGATATTCTTACCGAATAGGGCCTTAATAGATGGTCTTTTAGGTTTTGTGTTCTTCTTCTTCAATTCAGCTGATAACATACACAAACCCAAATTACTTGTGAAGAGCAGTGCAATGATGAATCAGTAAGAGATGGTTATAAAAATGAAAAGAGAGAAAAAAAAAAGGAAATGCTCTCTTTCAGCTTATCCAGGTTCACCAGCATGCTCTTTGACAAAATTATGGTATATTGTAATTAAAATTACTCATTGCATCAGCATTCAAAATTAGTTAATATTTGTTTCTCATATAAGCAATTGTACATAACACAACCTTTTGAAAGAAATCTCCATCAATTTTTTTCAAAGACATGTAAAATTAAAGGCCTCAGTAAAAATGGGCTCCAATAAGCTGGCATCTGTTTAAGGAAACTGTAAAATTGGAAGCAAGCTAAAAGATTTTAATTGCATGGCAATAAACACCTCAACAAAGAGTGAATCCGTTGACATGTTCTGACACAACACGAAATCTCAATTAAAAAATTTTGGAATCAAACTAAATTGATTATAGAATAAAACATTCTATTAGATTCAATGGTCAAAATAATCTTCAAGTACACAAAAAATATTAAACAGGAATACTTTTATTCTGGAAAGAAAATGATGAAAATAAGATGAAAAGGTGATACAAAACTATTATAATATATATAGGAGTATACATAAATACATATATATATATATATATATATATATAGAGAGAGAGAGAGAGAGAGAGTGAGAGAGAGAGATGTAAATACCAATTCCTGGTATATCATGATCATTCACGATTTCAAAATTCTTATATGTGTAGCCAACGAAGTTAATATCTTTAGATGGCAGCATCTGCAGCAAATGACACAACTTACTAAGAAACCCAGACTTCAGCAAACCATAAAAATATATGTAACATTGATATCCATGATTTTCAAATCAAGAGGCAATTGTACTGAGGGTTAGGGTTACCATTAACACATTTTTAGTCTAATTCCAGTGTCATCCAAACTAAATTTATTTGCAAACCAAATGCTTTTATTGATGACGATACTATTCAACCTACTGGAAATTACTCAAACCAATTCAAAACACCTTATTTTCTCAATTACTGTGCAAGTCAAATGACCAAGAATAAAGCATCTGCTAGGACCCCAGTAGTAAGTAGTGAGGTAGTAAATGTTAAGGTAAGCAACAGAATTTGACCCTATGCTAAGGTGAAGATGAGAAAGAATAACAAAGAGAGGAATGACATGGGTGCGACATGTGGCATGAGATGAGTGTGAGCAGAGGGTTCTGTAACTAACTTTGCCAGCTGGCAAGGTTAGAGAGGCCGGGTGACAGTGTGAGGAAATACTGATCATGTTATGAGCTGGAAATGTGGAATATAGAGATTGGGAGAGATGCTGGGTAGTGAATTGTGGAAATAGACTCTTTGGGAGAGAACTTTATCTCTTGAATACCTAGTAAGTCTTGTACACACTCCTTCAGTTTTTGAATAATACAGAGTGGGGGAGGAGCTATATACTACACTGGTACCGGTTCTATTTCTCAATATCTAGTGACATTCTTCTCTTATTTCATAATTACTGATACCAGTTCTTTCAACATCTCAAATCAAATGTTACTCCCAATTCCCAAAGATTTATTTTTTGACCCGACATCCAAACACCCTAATAAGATATTTCTATTCTAGGTTGGATCAAGATAATCCAAAACAGAATAAGATCCCTAAATAAAAAATAACAATAAATAATCCCAGATGAAAAACACTAATTGTGAAATTAAAACCCTAAATAAATGACCTAATATACATTAGTGATATTAACAAATGATACAATTACAGAAACTCTTGTAGATGAACTATATACAAAAATTAAATAACAAGAACCAACCTTTCTCCACGGCCCTGCCTTTGAGGAAGGTACAGTTTGCTTGTCCACCTACACATCATTGGTAAAAAATGATCATGACACAGGTTGGCAATGAAAAAAATAATTAGCTCTTCTATATCCATGAACATAAAGATATAAAATATACCTCTTCAAACTTCTCAAAATTTTGAGTATCTAATTCATCATTGACCTCAGGTATGAAAGCAGCTTTCATGTTGTACAATTTGTCCCATTCAATACCATTGAACCATGGGTGAGCCTGGACACAAAATGACCAACCACTTTGTTGACATTAAACTGTATCCCCGAGTAAACTGTAGAATTTAGAAAAGAACACATCACAACACCTTTATTTCATCAGCTCCTTTGGTTCCAAGTCTCATCTCCACATTACATAGGAGTCTACAAATAAGATCCTTTGCCTCTGCTGAAAGTTTAGCTTCTTCTGGAAATTTTAAATTCGTTCTCCAATTTACTATCTGCATATTAAAGGTGAAGTAAAATAGATCATAATGGATGAAGAAAAAAAACTGTTACGATAAAAAGAAACCACAGAAGCAATCAACATGGACACATTATAAATTGTGGATTACTATGAAATGTCATCTATTACAATAAAATGCCAAAACTAGCAACAGAAGCATGATACAAAATAATTCACAGGCAACAAGTAACTATAAGGGGGGGAAGTTATATCATAAGAAAGAAAAAATTATCTACATCAGGAAACCATCTCTTCTTTTCTGAAGCTTGTTTTTTCATAAATAAATACTCAATAATTGCAGCCTCCTAAGAAATTCAATATTTCTACGACCTTCTGAACTTTATGCCTTCTGTTAGATTTTTTTACCAAAAAAAAAATGCAACCACGGTTTCCCAATTAACCCAGAGCTGCATTCTGAGCTATGGTCATGTTTTTCAAGCCTCTTGATATTTTCTTTCTGTGAGATATCAACAAGATAATCTCCAAATAATAGTTACACTATATGGTTTAAACAGTCAAGGGCATTTATGAAGCACAGGTACACAAAATTCTATTCTATTAACAAGTATAATATCAGACACTAATTGCCAAAAGAAACAGTGACAACCTGTTTTCCATATCCACGAATCTCACTTAGAAACACTAAGCTCAATATGTTTATGGGAATTCTAGGACCTCCAAACAAGGGTGAGGATATATGGTGTAATAGATCCAGGAAAATATCAATGGCAAGGTGGTCAAGAAATACCAGTAATTTCGGCATAGCATGTACTTCTAAAGTAAAATATGGCAAGATGGCCTTTTTCTAATCACAGGAATCTTGCAGAATTCAATGGACTCAGTCCTACACATCGTAATTTCTACTCATACAAATGCATGTTGCATTGGAATGGAATCCGTTAACAGGGGGTCCATATGTTACCTTTCTACAAGTCAACATCGGTTCATCTGAATAAAAAGGTGGATACCCCACAAGCATTTCATACATTATAGCTCCTAGAGACCACCTGGAAGCATTGACACCATCAGAATGCATTGAAACAGCAATTTCGTACAATAAAAATATAAAAAATAAAGGGGGGTTAGGGAGATTTTTGAAACAGAAAAGTAGAAAACATTCTATAATACCAATCACATTCCACGCCATATCCTTTCTTCAGAAGAACTTCTGGAGCAATATAATCAGGTGTTCCAACTGTAGAATATGCCTGCATTATTGCAAATAAAGAAAAACATAAAATGCCATCAATCTATATAGTCACCATACAATCACAAAGGGAAGAAAACTAGTGATCAGTGATCACCAAATTTATGTTATAATAATAGGGTTTAAGGTAAGGAAGGAAGAAAAGAGAGAAAAGAGACTCCAATTAACAAAAAAGTAGATCGATATATGTTTTCCAAAAGATAGGGCACTAACCCCTATTTATACTAGGAGTAGGACTAGACTTTTAATCCTAATTAAATAAGGGTACAAATAACTAAAAGGGTGAGATAGAAATCGAACCCATAAAAATAAGATAATGTTGCTAAGAAGACAAGATCTATAAAAATAAGGTAACACAATTATCCCTAAAATAACATAAATTATCCAAATCTATTATGCATTATTCTCTCCCTGAGATATTTTATAGATATTATAATAGCCCCATCAAGCCAAAGCTAACTAAGCTTTAAGCATATTAAAATGAACACCTCAAAACAAAAAATAAAATGTGTGTGTGTGTATATATATATATATAGAAAAACAACTCACGGATGTTAGAGATGTTAGAGAGATGAGTATTGCTAAGGACACAACTAGAGATGATGGCTGGAACAATTATTAGTCATTGTAGTCTAAGTGTCTACTAGATTTGAGTTTTGGTCCCTATTGTTTATTGTTCTAGGATGAGGGAGAGCCTTGGCACAATGGTAAAGTTACTGCCTTGTGGCCTAGAGGCCACAGGTTTAAACCCTGGAAACAGCCTCTCCAGTTGCAGGTGTAAAGCTGCGTACATCTACCCTCCCCAAACCTCACTTGGAGGGAGCCACATGCACTTGGTCACCCTTTATAGTTCATTTTTTTTTTAGATATCTGTGCCTATATTTTCAAATTTTGGTCCCTATCATTAAAATGCCAGTCCCTATTTTCTGTTAAAGACTGGCCCTTATAGTTTCAAATTATTAAGAAGGTATTGATACTGAAATTCCAATGAGCGAAGCTATCAATATTCCAAACCCCCCCCCCCCCTTCCCCCCTTGAGAAAAAAAAAACCTATAAAAAAAATTATATCAACATCCAAAAAAAGAAAAGAAAAGAGTATATATACATTTTGGTCCCTGAGATATTATGTGTTATTTGGTCCCCAAAAGTTTCCACTTATAGCAACGCAAGGAATATCTTCCAAGGACTACATTGCATATTTACTCCCAAATATATAATATAGGGATCAAAAATCTAAATCAGATGAAACTATAAGTAATTAAGGACTAATTGTTTATTTTAACCTAAAAAGATGGCACAAACTGAAAGTTAACAAGGAATTAAATAATCATACATGTTTATGGACATTAATATTGAGAGGCTTACAAGCATTCGTCGATTTTTCTGCCAATGCTGCAGCTGCTCCTGTTGTGTTCGTTTAGGAGCCGCAGGACGGCCATCACTTTGGAGGGCTCCACTTCTGTTAATTCCAACAGAGAAGTCCTTTTCTTGAAGATTACTGCAGTCTAGTGGTTTACATAATCCAAAATCTGATAATTTCATGTGACCATTTCTATCTAGCAGCAAATTGTCAGGCTTGATATCTCTGAAATGCATTTAAAAATCAGATTATCAAATATTTATTGATCATGAAGAAGACCACTGTAAATATTGTTGATCCATGTCACGAAAGTATGCTAAAATTTTCATAATTTGATGTTATTGTTTATAGCCTCATGTTTACCTATGAATGTAATTGTGTTTATGAATTGACTCTATAGCTAGGACAGTCTCCCCAACATAGAACCTGGCCTCATCTTCTGTCAATATATCCTTCCGCATCAGCAATGTCATCATATCTCCCCCAGGTAGATACTCCATTATAAGATATAAATACTCCTCATCTTGAAAGGAACAATAAAGTTTTACAATGCAATTGCTGTCAACTTCAGCAAGTAAGTTCCTCTCAGCTTTGACATGTTCAACCTGAAAAAATCATATCCGATAAGTATAAGAAAACAACATTTACTCTAACAATGCGATAATTTCAATACCTGGCCTCTACGAAGCATCTCTGATTTCTTAAGCTTCTTCATGGCATATACATGACCGGAAGCCTTCTCCCGGCAGATTCTAACCTATGAAAAGATGGAATTGCTAAATTGTAACAAATCATCTGATAAATCTCTTTATGAGAAACAAAAAAGTATTGACATCATAAACTTATAATAAGAATCTGCCTCTAAATACCAGGAACAGCCATGAAAAATAGAAAAGAACAACAATGATATGAATGTCTGGGAGACCTATAAAATTATAATAAGAATTTGTGGTTTCAAGTTTCAATCAACATCTCCAGTCTCCCACACATATCAGTGTTATAAATCTTGTTGTAACAGGATAGTGGATAGCAGGATAGCCACAATTGTGAAAATTTTCATGGTTTATATAATGTATATACATATAAATTCTCAAAAATCACTCAATTCATGACATTCATAATTAACAATAAAAATCATAGGTGTCTTAAACAAAACATACAAATAAATGCCAATAAAGGTCATATATAAGTTTACTAGATAGTAGCTAGGAATCCGCATTTTCTAAATCCAAATCTTTTTCTTTATTATTTTCACTACTATTACAGCAATAGATTTCACTTTTGGAAATAGAAATCCCAAAAATAGACCCCTGTAAAAACCCTAACCTCTATTGAGAGGGCATTTTCGGAATCAACATATAGCACTGCTAACCCATCTGCTGTGGCCACTATTCAGCCTGCTATTTAGTCTGCTACAGCTGTTACGCTAAATCACTCTGCTGTAGCGCTACTTAAAACCCAAGGAAAAATTAACCAATGTAGTCAAACTCAAGATTCCACCTAGGATTGGGAAGCCAGGTGAAAGATTGAAACACGAATCGCAAGATCCTACCTTATATACATATATATATGCATAAAAAATAATATAGATAAGGAAAATAACCTCTAAATCACAACATTAAACTAACTTAAATTGAAAATTCATAATCATAAATATTAATATGGAATAGCTGAAAAATGCCAAAAAAAAAAAAAAAAAAAAAAAGAGTGAAAACTAGTAACCTTTTCCTTTCAATTGATAAAAGCAGAACATTTAAATTTGAAAGGAAGGAAAAAAATATATAATAAATGTCAATTATGAAACTCAAATCAGAAAACAGTAATTCATTCACAAGAGGTACTACATTTGTTGTATGTACCATTTCCAGTCAATTATTACCATTTTCAGTTTTTTATTACAATTTTTTACACAAAAAGCATGAGTTGTCTCATCAGCCATCATCCATCATCCCTCCTTCTCCCCAATTCTAATAAAACTAAAAAGAGACAGAAAAAAATTCTAAAATTAATTTATCCAAATATCATTCCCAAAATATTCAATCAATCAGCCTTTTGCATCCACTGAGTACAACAGAGCCAGCAAATAGCTTGACAACCCTAACACTAAAAGTGATGGCAACAACAATCTGAACAGCAATGAGCACAGCTGAGTCATAAAAAATGAGCACAATTGCTGCTATGGCGGCCACTCATGTAAGAAGTACCGCCGATGCCAATGCTGAAGAATAAAAGCTAGAGGCTCTCTCCAGCAAGTTGAGCAAGTCAAGTTCTTCAACCATGGAAAACAAAAGGTGAGAGACAAAAGAGGAGAGACAAACAGCTTTGTCACACTCACAGAATAGAAGGGGAGAGATGAAAGGTGTGAGACAAATGTTTTGTGGTTCTGGGACCCTAACAGAAGGGTATTTCATGTTTTCAAAACAGGGTCAGGTGACCCAGAAACACACCTCAGCCCGGATAGGGGAGGCTCGCTCAGGAGCATCAATCCTGCAATTTCACAACCAGATCACAATCCAGAAGTAATCTGACCAGGCTCTAATCTAGGCTGCAAGTTAGATTGCTCCAGGGGCCAAAAACTCATAGGATTGTAAAGTCAACAAGGTAACTCACAATTTTAACAACATTGACAGTAACATGATTGCCAAGATCTGTTCATATAAAAATAATTAAGGTCTAAAATAAAGATGGTTTTACTTAGATGTGTGCTTATAAATGTAGAGTATACCTCTCCAAATGCACCCTTCCCAATCATAGTCAGGGGCTCAAAGTCGTCAGCCCCCATCTTATGTCTCTGAAGGCGCATGTATTCCCTCTCCTTTTTCTCCAAATACTTAAGCAAGTTATTTTGTTCTTCCTCAGAGACTTCAGCATCAGCCAACTTCTTTTCTAGCATATCACGTCTGCAAAAAATAATCAATTTAGGTCTTATTAATGGGCTTAAAACAATTTCCATTTCCATTAGGTATTTGCACATAATATGTCACATCAGCAACAATAAAAGAAAAATGTCATACAAAATATTCCAGAATCCAATGTGGAAGAAAACTTGTTTGGAAGCAAAAAAGCAAGGGCAAAGAGGAAATCATTTATTTCAATCAGCTTAGGGTTTTATATGGTACAAAATTAAAGAATCTTAGATTGGATTGTCATCATGAACCAAAACATATAAATTGAAGTAAAGATATACCTTTCCTTCCTCTCCTGCAGGCTTTGCATCTGCTTCTTATAATGATTTTCTATGTACTGCTTTGCAGCTTCAACCTTCTGTTTGGTTACATTTGAAGGTGCCTCATCATTTGATGGAGGTTTTGACCCTTCTTTTGTTGCACCTGTAGTTTCCTTGTTTTTTTCAGACTTCGTTTTATCATTTGGCTTGAACTTACTAAACCACTTCCTTGTAGTTTCCATTTTATTCGTCCACCTCTTAAGCTGCTGTGTAATATTTCAACTTCACCAAACACTAAAGACCAATAATTTTGCCAAACAAGGATCTCATTTTACCAGACATGAAAATCAAGGCACTATTGTTCTTCAGAAGAACCCAAGGCACATTCATTAACTACTCCTGTCCAAACAGGAAAACAAACCACTACAATCAGCTAACAGTAGCATCCACAATAGGGTTAATAGCTGCTCAGAATTAAAACAAACAAACATTCAAGTATAGAAGATGTGATAGTATATTAGTACTAAATCTACATAAATGACCAAATAATATATAAATTCATAAAAACATAAGTTCATAAAGTGAAAATATTTCAAAAAGGAGTTAATTTCTTCAAATCATTTGAGCCCTAGACCCTAGTAAAACACTGTCATTGTGGGGTCAAAGAGGGGCAAAAATTACATTGAATTTCAAACTCGTTGACTCGCATCTTGACTCAACAGTCTATGCCAGTATACCTGAGTTCATCTAGAAAATAGTTTAACAGCAAGTCAAATCGTTTTCTCTACCTCATAAGCTCTCAAGATTCTACAAGTTAACTCTGAGAGTTTGACCATCATGCCTAAAACGTTTCAAAAGTGGAACCATCAGCCCCAAATTTCAGAAAACGGGAAGCAATACCTAGGATCCTCATTTCGCAACAATCCCTCAAAAACAATTTGCTTTTCCACGTCAACAACGCTTTCGAAAATTCTAGGTTTCTTCAAAAGCACACACACGCATACAGATACACAAAAACAACGAAATCAAAAGCCAGAACACCCATCCAGCGCATTGCAATTCAACAATTCACAGTGCATGTCAAAATCACTCTTCTGGGCAGCAAGGAACATGGTCAAATTACAATCTTTTTAGACAATCCCAAGAGAAAAAAAAACGATTTTTTTTTTCTTTCCCCACATGCTCCCACTGACCCAATAACAGAAAAATATAAGAACCCCCTTCAAAAAAAAATATTAATAAATACTGTAAATCAAAGTCAAAAATGATCACGCAACACTAGTACTAGAAAAGAAAAAGTGGAAATTTGGATTGAAAGGGGAAACTAGAACCTTGAATCGGGAAGCTGCGAGAGAGAGAGAAGCAGTTTGCGTTGTTGCTGTTGTTGTTGTTGATGGAGACAATGATGTGAATGCGATGCCAGGATTGAATTTGCTGGTTTTGGGTTTTTGTTTTGTTGTGAGTTGAAAGTTCGTAGTTGAAAGTTGGAAAGCACTTTTATAATAGATATTAGATATTAGATAGTGGACGCGGAGTTCTC
Organism: Cajanus cajan; assembly: GCF_000230855.2. Taxonomy (NCBI): domain Eukaryota; kingdom Viridiplantae; phylum Streptophyta; class Magnoliopsida; order Fabales; family Fabaceae; genus Cajanus; species Cajanus cajan. Next base: position 1,125,050 of record NC_138523.1, read on the forward strand.
TTCTCTTCCTTCTATTCCACCTTACCCGACTTCAAGCCAACACAATATCTTCCTTCTTTGCTTCATTATCATTTCAAACCTACATTACCAAACACGCTTCTTTTATTTTTTTTATTTTTTTATTTATTAAAAAAACAAAACTTCAATTTAATCATAAAATCACTATGTATTCAAAAGTTATATTAAAATGATTAATAATTAGTTGATTATATAAAGCTTTTTTACATTGTTAGTGCATGACTATTGAACCATCATAGTTTATTTATGAAAAACATTAGAACACTAATTAAGAAACCAAAAGTAATAATTTTTTATTGAAAAATGCATTTACACTTTCTTCTCTATAATTTTATTATAGTTTTTAATGAGAGTTTTCTATATATTGACTCTTTAGTCAGTGTCCTAAGCATATTGTTAAACTAGTTAACAAGATTTGTATTTATTTATGAAAATCAAATTTTGTATCGATATATTTATAATACTCACATAATTACTCAATCAATTAACTTAGACCTAGTGAGTCTAAGCACAATTATTTATCTCTTCAAAAATTATTGACTTTAGTTTTATAATTTTTTAGAATAATTTCATGAGTTTAATTATTTTATGATGATGTTTTACACTATCAATCAATAAAAAAAACTATTAGAAGTGTGGGTTTGAAAGTAATTATAATAAAAATTTACAAACTTATCATATAATATAAATTATAATTAAATGAATAAAGGAATTCACACTTGTTTATTTTTCTCCTCCTTCTTTCTTGTCTACAAACGCACTTAACTTTATTATTTTTCACCTATTTCTTCTTTTTTTATACCATTTCTTCACAATTTCAACAATACCAAACGAATAGTAAACTACTAAAAATGGGAAATAACTAAAGTTATATATACATATATCTAAAACCCTTTCAAAATCCTGATGCATTAATAAGAAGTATTAAATTTGCATTAATATCCTTCATTTTTCGAAGTATGAGGTATTTTGCACATAGAAATTTAAAGTCTATGACTTCTTCCCTCCTGGTGTTACTTTAAGGTAATGCATGTCCATTTTCCCACAAAATCAAACCAAACATGCTAGAGAAGAAAAAGAAAGGGACGAGAGTGGATTATGTTAGTTAAGATCTTATAATGTAATTGTAATCTATAAACTGAAGAGTAACATGATTATATATATATGTGTGCATATCCATTAAAAGCATGTTTTAATGTTAATATGAGAGATATGAAGAGTAAATCATAACCTTCGGATGATAGATAAAAATAATTAATGATTAAGATTAAAACACAATTATAAATACTTTCTTACAATATTATTGTTATTATTTCTTTCACAACTATCAATATCACCACAACCCACCGTTGCAATTATCGCCGCCATTGTTGTCATTGTTACTATTGTTGTCGCCGCCATCACTACCATCGTCATAGATGTCAGTGACAGTGGTAATAGCAGTAACAATAACAACAACGACAATAATGGTGTTTTGTTTGGCGATTGTGGCAGTGGATGGTGATGATATTGATAATTATGGAAGGAATAATAGTAATAATCTTGTAAAATAATATCTATAATTGAATTTCAATCTTAACTATAAATTATTTTTACCTATAATATAAATGATATAATTTACTCCCCTTATCTCTTATAATAAAATATGCTTTCATTAAATATATTCCTTATATATAAATAGTATATATACATATTTGACACTTCCTCAAACTCAAGATGTATTAAATAAACAAATGTTGAAAATTTGATAGTGGTATACATGTCAATAATTATATGAATTTCATTTCACATAACATCACAAATCACTTTTTGTAATCATCATTATCATTGTGAGACCCTACCCTTTTCCCATTTCACCCTCACCCCCCTCCTACTCATTTTTCTCTCTAAACTCTCACTTGAAATTTTCACTCTCTTCATCATCCCTTTGCTTGCCGTGGTCCCAATTCTTTGGATTCTTGGGTGTGTAGGTGCTGATCTTCGTGATTGAAAGCTAGCTGAAAAGCCGGAAATCTTTTCTCTTCTCTGTTGATCTCTTTCAAGCTTCTTCTCTTCCGTTTCTTCTTCCCGAAGCTCGGATTCTTTTACCGAGGTAAGGGAAGCTAGTCCTTTGTTTTGTTTGGCTGAAAACGAGTTCTAAGAACTCTTTGGTGGAATGATGTTTGCTACATTTGAGCTGAGAACTGCTGGAATTACTGATTTGGGGTTTTTGGGTTTTCGGGGTCTTTGGGGAAATTTTTGGGAAATTCTTGATTTGTGTTTGCATGTTGAAAATGAGGCGTTTTTACTGATTTTTGATGAAAATGGGAACTTTTGGCTGGATTGCATGTGGATTTGTTGTTAAGTTTTGCAGGATTTGGACAATTTTTGAACTTGGGGAGAGTTGCTGCTGAGTTCGCGCTGGGCACTGTTTTTCGCGCCGGGCGCGTGACCACCAGGGGACTCTATTTAGGCAAGCCCGCCGGGTGCAAAGTTGTGTGCGCCGAGCGAGCTTGCAAATGGGAGTCTCTGGTTGGCCCATGCCGGGCGTGACTTGAGTTGCGCCAGGCGTGATATCAATGGTGACATTGTGGGGATGTGTTGGTGTCGCGCTAGGCGCACGTTTAGACTCGCTGGGTGCGGAGACTCCTTAGGAGTCTCTGCCAAGAGAGCGTTGGGCGCAATGCGAATTGCGCCGGGAACGAGACCTTGGTAGGTCTTTGCCTTCCCCACGCTGGGCGCAGGTTAGGCCACGCTGAGCGCAAGAGACTCCTTATAGTCTCTGCCTAACAGGCGCTGGGCGCAATTGGAATTGCGCCAGGCGCATGAGAGCCTTGGACTCTCGGGTTGAGTCTCGTCGGGCGCGAGTACTCTTGCGCTGGGCGCGCTGGCCCCTGGTGCTCTCGGGTTGAGTCGCACTGGGCGTGACGTCGAGTGCGCCGGGCGAGCAAGGAGATATTATTATACATGTTGTTAGCTGTTGAATTTTGCTGAAGTTGATAATCAATGTTGCTTTATGTTGAACTAAGCTGTAATTGATGAATATGCTGTGTTGACTAGAGGTGAATGCTTAAAAATGATGTTAAGCTGTAATAGATATAATTGTTGTGCTGAGCTGGGCTGTTATTAATGATTTTGGATGCTGATTTATAATATTGTTGTGCTCTAGCTGAGTTAGGAGTAGTAGGCTGTGTTGAATGCTACTTAGCCGTGCTGTATGCTGATTTGCTGTGCTGTGCTGTGAAATGTTGAGTTGCATGTTGTGTATGTCCACCATGGTGGTGCTGTTATAGCCGCTATGTCGGTGCTGTTTTAGCCACTATTGTGGTGTTGTTATTGTCACTAAGCGGTGTTGTTATAGCCACTTAGGTGGTGTTGTTATTGCTGCTAAGCAGTGCTGATTATTGTCGCATTGCGGTGCTGATATTATTGAATGTTGTGAGTGGTATAAGCAGTACTGGTGTGCTGATAACCGTAGCCGTTTTCTATCATAATACTATGTATATATGTATGTTGATTTTATTTACCCTAGCTTACCCTTTGTTGTTTCCATGATGTTTGGACTGCAATGATCATATTATGTATGGGAGCAGAGCAGGGATAGGTGGGCGATTAGTGGTGAGTCTTCAACGGACCGGTGGAGCTGATCTCTTTTGTGATTATTTTGTTGTTAAGCTACTTGGGGTAGTAGCACTTGATTGTATTTTTGTACACTTTAACTCTGTTTAGATTGGATCATGTATATGTATATTCTAGACTCTATATGTATACACTTGTTCTTTTCTGTGCGGTGTTTATAATGTGATGTGTCGTGTGTAGTGACCAGCCGGGTCGTTACAATCATAATCTCAAACATGTAACAAAATACTCACATATCATAACATACTTTACATCCCAATTTCTTAAGTATAGAAAATCATGATCAAGTCACTCATTTCACATAATTTATCCTAATAACTTCATTGTTAAAGTCATACGTGATAATCATTAAATCAAGGGAAATAATTTTTATTTTGTTTCAAATATGTATATTCAACTATTACATTATCATCATGTTATATCTATTAGACAACTCTAGGTTCCATCAATGTGAATTATTGTACTTAAATCAATTTTGTTAGTATTTTCTTAGTTGGTAAATTCACTTTATTCATAAAAATTTAAAACTAGATTCAATAATGTTATCTTAATTTATTTTCCATTTATATTATTGAAAGCATGTGTCATTTACCATTTCATATCATAGTATATCCTCATTTTCTAATATCTTATCTCATTTTACTATCTTGCATAATATAAGTTAGATTCTGGTGGATAGAGTTCACTTATCAAAGTATCAAGTCATTGTTTTTTCGATCATCTCAATGTTAGTTTTTTTTTCTTAGAAACTCTTTAGAAAATTAAGTTGAAAAAAACGGAGTTATAGCTTGACTCATAAGAAAAGGATTGAGTTTGACCTTTGTAAAAACTCCAACCTAAAACTTTAAAGCTTTATTATACTTATGTTTGGAAAAAATAATTGTTACTCAAAAAGTTGTTCAAAATATGATTTTGATATTAAGAAAGTTAAGTTTTTAAATCCAAGCTAATAAATACTTGCTAAATGAGAATGAGACAATAAGATAAATCAATGTATATAAAAATAATAATAATTATGAATGATAAAGATCAATGTGGTTAGAAAGTCAAATTCATGTCACAAATCAATTATCAAAAAATTGATCAATGAACACTTTTGTCTAGTTTCTAATAAGACAATATGTTTTAGAAAGCTAATAATTCAACTTTTTAAGTGACTTTAATGATAATAATTGAAATCGCCAAAGTGTACCTAGTTATTGTGAAATGATTGCAAACTAATATATTTATTTCATAAATGTATTAAGAGGCAACATTCTCACAAGATTTTCAATGGTGTGCAATGTGTTGTCAAATGAATCTTATGTACAAATAAGTTCAATTTTATTATGAGACGAATAAAATAAAATAAAATGCAAAGTTTAGTTTAGTTCATCTAAACTATTTTTTGGTCACATCCAAACCTTACAAACAAGTGAAAACTTCACTAAAAATTAGCCTAGAACACAAATATTATCATTATTTTCTTAAGTCAAAAGAGTGTCATTTTACTAAAACCTTTGTAAGCTTAAAGAACAAATTTATTAGCAGGTATAAAAACCATTATTCATTTGCTATGACCTTTATAAACTTAAAACGATACAATTTTCTTAAGTCAACACTAACAATTTGTACTACCTTGTGAGAGATTTAATTAAACACAAAATGTGTCAAAGAAAGATGGTAATGTACCAAGCTAACAAACACCTAATATATATCTTAAATACAATAAAAGATAATCAATATAGGTATTAAAATACAATGAGTTTATGTGAGTAAAAGAAGATGAATAGTGACAAAATCTCATTTTCACTCTTTAGATTCCTTGCATCTTGTACGAACTACAAATATGTTATATTTTTAGTTTTAGGGATGAAAACTAACCATTGGAAGTATGTCAACATCTCACTTGAATTTTTCAAAATGTCATGTGTAAAGTAGCTTATGATACTATTCACTAAAACCATTTGGAATCTTGGTGTTGAACATTTTTTTCCTCTTAACGATCATATTATATCTCTTTGATGCCCTTCCATAAGTGTCACAAATCTCAAATTTGGAACACATGGCCTTAGCAAACAATTTTATATCGATTAGAAAGTATAACTTAGCACTTTGATACAATCAAAAAGTTGAGCTTAACATATTTTTAAATTTTTGACTAATAACTTTTTATGTAGGTCAAGTATCATTTTGATATGTATTGCTACACTTATTAGAAAACATGCTTAAAAGAAACTACTAATTAAGCCTTTTTGATTTAGCTTTATCAATGATTTTATTAATAACAATTTTAATCATCAAAGTGAACCAAGTGTTTGTGAAATAATTGAGAAATAAAATGTTTGATTCACTTATGCATTATATAGTTAAGAAATGCTATAAAAAAATATTTCTTTATTATTAGCCAAAATTTATTGAAAATCATAAATTTTGAAGGTTTTCATTACAAAATCATGAAAAAAGCTCATTAAATGAGACGTGAGACTCGTCATTAATTGTGAATTCAATTGCAAATGCAAAAAATCTTGTTAATGTATTGTTTTATATTCTTTAAATGTTTATAAATGATGAAAAAGGTTGAATTTGCTACTATTTTATGATGTTTGTGGCAAAAAAAGGAATGAAAAGGTTTAATTCTCGTTTTTAAAAATAATGTTTGACCAATAAAAGTTCCACACCTTACGAGAGTAAATTAATTCTTAATTGATAGCTTTAGACACTACATGGACTATATCTACAAATAAAAAAAGTATGATGTTTATGGCAAAGAATAAATGAAAAGGTGTTAGATGATATTTCTAAACCTCTAATAATTTCTATCAAGAGAACAAATGACTAATTTACTTTTGACAATAAATTCATAAAAATAAACTCCACCAACTAACAATTTATTCTCATGCACTTACACTATACAAAAAAAAACCTTCAGCTAGAACCCTCACATGCAATGTAGATGTAACTTTATTTACAAACTTGAATTTTTTTTAAGTGGCTATGTGCATTCATGACAGCATGGGCCATGTTGTTTTAGCCATGACACTTACAAAACATGGACATCCAACACCTTTTTAAGGCAGAAGCAACAACACTCATGGAAGTTATCTCATTGATCAATAATGTAAACTTCATGTTGCTTTAGAACTAGATTACAAGTATGTCATGGACAACTTGGATAACAATGTTCTAGGTTGTGACACCCTAATCTAGAATGTATATGTATATTTTCATTACACATTATCAATAATTTCAATTCGTATTTAATCAAGTAACTTACCATAATTTATATTTTTCAAAGTTATTTTTTTTTGTGCATAAAACTATGAAGCATTTTATTTAATTAAAACTTTTACATTGTATCAATAGCACAAGTATAAAATGCCTCATAAATAAAAATAATAAATACTAAGATCTAATACTACTCATGTCAAATATATAAATAAATAAATAAAGCCTAAGACTCAAAGTAGTTACCTTCACACAACAAACTCAATAATATCATACCCCAATCTCTAAACACCTAGGTTGGTCCCTTTGAAGAATCTCTATTAATTTTTTCATCAACAATAGGCCTCAATTTTGTATCATCGTAAAACTATTAAATAGTTTTAAAAGTTAATCGATGCCCTCTAAAAAATAAATTTATAAAGTGAGTTTTTTCTATCCTTGACAACGTTACACACAAAACAACAATCTTATATACCACCACCTTGTGGTTTTCTAACATTGTCACTCAAGAGTACTAATACGCATCCTAATGTATATAGCAGAAACCTCACCAATTGGGTCCACCATGCCACTAAAACCTAATGGTCTTACAAGTTTCTTTATAGATGAAGACTGAGAGCACATGTTGTACCCCAGTACTTGGCATAGACACTATCACTAATCATGGTTATGTCTCGCATTTGTTGGGTTTTGCTAAGTCAACATACATGAATTCTCCAGCCACATCGAGTCTCCACAACCTAATGCCTTACTATCCCCAAGGACTTGAAACCAACGAGCATACCTTAAGTACCTTTTGTGGTCATCTACATCCTCGTTTCGAGGAAATTGTCACAAACAATATTCTTTTAAAACTCATGAGAAGTTGTATTCCCCAAAAGGTCACAAGGGTAGTTAGAGGTCATGCAAACATGGGTAGAAGCCCACAACTTTATCTCCCAAAATCAATAAATCAAACTACATAACTTCAATATGCAACTATAGCATACATGTCTCTCAATCCCACCCATAATTCTTGTCTCCCCCTTGGGGTCTGCACATGAATACGCTTGCACAATTGCTTCTTTCTTTTCCATAATAGTATGTTGAGTGCAACATGAACAAACTACATTGTTCTTCCATACTTTTCGAATAAAGGTGAATGATATTTTCCATTCTTTTCTCTTAACATCATTACATCCATGGTGTTGCATAACAATTCATGACAATCAATCACATATTTGTACTAATGCACATCAACAATTCATTGTGGGTCTCCATCATGGAGCACCCTTCCAATCATTTAAGTTAAAATATTAACTTAAATATATTTTTAGTCCCTTAAATTTAGGATAAATTTATTTTTGGACCCTCAAATTTAAAGTTATTATTTTTAGTCTTTGTAATTTAAAAAAATCTTGTTTTAATCCTTATATTCAATTTTTGTTAAGGAATCTATCAAATATTATTGCATAAAATCTATTTATTAATGTCTCTGTTAGTAAAAATATCACATTAAACTCAATTAATACTGCATAACTATCTCAATCTATCACTTTCAAATATGTTACTGTGACCTAAATGACTAAAACAAGATTTTTGAATATTACAAGGACTAGAAACAATAGTTTTTAATTTGATGAACAAAAAATAAGTTTATCATAAATTTAAGGGACTAAAAACATATTTAAGTCTAAAATATTTTATTACTCTTTATGAAGTTCTCACCTTCTCAACTTTAACTTCCGCTTATAATTTCTTTTATTATTTTTCTTAATTTATAAGTTTTATACCATAGGTCCCTTAATTACACTAGCATATAAGTATCATATGAAGTCCTAAACCCAAATTCTTTCCACTACTCATTCATACATTTTTTAGTTCCCAGCACACAAAATGCTTGAGGATCACATTCCTCCCGATCTCCAATTCAATCAACCATAAATCAAGTTTTAAACTTGCTAATTAAATGAAATTAAATCATGAGAATTGAACAATTCATAATAATATGCATAGGTCTCCCATTAGGGTATAATAAATTAATCATGTGTTGCAAATGATCATATAATGCTTTAAAGGTAATTAATCCAATCAAATTTCATAATTTTACATATACCAGCTTACATGCATAAAAATTATTAGAATACTAAATCAACTTTAAAACACAAAACTTTTCAAGGACACTTCAAACAACATATATTGCATCATATAAATTTCGGTATCCAAAATTAAATTCTTAAGTATTATCTTTGAATTAAATATCTCTGATGGACTATCTCTGTAAAATAGGGATTGGTATATTTTTTTAAAAACAATAAACCCTCTTTAAATATCAAGTTATTTCACAAAGGTTTTATCCAACATCATTATGTATGCATATTTTCTCAAAAATTATGATGAACCACAAATACCATTTTTACAATTATTTATCACCATTGGTAGAAAATAGAGATTACATCATATATTTATAAAGTAATATTAAATCATTTTATAATATTCCAAGAAAATTTTAGGATATTCCTAATATGTTTGCACGCATCATATATATTTTCTAGAATTTATCTTATACATGAACTATTTTCATCCGATAAAAACTTAATAGGATAGATTTTTGAAATTCCAACAAAAAATAAAAATAAAAAACTCCTAAGGCTTCTAAATTTATAAGAAAATTCAAAGACATCATAAATGACATGTATAAGGTTTCTATTGCACATTTTTCACTAAAATCGTATTTAAACAGATTAATTGAATAAAAATAGCATCAGTGTAGATTCAACAAAACAAATAAATACACCCATTAAAAATAGTAAACATGCTAAAAAAAATTTATTTTTTTTCTAGTGATTCCAAAGGCATGATTGCACATGGTTATGATCTCACTTCACCAAGAAGAAGCCATGAAAGTTTCAACAAAATTAAATTATAGTAACAATACAATGAGAATAACTTCTCAATCACTCAAAACATGCAAGAGATAAAAGAGAATTCACTCATACCTTTTAGAGCAAGGATCAAAGTCCTCCAAATGCTATAAAAATGATGTCTTCTAGAAGCCAACAAGCTCCTCATCAAAATTCCTAAAGTATAGCAAGAAAATAAGTTTTTAGGTGATGTAAGTTTTAGAGAGAAGTTTGAGGATTTTAGGAGAGATGGGAGAGGAAATGAGAGTTTCTCTTTCTTGAAGGTGGTGGTTGTACAAAAAAATGAAGGCAGAAGATTTTCATTATCTATTTATACATAGGGCAACGCATACACACACACACACACACTTAATTAGGTTTCATAATTAAGATTAGGTTTAGTCTAGTTTTAGGCACTAATTCTAGTATAACTTAACTTTAAAATTAATCATTAGAGTTAAATCTATAATTATTTTAATTATAACTTTAATTAACTTAATTCGAGTGTTACTTAAGCCTCATAAATTTTAATCATGTCCTAAGTATTTTTAATCTACTTTTAAGTTTACTTAACAAAGTTCTTACATTTTACTAGTATGTCATTAATGAGTTGACTAAATCTCTTCCTTTGACTCTTGTTCTTTCTAATCTAATTTTGACCTTGTTTCTAGACTACTAAATAAATCAAATTAGATATTAGTTCAAGTTTCTTTTCATAATCAACTTAATCCTTATTTACATTAATTAATCTTGACTAAATGTTACTAGATAACCTTTTTTTTATTAATCTAGTACTTGATTTAATTCAATTAGCTAGATTACTAATTAATAAGTTCTAAGACTTCACGACTAATTAATATATCACTTATGTGCCTTGATTTAGGTCTCCATAAGTTTAAGTCTTAAACAACTTCTACATAGTTTCTAAGATTTTTCCTTAATATACACTAGTTCAATTAATCTATATTAATTGAATTAAGGATTGAAAATCCTATTTATTTTAGTAAAAGTTCTTATTACTCAATTTTTTTATCCTTAGACTAATTAAGAGCTTGATTTCTATTTAAATAACCATTATTCACTATATTTTAATTAGTAAATTTTTGGGAAGTTACATAAGTTCACTTATTCACATTTGTAGAAGTTATATTCTAATTTATCACACTTCTTGGTGTGTTTTATTAGAAGACAAACCAATTAAGTTGTTCATTTTTATACAACTTGCAAAAGTGTCTTTTTTTGTTAGTCACTAGGTTTTTTATTATATGTTCACCTGTATTAAAAGTTTATGTTAATGAAACTTGAGGTCTCAAAGTAAGCCCAACTCCAATGAGTTAACTTGGCTTACCATGAGTTCGGGTCAGACCAGGTTAGAAAAAAGATTGTATACCAATTTTGGATAAATTCCAATCTGACTCACTTACATTGCAGACCAAACGAATTTGGGCCTAAGTGGGTTGAATTGACTCATTTAACCCACTAAAATTTAAAAAAAATTATATACTTGTTTTATACAATTATCATTTTAAATTTTGATTGATATTATCTTTTGTATTTGCGTTTGAATCAAGGATAAATGTGACTCCCATTACCTCACATATGAAGTGTAAGTAAGTATGAGTAATCTACAAATTCGAATTGACCCAAACCAATTCAATTAGTTGAAATTGGATTTTTTTTAGTGTTCAGATTAGACTTAACTCAACCCGATCAAAATTTGACATTGCATGGACCGGGTAAAAGGTTTTGTGTTTTCGACCCGTGACCCACCAATCCGACCCGACCATATATTATTATAATAATAATAATAATAATAATGATGATGATGTTTGAATGATTATTTGCCTAGAACAATACTCACTATGACTCTTATTTAGTAACGAGTTTTGTGTTTTTAGGTTGATAATATTGTAACAAACATGGTATTCAACTTAAATTAAGCTTTTAATAATGATTCATACACCTAACCTTTCACTCAAGGAATAACTCTAATCCACTTATACAAAAATTTTATCCCTTCCCAAAAGGTAACTAGACATGTTCTCAAGGAAAACACTAAGGAATTATCTAACTAAAAAGGTTGTCACTTAGCTCACTTATATTATCAAGTCTCGAGAAAAAAAGGATCATGTATACTTTGATATTTCAATTAAAGAAGTTCTAACTTGGTTAACAACATTTTATTAAGATAAACCAATAGGACATAGTTGAAAGATAACCAATTTATACCTAGAATTATGTCTAATTGACTAAGATGTAACAAATCAGGTCAACTATAAAATTTCAACAAGCACTAGCAAAATACATTATAAATAGGCAATAGAAATACAAACAAGACCATTAGATGGAGCTGCATCAATAAGATGCTAAATTAGGAGAAGACGAAATTGAATTTTGATAAATGAATAAGTAACATGAAGGAATAAGTTGCACAGAAATCAAAAAGTACAACTAAAAGGTTCAATATTACAAAACACAAGAATTTTCCCATTTATATTCAAAAGAATAGCAAGCAAACATCGTACATTGCCATTAACACCCATGCTCGCAACATAACAACTACTTTTACTTCTTACTTAAGCAAGAAGTATACAAACAATCAATCAATAAAGGAGTCAAAGCAAATAAATATATCACAACACTTAACCAATCAAACATTATAGTACACACAAAATACATAGTCACAACATATAACACATAGTCTAGTTTGAATCAACCAGGTTCTGATATTACTAAATGTGACGCCTTTTACCCTGCATACATAATACAATGAATTAAATAAATTTGAATCAAGAAGTCTATCCTAGATGAAAATCCCAAGTGTTCAACATAAAAAGTACCACATTTTTAACTAAACAAAATCAACTAAAAACCAAATGAAATCTGATACGTTAAAATAACAACTGTAATGTCTTAAATTTCAGATACAATATTCTCAATTTATTACTATTATACTCTTCTTAAAATAGTAGTCTAAATTTTTAGTTATTATAATATATATATATATATATATATATATATATATAATAGAGAATAAGTACAATATTTTATATAATTACAATACATTAAATTTGTCTTACAAAATTTTCAGTATAATAAAATAAAATTGTATAATATTCATTCTTAATTTTATAATTATTATGATCTGATTAATAAAATAGAATCATATATTATTTATTCACAATTTTATTATTATTATCTTATCTTTTAAGATTCTTAATTTTTAGTTATTATATTTAAAAATAAATAGATAAATACTAGTGTTTTATTTTTATAAAATTTTATATTTTCAGTAAACTAAATATATATATATATATGTATGATATCCAATTATAATATAATATTTTATTATTATAATTATATACGAAACAACTTATTGTAATGTATATAATAACATATACATATAAAATAGAATGGTTCAGTGGCTTGTTTTATAATGCATAGAGACCACAAGATATAGGTCACATGTTCAAGTCATGTCATGTCTCTATATATATTTTTAATAGTAATTAAATAAATTTTTATTCAAAACCTATAAATATCCTTATGCTGCATTAGATAAAACTCACTCTAATAATAAATATTACATTGTGCCATCTACACATGGATATTACGGGGAAGAAAACTTTATCTTTTTAAAATTTTATATTTTATATGCTACTATGTTTATTTAATTATGTTATATTTTGTATGTATTTATTTAGTGAGGTGTCCCTAACCTCATTTATTTGCTTGATCTATGATATTTTTTACTCTAAATAATTAATAAGGTGTTGTTAATTTATGTTATTTAATTATTTTATGATATTTATCACTGTCATTTACTTGATTAATATTCTTTAATACATTCCATTTACGTAAACTATATTATATTACATTTTAAATAATTGACAAAAAAATACTCAACTTATTTAGCGTAATTATTTTTATATTAATATTAACTATAATATAGTTTTGCTAAAATATCTTAAACTCGTCTTGTTATTATTTATTCATGTATTTATAAAGATAAATATTATTCTATGACCATAAGAATGAAAGTTTGAATTAATTTGTAGTTAGAGGTTTACCTTGAGGATTTAAATAAGTAAAGATTTAAGGTGAAATAACCTTTAATTATTTGTTATTATAATGCTCATTTGTCCTGACTAGTCACTAGAAGTATAATTCAAATTTTTATATCAAGACAAATTAATATATATTTACTAGTATTAAATATTTCTATGCATATTATGTAATTGTTGATATTTATTGAATTATTGTTCTCACTCCTTATGTTTCTTGTTTAAAATTTGTAATTAATTTTTCGGAATTACATGGAGTGTAGACGCGGTAGCAAATGTAATTACATTCAATGGAGTGATAGTGTCATCTTTTACCTTCTCTTCAAACCAAGAAGTCCCTACAGTGATCGACGACTCAATAATAGTCACTTTCTTTTTACCACCCGCTAATCATGTCAATTCAATTGTAAATTTATTTCAACCACCCGTGTAAATATTATAGTAGAAGCAAAAAAGAAACTATGGTATGTAAATAAGCAAGTATTGTAAATATTTTTAGAATAATATGTAATGTAAATATTAAAATCGTATATGTGATATAAGAAGTTATAATTATGTACGTCATTGTAAATATTATATGTATATTAGTTCGAAAAATCTTTCTTTATGATCACATATGATATCATTAATAATATACTTATGTTTTCAATCTATAAATATATATATATATATATATATATATATATATATATATATATAGAGAGAGAGAGAGAGACGTAAAATATTGGGATTAATATGTATACAATTAGACGTTACAACAACTATTCTAAAGCATAACAAAAGAAAGTAAATCTTAACTAATCCTTAATGTCACAACTTATTAGAGCATAAATTTAATAATAAGGATTAAGCTTTATCACCAACATTTTCAACATCATGATATAAATCACTTGTAATAACATACAATAGAGACAAATACAAAATAAGGAGAGTGAAAAACATCTTACCCTCACTCATGGCGTAAAATATAGCCGGATAATCAAACACAAGTAATAATACAATAAACAAGGATTTTAACAGCAACATAATAATAAAGCAAGTTATGATAAAATAACAAATTCTAATAGAACAAATAATACCATATATCCCTTCATTAAAATCATGAGTTTAACACATAGAATCATTCACATGCATGATGCAATGGACATGAACTACAATTACTCATGCATGTGGCACCAATCAAATCATGTGTTGCATTGTCATAAGACAACACATATAGTAGCTTATGAGTACATGTCAGGTCACATTATCATCGCACTCTCACTAGGAGGATATACACCTAGGGCCTTGTTAGCATAACAAAGTCTTTCAAGCTCTACCCTAAGCACATAATGGGTGGAAACAGGGTTTCACAAACTTGACTGGCCTTAAGGACTAATCCTGAAGCTTTTACACAAGGGAACTTTCTTTGACGGTGTATTTCATATCCAGCAGTTTCAAACAAGTATGCACATGATACATGTTAAATAAGACCTAATGCAATACACATGACAATATTATATAATATAAGTCATCGATTGTTCTCAATCATGTAATTAAAAAGCTCAATTTTATCTACTGGGTATTAACAATCAGTAGCATAAGGATCACATTAATCAATTCATACATAAATCACAATCATATTAGTAACATACCCACATACCACAACTAATTATCAACATTAATCAATACAATGATTACATATGTTCATAGCTCAAACACAAAAATTACTTAACATCATCCAATATACCTAAAGATAAAATCATTATAAAATTGTCTAATCATAATCATATGTTAATATCTCAACCATAGTCATTAAGAAATCAACATTACTAACTATTTAAATCAATAACTTAACTAGTCTAACAACAATATTGATATCACACGTTAGGTTCTTAGACATCACTATCACCAAAACACCTCAAGTCGTTAACAATCAAATTAATTTATAACATTAACAATTATTTTCTCTCGTGATTTATTTTTCTTAAATATTGATATAGGTACCTCAAACCATTCATAAGATCAAACTCTTAAAGGGTAAAGTTATTCACCATCACCATTTACAAACTACATTTCCATAACTTAAGCTTCTAAGACATCATGTGGTCCAAACACTTTATCTAGAGCTATATATATGCTATGAAGTTGATCTTAATTTTTATTAGAAAGTTAAGAAAATTATATACAACTTCTATGTTGACCTTAAGAGTTAATTTTGCCACCTACTATTTTTAAGAATTACAAAATTATAGCGTTTTAGCCTAAATTTAACAACTTGACATTCATTCACTAATTTGATTATAACTTGAGTTCTAGATCCCTTTTTTAAGCGATTCCAGTGGCTTTGGAAATTTGATATTTAGGGTTACAATTCATATAAAGACCACAAAACCTGATTTGATGTTATTATGCTTAGTGTATCGATTTTTGCACCCAACATGGAGAAGGCAAAAATCTTTCAAGAGTACTGTGCTTGGCATGGCTGAAGTCATGTCCAACGCGAAATGATATAGGAACAATGTTAAATGACTCTTGGTGCGGCCCATTTGGTACCCAATGCAATACCAGTTCAGGAAAGACTTACAAGATGTGCAAAAATTGCACATTATGAACCCTAAACCCTAAAACTCTAAATCAATTAGTAAAAACCACGATTAAAGCCTAATATTATGCTATTATACCATCAATTACTCAAATCCAACCTCAATTTCACATATTCATGCAATTAATATCAATTTTCACTTTACTTTATAAATCAAGGGTTTCCTACAAGAATTATATACATTCACATATTTTCAAGCAATTTAAATTATATGGTATTAACTATACATATAATTCAAACATCACATATAACACATACAAAGAGTACAAAGCACAAATTCATAGATTACAAGATAAAATTGGTATTCCTCCCTTACAACATATAAGAATAGATAAGAGATTGATGGTCAATCTGACTACCTAACATATACTCCACGTTTAGAGTGAGACTATTCACTTCTATCTTACCTTGATGAGCTCTAGAAGATGGACGTGGAGGTGTTCTCTAGCGGTCTCTAGTTCTCCTTATTTTCCAAAGCATGAAATGTAAAAGAAAGTAATGAGAAACGTGAAAATAAGAAATTGATGTAACCCCTTTTTTAAAAACTTAATCCTCATTTAACCCTTTAGTAAAAATATTTAATCATGATTCTCTTTTCATTTCCCTTATATATTAAAACTTATAAATAAATAATATATCAAATAAACATTTCTCCCAACTCAATTATTAATAAAAAATTATATAAACAATTATAATGAAACACATATTTTCCAAAATATATTTAATTACATAAATAGTTAAAACATATATTTTCTACACATACTTTCTATAACAAAATAGCTTCATAAATTTTTGTTATTAATAAAAAACTCATAATTATTAAAAGCCTCTAAAATATTTTATAAAACTCATTTAATTAATTAAAACAATTATAAGAAAATAACCCAAATAAATATTAAAATAAATTGAATTAAAATATTATATTAGTAAAAAATTTAGGCTGTTACAATTCTCCCTTCTTAAGAAATTTTGCCCTTGAAATTTTTTGCTCATAAGGAAAATATGGATAGAAGAAAACATAGACATACATTATGAGTAGGGTGACATGGAGTAATAACAAGAATATTTGGTAGAGAAAGAAACAAAACTACATAATTGACAACTTTGCTAACTATTTTCAAGTATAGGTGTGGATCAATGAAACAATGAGTAAGTTTGCATGGTCATATGTCAACCAATTTCTATTTAAAGAGTTATTTCTCAAGAATGCATGATCTCTCGTTCTAGACTCAATTCTTTGCTCCTTATGTTATGGTATCTAGTTTGACTTCTAAGGATAGTCTTTTAGTAAACAATAAGAATCTAACAACAATCCCAACATGCAACATAGATTCATCAAGAAATCAACAAATTTGGGTTTTGGATTCATCCTCCCCAAAACCTCAACTTTATCTACACATTCAACAACTACTGTGAAATCAACAATTAAAGCTACAATTGGAGAGTTTAACAACGATTTCAACACACACAACTTAAAGGAATCAAACAACAAGCTTCTTTTACCATAATTTGTTTTCCAAAAGCAAGAAACTAAAGAAAAAGGAAGAATTAACAAACCCTCAAGGATTGACTTCTCTCTACAAATTCAAGTTCCTTAGACTAGAATCTTTGCTCCTACAACTTGATCTTAGCTTAAGGGGAAGATTTAGATGCCTTCAATGAAACCACAAAAAAAAACAATCTTTTTGGATCTAAAGTTTATCCCTAATAATATGTTACTAAATGTCATATTACTTAACTCTTATATTTTATAGTCAAAGACTATCAAATTAATGATAGGTCAAAAATTTTATATTTTTAAGATTAAGAGAAATAAGTATCTATTTTAAAATAAATGAATTAGAATTACATATTAAAAAATAAAAGACCAAAAATATAATTTAATTAAATAAATTGAAACTAATAAATTAGAAAATTAGAAATAATAATTTTTTTTAGCAAGATCATAATGATCAGAAGAAGTAAAAAAAGAAGTTAGCAATGATTGACACCGTTATTCAAACCTATTTTACGAATTTGTAAATATATTTATATATGATATATAATATGAATCTATGATATCATTAAAATAAAATATTAATAATTAAGAATAATCTTATAACACAATATAAATTATTTATAATAATTTATAATTTATATATAAAAATATTTATTTATATAAATTTTAAATATATATATATATAATAAAATTTTAAATTATATGACTCGCACTAAAATACTAGCGTTTTAAGATTCACAAAAATAAAACCTCAATGTTATTTTTTTTTTCTCAATCTCTTTTTTTTTTTTTAAATCACAAAGGAAAAAAAGAAACATATTTAACCTGTTACGTTACATTCCTGCTACCGGCGCAGGAGAAGAGAAAACAGTTCGAGAAGTTAGCGCCGTAACACAACACACATCAAGCCTACACTCATAAACCCTAAACCCTCCGCAAAATCCATGGCGAAGTCATCAAAACGCAGCAGCAGCACCGACCCGAAGAAGAAGAAGAAGAAGAGCAAGAAGAACAAGTCGGGTCCCGAAGGCGTGGCCATGAAGGTGAAGGCCACCGCCACCGCCAGCAACCCCTTCGAGTCGATTTGGTCGCGGAGGAAGTTCGAGGTGCTGGGCCAGAAGCGCAAGGGCGAGGCCCGCCGCATGGGCCTGGCCCGTTCTCTGGCGATCCAGAAGCGCAACGAGACGCTCCTCCAGGAGTATCACCAGAGCGCCAAGTCCTCTCTCTTCGTTGACAAGCGAATCGGAGAGAACGACCAAGCGCTTGACGACTTCGGAAAAGCCATCTTGCGATCCCAACGCGAACGCCAGGTTCAAGTTTTTGCACAGTTACTCATTAGGATTAGAAATTAGGACATTTTGAATAAACTTTTCTGAAAGCACTTTTATAGAAGAAGCTTATTTCAATTTTGTTTAAGATAAAACTAAGATTATTTTGTGTTTAAGTTAATGTGTAGAATTTGTCTCATATTAGTTTCAGCTATTTTATTTATTTTTATTTTACATGTAAGCTAATTTTAGCTAATGGAGAAACTTATTTTACTTTTTGCTTCTTATAAGTGCTTTTTAGAAGTTTATCAAGTTCTATGAACCGATTGGATACAAGTTAGAAGTTTTTTTTTTTAGAGCTTTTTTTATTAAAATTAAAGAGCTTTTCCCTGTAGAGGAGTTTTCAAAAGCACTTATAAGCTTGTATCCGAGCAAACTTTTGCTTACTTAAAAGTAGTTGCTGGTAAAAGTCAACAATCTTATGTACATGATAGTTTACTATACATGGCGGTTTATGATCTGATGACAGGGTAAAAAGATTTGGGGTGTGCTTGGAGAAGCATTTTGAAACCACGTCTTCTTTAATTTTCATGTCAAAATCTTATATTTATGCAGAAGCACGTCAAAATCTTATATTTATGCAGAAGCGAAGTGCTTGTTTGGTTGCACATTGTATTTTCCACATTTAACCTGAAGCTGATAGTTATGGCTTCCATGAATTTTTTGGACTAAATTGATGTGATTCTTGCATTCTGATGAGTTTCCAAACATGCAGTAAAACTAGTAGCTTCTAAAAATTCATGTTACTGTCAGTCTGCCTTCAAGATGGTTTCCAAACAAGTACTTATGCTTTGAGTGTATTTAAATTATTTTTGTGTAAATTTATTGTGGAAGAAATAATATATGCATTGACAGAATGAAAGTTAGACCAATGACCTATTCTGATTCACTGACAGTTAAACACTTTATTTTTTTTAACTCATTGTTGCTGATGTGTTATTACTCATTTTCATTTATCTTTCTTTTGGTGTTTATAGTTGAACATGAAGCTGAGCAAGAAAAGCAAGTATCACTTGTCTGATGGAGAGGAAGATGACTTTGAAGGAATTGATTCTCTTGGAAGAGATGATTTTGAGGAGGAGATGCTTCCTGATGATGCTGCTGCTGAAGCTGATGGTATGTTAATGATGTGTGATAGTTAGATGATGTTATGTAATGTACTTCGTTTTATGACTGCTGAATTGATGTCTTGAGAATATTCTGCTTTGATTGTAATGGATGTCTTAGATGTTTGTTGTGTTATTTTGTGTCTTGGATTCATGTTGAGTGTTGGTTTTACAGGGAAATTAGATTTGGTTCAGCATAGCGTGCGGATTCCAGGGGAAATTAGTGCGGTTGACCGGGAGGAAAATGTAAGGCCTTTTATGCTATCGATGTTATTGTTGATACCCTTATTTATTTCTTCCTGTTATGATGGCATTATGCGTACAGGATATTATATATCATGTATGGGTTGTGTATTCTGTGAGTAATTTTTCTTTTGGTGATTATCTGAAATGTAAATATCATATTCTTGCTAAACTTTCTCAATTGTTGCTGTATTTAAAATTATTTGAAGTTGGTTCTTACTGGTGACTTCTTCTGCAGAGACATAAAAGCAAGAAAGAAGTGATGGAGGAAATTATCTTAAAAAGCAAATTTTACAAGGTGTGGGATATTTCTTTAATTAGGGCTATGTTAGTTTATTTGTCTTCTATATTTGTTCACATTTTTTCTCCAATATTCTCCAGGCTCAAAAGGCAAAAGATAAGGAAGAAAATGAACAATTGGTGGAAGAATTGGATAAGGATTTCACTTCCTTGCTTCACTCTGAGGCCTTGTTATCTTTGACTGAACCCAACAAGATGAATGCTTTGAAGGCTTTGGTGAACAAAAGTATTTCAAATGAACAAAGTATTAAGGACCGCATGGCTCGTCGTACAATGGATACTTCTATGCAGGTACTACTTATCCATGGGCCTTTTTCTTGGTCCTGAATAACTTTGTCTTATTATAAGAATGTCCTATGTTCCAACTTTCTCTTTATGGCAGGAAAAGCCTGATGAGTATGACAAACTTGTCAAACAAATGGGATTGGAAATGCGTGCTCGCCCTTCAGATAGGACAAAAACACCAGAAGAGATTGCTCAGGAGGAAAAAGAACGTCTAGAGCAATTGGAGGTATGATTGCATGCCTTTTAATCTTAAGTTTGTTATTATAGAATTAATAGATTACCCTTACATGTAAAGGAGCATTTCCCTGCATTTTGAGCATTGGTTGAGCTCTGATCTTAGCTATATAGGCTGAGCTACCTTTTATAATGGTTTAGGTTGTTGTTATGGCTGAGGTGAAGGGATGGGAATGAACCTGGGACTGGTAAACTAAATTCATGTTTGATGTTTGTATTTGTTTTTGGCAATTTTGTATCCTGTTTTAGATGGTGACTGTACCTTGGCACTTTAGTAAGGTTGCTGCCTTGTAACCTAGTGGTTGTTGGTTCTAATCATGAACAATCTGCACATGAGGTTATGTTGTATACATCTTTATTTTTACAGAGTCAACTAATAAATCCTTTTCTACATAATTTAAGGAAGAGCGACAGAAGAGGATGATTGCTGGTGAAGATTCAAGTGATGAAGAAAATGAAGATTCAGAAAAGCCATCTGAACAGAAACAAAGAGCCATCTCTGGTGATGATCTTGGTGATTCCTTCTCTGTCAATGAACAAGTTATGACTAAGAAGGGTTGGGTTGATGAGGTTCTTGAAAGAAAAGATGAGGAAGATTCTGATAGTGAAGATGATGATGGTGAAGATTCTGATGATTTCGGAAGCTCTGAAGATGCTGATGAAGGATCAGATGAGGATCTTGATGAAAACAAGAAGGATCTTTCTTTAAAAGACTGGGAACAAAGTGATGATGATGATATTGGTGCAGATTCAGAAGATGGAGATGAAGATGATAGTGACGAGGACAAAGAAACAGCTGCTGATGACCTTGATGCTGTTCAAAAAAAAGCAAAGAGAAATGTTTCTCTTGAAAGTGTAAAAAAAGATAAGGATTCTTCAGATGCCAAGAAGATAGATGTTGGAGGAAAACAGTCAAAAGAGTTGGACATTCCTTATATAATTCAAGCTCCCAATACCTTTGAAGAATTATGTTTACTGGTAGATAAACATTCAAATTCCAACGTTATTTTGATTATCAATCGGATTCGGAAAAGTAATCCAATCACCCTCGCAGCAGAAAATCGAAAGAAAATGCAAGTATGAAACTCACTCCTTTCTATTTACTTTTTGTTAACACCCAGCTGTACTCTGCATGCTTTTTTTATTTATGTATATTGAATCCATGATTGTTTTATAAGCAAATGTGAAATCTCTTAGATTTATTCAACTTGAATATACTATTTATTTTGGTATTAAATTTGATGTTGTATTGACATTTGACAATTAATGGAAAACATATCAAATACTAAAATTACTTCCCTCAACTGTGTAAATATTGGTTCCTGCTGGTTTCACACTTCATTATTTGAAATAATACCTAGCCTATATGTATTTTAAAATGTGTTTTATCTGACTCCTGCTGGTGCTGTAGTTACTGCCTATAGGAGATATGGTGCTGTTGCTGCTTACAGTGTAGTGATTGAAAACTTTTCCTGAACTGATTTGATTCAGATAATGACATGCTTTATGGAACTATTGAAGAAATCGCGTATCATTGGTTAGGTCAAACTAATGGTTTAATTATACAAACCAGTTGATGGTATTTTGTTTGTTTGCAAGTTCATGTGTCTATCTTCTGTTATAACTTCCAATTGTTCATTCATATAAATTTAAATGTGAATATTTTGGTCTTGAAAGCCATTAATGAAGATGTGTACTCTTACTCTATGGCTTTATTGCCTTGGTAACATCCTGTGATTGAGTGTTGAGCAGTTCAACCTGAAGGTCCAGTTTGAAATTCCATCCATGGGGATAAAATGGACATGTGTTATGCATAGCCAATTCTATATTTGAAATTTGTTTACAGTAAAGACTCCAAAGAGCCCGGGATTAAATCTGTAGCACTCAAGATTTAATAGAAATTGAAAGAAGAATTGGTGTAGAGATATGTAAAAGCCAACAGAGGGCTGATATGCTGGTTAACAATCAGAAAAATAAAGTGTCTTTAATAACATCTGATGTTCTGAACAATTCTCTTTCTATTGGATCGAAACCTGTTTTAAAACAAATCCTAACCATTTGAATTGATCTAATAATCCTAGTTTTTTTATTAACTTGGGTGAAAAGAAAGTGGAAGGTTGAAATAAAATATCAAATAAGAATGTTACAATAGAAAGGACTTAATGGAAGCTACAAAAGTTGCACAGTAAAGTACAATGGCATGAACACTGAACTGTAACTCAATCCTCTCCCCTTTTCTTTTTTGCCATTAACTGCTCCTGCATCAGAGACGTTAATCAAGATAGTTTATGGTACTATTGGTGTATTCATACATAGCAAGGCTTAGTTTGTACATGTATGGAATGTATGAAAATATGTAAAACACATGCCTGGTGGTGGTTCTTGTTCTATTGTAGTCTAGTCCTTGTTGCACTAGCATTATTTTTAGATGTAACATTTGACACTCGTACCTATGATACGCTGTTCCTAAATATTTTTTCTGGATATTGTGGTTTGTGATTATTATATGTCTAATTATATGGGAGGTGTTTACAATATATCTTCTGTTTTCAGGTATTCTATGGAGTATTGTTGCAATATTTTGCTGTTTTGGCAAATAAGAAACCATTGAATGTTGAGTTACTCAATATGCTGGTGAAACCATTGACAGAGATGAGTATGGAAATCCCATACTTTGCTGCAATATGTGCTCGCCACAGAATAGAAAGTACTAGAAAGCAATTCATTGATAGTATAAAAAAATCAGGTCAGAATGAAATCTGGTTGATTCGTTGTATTCTCTACATTATCTATCATTGACCAAGAATTGTTAAATGTTTTGGTAACACTGTCTGTAATCATTCTGTTGTCACAGAAAGTAGCAGTTGGCCTTCTTCAAAAACATTGTGCCTCTTGCGTTTGTGGTCCATGGTATTTCCATGCTCCGACTTTAGGCATCCAGTTATGACCCCTGTGATATTATTGATGTGTGAATATCTGGTGCGTTGCCCAATACTATCTGGTCGGGATATTGCCATTGGCTCTTTCTTATGCTCTATGCTTCTCTCAGTAAGTACATCCTGAGGCAAGATACTTTTGAGTTTATTATGTATAACGTGTTCACTTTTCATATGGCATCATCACTAATGAATTCTGAAAGACTATATTTAAATTCTATCATGGTGGCAGCACACCCAGTCTTCATGGAAAATTCCATTAGTGGTATCTGTTTCCACGAATGGGTTTAGCTTTTGAATGATATACCAAGATATTTACTGCATTGCTAAACTTATGTTTCCCTTCTTTTTCACTTATTACATTTGCTTCTTGCTCGCTCATGTACTTGATATAAAATGCAGGTATTTAGACAGTCTCGAAAATTCTGTCCTGAAGCAATAATATTTCTTCGAACATCACTTTTGGCAACTATTGATAGTAAACATATTTCAGATGAAGATTCCCAGGTATGATTTCTTCATGGATCATTTGTATTTTGAATCATATTATGTAGTGGGGGCATGTGTGTTGTGTGTAGGTATTTATTTATGTATGGGGACTACTAACCTCGTCCTGTGTTATAATCCTCCATTCTTCTATGAACAAAAAACAATTTTAGATATTTTAGTTTTGGTAGAAAACCACAATTTTAGATATTTTAGTTCTTTGGTAGAAAACCAAAGTCCTCAAAACTATTGCTAATATCGCTGTCTACTCTTTCCATTTATACTGTAACCCTCCTTTCCTCTTAAACAGTTTCTTTTGGTGCAAAATCCACTTTTGAGAAAATGAGTGCATTCAGGCGGTTGCTATTCATTTTCTTGGGCTTTTCTGCAGATGGCCATACCATTACATTTTATCTTTTTCCTAGTCTACAATTCCAAGGCCAAATTTTGCGACTTAATTTCTCAACTATAGATAATAAATATGGAAAATGCCATTTTTCATTTTCTTTTATCAGTTCAATACTATGCTATTAACATAATAAATAGATATCTGAAGAACATTTAATGATAAGCGGAGTCTAACTATGCTATTAACCTAGATAGACACCACTTTCTGGGTTCAACATCAAGAATGTGTTGTAGTGTACTTATGGTTGTATTACAGTTGCATTGACCATATTATTTGTTTTCGTTTCCAGCTATATCATCTTATGGAACTGAAAGCTCTCAAGCCTCTCCTGTACATACATGAGACAGTGAATGAGATTAGCCCTCTAAATCTCTTCAAGATAATAGACATGCCAGAGGAGTCTTCTTTCTTCACTTCTGTCGGTTTCAGGTAACCAATAGTTTGTTATGACCATTTATCAAAAAAGGAAAAAAGGTTACCTCCATGTTCTTATATTTACTGTCTTGGTTTTGAATGGGGTCTTTATTTTTTAAAACAGAAATTATGTTAGGGAGGGGCGCAAGGATATCTGTGCTTGAGTGGCATTAAGTGGATCATTTAGATTCTGTCATAGCTATTGTCTTGATAATTAATGCTGGATGCTGCTAATATTGAAGACTTGTATCTTCAGAGCATTGATTGTTGATTCTTTTTGAAGGTTTTGTCATTTATCTTGACTAATTATGATTCTTTGATTACAGGGCTAGTGTATTAGTTACAGTTGTTGAAACTCTACAAGGATATATTAAAGTCTATGAAGGGTTAAGTTCATTTCCTGAAATATTCTCACCAATTTTAAGATTACTAAATGAGATAGCAGAACAGAAAAATATGCCAAATGCATTACGAGAAAAAATTAATGTAGTGGCAGAGCTCATTAAGTCGAAAGTGGATGAGCATCACACTTTGAGGCGACCGCTTCAGATGCGGAAACAAAAGCCAGTACCAATCAAATTACTGAATCCCAAGTTTGAGGAAAAGTAAGTTCCTCCTTTTCCCTTGCGTGCATTTGATAATATATTTCCTTAGCTGTGCTAATCAGAAAAGTAATACAAATTAAGCACTTATATGTCATATTTGTTCTGCAGCTATGTCAAGGGTAGAGATTATGATCCTGACCGTGAACGAGCTGAATTGAGAAAATTGAAGAAACAGTTGAAGCGCGAATCTAAAGGGGCTGCACGTGAACTGCGTAAAGACAACTACTTTTTGCTTGAGGTGAAGGAAAAAGAGAGGTCTATACAGGAAAAAGAAAGAGCAGAGAAGTTTGGAAGGGCTAAAGCTTTCCTTCAAGAGCAAGAACATGCCTTTAAATCTGGACAACTAGGAAAAGGAAGGAAAAGGAGGAGATAAAATTTATTATTTTCCCCATTTTGTTCAAATGCATGGGGCTTCACCTTCATATTAATCAGCTCAAGGAGTCGTTTTGGTGCAATCTAGCCTTTTGTAGTGGATGAATCATGAACGTCATTGGAATATTTATGGTGGTTAGAGGGATTATAAGGTATAATAATCTCATTTTTGACAATGCTCTTGCGTTCCCAACGTAATCTTTTGGGAAGAAAGGTGTTACTTGTGTATTTGAGTTTGTGGATTAAGTGAACTGTAAACATTCCCAGCCACTTAGGTTGCACCAAGATAAAATTTTGCAAGTGAATTTTCAATTTAATTTGTACTCAATTTTCCTTCTTCAATGATATGGGTTCAAAAATTTCTGCTGCTAATGTAAGGAATTTATTTTTAGGCAATATTAAGTATCTCAACAAGTATCTTGAGTTTTGAGGCTTGTCTTAACCATGGCTAACTTCTAGAATTTCACTCAAACATTTGAATATAAAATATAAACAAAACTTACAAAGATTACTTGGTTTCTCACAAGTAATTTTTTTTTTCGTTGATGAAACAATTTTGTTTGATCATAGTTTGACATTTTTCTCAATGGAGATTTAAATTTAAGTTCACTATGTTTTGGGGGACTAAATTTTCCTGCTTGACGAAATCTTGTTGGTACATATACCACCTTTATACAAATTATTTTAATTTTATTTGAGGATTTTTTGATTAAATATACTAAATAGGCATGCATGTGCTTCTGCATGAATTGTTCTCTACAAGATTACTTGAACTGATTTTTTTTTCACGTTTTTTTTTGAAAAATATATATTTGGTATTGGATCACTCCATTTATTTTTAATTGTTATTTAAGGTATTGATATACATTAAGAAATATAGTTGTAACCGATAAAATAAATAAATAAAATTAGTATTCTTGTTTATAATTGGCAGATGCTAATGGTTATCTTTAAATCATTAATGATCCAAATAATAAAAAATTGTTATTTGAGGTACTGATAAATCAGAAATATAGTTATTATTTTTATTTGTAATTGGTGAAAGCTAATAATTATCCTTAAGGCATTAGTCAACCAAATAAAAATTTAATTGTAACGAAAAAAAAATTACACTTGGAACACATTATTATTAATTATTATCATTATTTTTTTGAATAATTGAAAATATTTAATAGAACGTGTTCAAGGCTCCTGAATGGTCAGCACGTTAAGTAAAATCGGTTTTATCTGTTATAAAAGAGAGAAAAAGTTGAGAGAATAAACAAGATAATAAGAGATGGAGAAAATAATCTGACTGATGTATTATCTTTAGGAGAGGACTAACCTATTTATAAGTACATGTGGTAATTGAACAATTACACAATAAAGAGAATAATACATAACGTATATATAAATGGTAATGATTGATAATGAATATTGGCATTCACTAATTAAGTCACTAATTATTATTCATAACACTCCCCCTTGGATGTCCAATATTTAAAATGTATCTCGTTAAAATCTTACTAGGAAAAATCCTGTGGGATAAAAACCTAGTGAAGGAAAAAGAGTATATCATTCATAAATATTTATTTCTCCTCCTCATGTATACAATCTTTAAGACGACGGAGTCCAATCTTGTGTATCAATTGTTCAAAAACTTTTCTTGGAAGTGACTTTGTAAAGAGATCTGCTAGGTTGTCACTTGAGCGACTTGTTGAACATTTATATCACCATTCCTTTGAAAATCATGAGTAAAAAAGAATTTTGGTAGAATGTGTTTTGTTCTATCTCCCTTTATGTATCCATCTTTCAATTGTGCAATACATGCAACATTATCTTCATATATAACTGTCGATGTCATTTTTCCAGAAAATAAACCACAAGTTTCCCGTATGTGTTGAATCACAGATCTTAGCCAAACACATTCACGACTCGCCTCATGTAATGCCAAAATAGATAAAGTGGCTGATATGGTTTGTTTTACAGATCGTCATGAAATGGTTGTATCACCGCTTGTAAACAAATATCCTGTTTGTGATTTACCATTATGAGGATTTGATAAATAACCTGCATCTACATAACCATTTAGTTCTGGTTTGGGAACATTTGAATATAATAACCCTATATCCATTGTACCTCTAAGATAACGAATGATTTGTTTAACTCCATTCCAATGTCTTCGTGTAGGTGAAGAACTATATCTTGCTAACAAATTAACAGCAAATTCTATATCAGGTCGTGTATAATTAGAAAGGTACATTAGTGCTCCTATAGCACTAAGACATCGTACTTCGGGACCAAGTATTTCTTCATCCTTTTCTTGGGGTCTAAATGGATCTTTGTTAACATCTAAAGATCTTACAATCATGGGAGTGCACAATGGATGTGATTTATCCATATAAAACTTTTTAAGCACCTTTGTTATATAAGCTTCTTGATGCACAAGAATTCCATTTTCTAAGTATTCAACTTGCAGTCCTAGACAATACTTTATCCTTCCTAGATTCTTCATTTCAAATTCTTTCTTTAAGCAATCTATTGCCTTTGAAAACTCTTTAGGAGTTCCAATGATGTTTATGTCATTTAAATAAACTACAATTATGGCAAATCAATTTCCAGATCTTTTTATAAATATACACAGACAAATTAAATTATTTTTATACCCTTCTTGTAACAAATATTCACTAAGTCGATTATACCACATACGACCTGATTGCTTTAGCCCATATAGGGACTTATTCAACTTGATCGAATAATCTTCTCTAAAAATTGCATCGTCAGGCAAATTAAATCCTTCTGGGAGTTTCATATAAATGTCAGCATCAAGAGAGCCATATAAATATGCTGTAACTACATCCATTAGGTGTAAATTAAGTTTTTCATGTACAACCAAATTAATTAAATATCGAAAAGTACTTGCATCCACTACAGGTGAATATGTCTCTTCAAAATCAATACCGGGTCTTTGTGAAAAATCTTGAGCAACTAGTCTTGCTTTGTATCTCACAATTTCACCATTTTCATTTCGTTTTTGCACAAAAACCCGTTTGTATCCAATTGGTTTTACACCTTTTGGTGTACGTAGTACTGGTCCAAAAACTTTTTTTGCTTAGCAAGCGAGTGTAATTCTGCCTCAATTGCATCTTTCTATTTTGGCCAATCGTTTCTTTGTCGACAATCGTTGATGGACTTTGGTACTTGATCCTCAATATCATTTATTACATTTAGCGCTATATTATATGCAAACACGTCATCAATATTAACATTGTTTCGATTCCATCGTATTCCATTCATGACATAATTTCTTGAGATCTCTTCATTTTCAATAATTTCAGGTACCTGAGTTTCTTATGGAACTGAAAAATTAGTTATGTCAGAGGAATCTTTTTGAGTTTTTACATCCTCAATTTGGTCGTTTTGCTCTTTAGCTCCCTTTTTTATTTGAGGGTTCTTATCCTTGGAACCAATTGGTCTACCACGCTTCAGGCGTATTTGTGACTCGTGTGCAATATTAGATTGTCCAACAGGGACTGCGACTCTTATTGGAGCATTAATCGCTAATACATATGACTTAGTCACCCTTTTTGAATTTATGAATACATTTGGTAATTGATTGACTAGATTTTGCAAATGAATTATCTTTTGAACTTCTAGTTCACATTGTTTTGTACGAGGATCAAAATGAGATAGTGATAATTCATTCCAACTAATATCTTTTTCTAGCTATTTGGATTCTCCCTGTAACAGCCCAAGCAACCCGCATGAGGATATTGTCCGCTTTGGCCCACGGCCGCACGGTTTTGCTCTTGGCGATGACACGCATGCCACCCCAAAAGGCCTCCACCAAGGCAAGTCCTGCCTTCCCCATCAGAGTAGCGCAGCGACCCCACATGGCCAGATATTGTCCCCTTTGCCCTCAGGCCTCAGGGTTTTGTCCTAGGCAATGCCCTCATGGCATCCCTAAGGGCCTCCTCACAAGGAAGGTATCCACACCCATATATATGGCATGCTTCGTTCACCTTCCTAACCGATGTGGGACTATATCCACCCCCCCTCAAGGGAGTCCAGCGCCCTCGCTGGCACACCGATCCGGGCCCCGGCTCTGATACCAATGTAACAGCCCAAAGTTGCAAATTTAAACTATATGTATCAAACATTCACTTATGAACTACTGCATGAAAGGAAACAAGCAGCAAGTTTAAACTATACGTAGCACGCATTAATTCACTCATGAATGAATAAGAAACAAGTAACCAACAATGCTAAAATTAAATTCATAACCAAACCACACTTCAGTCTCATCAAATACAATAAACCTAGTGCAACAGGTTGTGCCAAACCAAGTCACCTCCCCTTCTCAAACAAAACAAAAAACAAGCTATAAAATACTAAAAATAGTACCATAACCTTAAGGACAAGACTTAAATGTAGTTTCCTACTCAAGTTTTGTCTTAAGAGTTCATCTCCCTTGTCTATTTGCGCAATTTACGAAAGTAATCTTTAGGGCTACGTTCAAAGTCTTTCCTTAACATGCGATGGTTCCTCCCTGGAGCCTTCATTGTCTTCCCAGAACCTTTGAAAACCATCTTCCAAAGCACACGAACAACAGCAATAGCTGCCACAGCACCAGCAACACGTAACAACGTGTCTCCATCCGTTGTAATTTCTCCAAAAAAAGTTTTAGTATTAAAACTAAATTTACGCTGAGCGAAACTTTCGACTATTGGATTAATCTTTGTTACTAAATAATAACTTGTGTAGGACATGGACCTTTGAACCATTGGATTAATCTTTGTGGCTAAACAACATGTCTCGGACAACAACCTTTGAACAATTGGATTAACCTTTGTCCATAAATTACTTATCTCCGACACCAACCTGAAACATTAACTCATGATGGTTAAAGTGAATGAACTATATAGAATTGGATTAATGGATCAATCCACCAAATAGTACTATGTTTTGTTCTATTGGCTCAAATTTGGGTCCTCAAATTTGACCTGTATCATTGCACGATTTTCTTACAACAGCATAACAACAGAGGAAGAAGAAAAAATTATTGATGCTTAATAATTGTTGTCAGTATATAAAAATTTCAGTAGAAAAAAATGTGTATTGACAAATTCATGCATTTGCCATATAGTGCATTGCATGTCTTGACAAACCTTTGCTTATACTATGAACTTCGCCATTCAAAGTTCCACCAAGTACATAATATAACAGTAAAAGATCAATTCTTTTTTGTGTAAACAATATCCGAATATACTCAAAGATTTGGAGACCAACATACAAATTTGCTGCCCAAGCAGCAGACTTTACTTGTCTCCTAACATGCAAACTTTTGAAAAGAACTAAACTTGTATTTGTAAGATCTAGAATAACACCAAGTTGAGAGTTAGCTCTACAACCTCCAAAAACTTCATCTATAACTATTTATAATTAGATAACAATGTAAACTATTAAGACATTAATTATTTATTTAATTTTTTATATTATCATCCAATAATTACAGGATATCAGGTGCACTCAGATTTTTAATTTTAATATTAATACCTTAAAAGTCATTCTTAAATAATTTGACTTAAATATATTTTTGTTCTATAAAATGAAAAAAATTTGGTTTCGGTCTCATTAATTTTTTAATTTTCTTATTTTTCATCCCTTTAAAATTTTAAATTATTATTTTTAATATTTCTAAATTTTTTTAGAGGCCTTTAAAATAAATACTATTTATCCACTTCAAAATCATCAGAAACAAAAATAGTAATTTTAGGTTTTTGAGAAATGACAATAAAAACATAATATTTTACGTTGATTAAAACTAAAATTTACCTACTTTACAAGAATCAAACTATTTTTCAAAGACAAAAAAAAAATACTTATAAATTTTAGAAGAATAAAAAATAAAAAATAATATTAAAATACACTCATTAACTCTTAAGTTAGGGTATTTTTTTTTTACGAATTTAAGAAAAATCTACAATTCTTTTATATAAAAAGGAGTTATATCTTTCACTCACAAGATCAACTTATTTTAAATATAAAATAATACAAATATTCATTCACGCACATTTCGATATACCTGCAAATGATTTTCACTAACATCCCATCATATCTTCATATACTAGGAATTTGTTGTTTTCTAAAATAAAATATTTAAAAAGAGTTTAATTACCTTCTGAGTATGTATTCATAGTTTTATAAACTTTTAAAAAATTTCAATTTTAGTTTTACTATATATAACTTTCGTGTTTTTTAATTTTTATAATTTCACAAATTCCATCTCCTAATTCCTAAAAATATTAAAAAATGTATAAAAATTAAAATAAAACATTTTTAACCATAAAAAATAAAAATAATGTAAATGAAACTATTAAAAAAAAAATCAACGTTTTAAAAGTATAGCCACTCACTATGATATTTGATTGATTCAGGTATAACAATGTGCATGGAAAATAACCAGAAAAAGAATAAAAAAAACAAAGAAAGGAAGGAGAAGGGCGTAATGTTACCAATTGATGAGACGATCCATGGTGGGTTTGAGAGTCTGAGAGAGTAGACCTGATGAAGGAGAAGAAGAAGAACAAGTGTGATCGACTATTTTTCTTTTTCAAAGAGTTGCGTCTAACTCACGAGTGGTCCATTGTGGAGTATATAAAGTCGCAACTTAGTCGTTAAGAAAACAACACTAGTGAAGTGACCCCTTGTCGTCTTTCGTGGAAAAAAGTAAGTTAATAAATATTAGGCTAAATACTTATTTTAGTCTCTTATGATCTTTTTTTGTTTTAATGTAGTCCTACTTTTATTTTTTGTCTCAATTTGGTTCTAACCTAATTAATTTGTTTCAATTTGGTTCCTAATAAATTAATTAGTTTCAATGTAGGACTTCTGTCCAAATTTCTTTAACAGAGTTAATTATTGGCCACGTGGATGTCACCTAGATGCATAGGTGGATGCCACATGGATGAATTTTTTTTTGAAAACACCTGGAACCAGAACGGCTCGTTCTGAAACCAGAACGGGCCGTTTTGGATGCGCTTTGGCTCATGATATATACACCTCATTTTTTTTATAAGTACACCTCCTTCTTTTAAAAAATAAAATATTATAATTTTTTTAAAAAAATTTAATTTTACACTTTTAACTTTCAATTTGCTACTTTCTTCTTCTTATTCACACATTTTTTTTTCTCTTTCAATTTTCACATGCTACCAAAATAGGTGAAGTGAAGGAAAAATAAGGGGGTGCATGTAAAAATTGAAAAAAGAAGGAAAGATATGTGAAAAAAAATACTAAATTAAATGTTGTGGATGTAAAATTAAAAAATTTAAAACAAAAAATTAAAAATATTTTAAAATTTTAATTATTTTTTTTAAAAGGAGGTGTACTTATAGAAAAAAAGAGGTGTATATATCATGAACCTTTTTTAATTGATGCCAAACCACCAAAATGAAAGTTAATTGTTTGGTCGAGACTCGTGTTGGGCGTTCCTTATATTTCTTTCATTTTCCTTTTTTACAATGACCACAACAAAGATCAAACTTAAATTCTTATACATCTATTTCAATTTTTCATTATTAGGTCAACTGTAGACTCAAGTGGTTCATTTCTTACATCTTCTACGACAGCTTATAGTTACACAACGTTATCACTTGTTATAACTATATCACTTGTTATAAATTAAAAATACTAAATTGAGAGTCTATTTAGATAAATTTTTCTATAAGAAAAAAAAATAGAACGAAAAATGAATCAAGTTTCTTCAAAAATTAAAATTATGCATAAGTTAATTTATAAAAATTATTTCATGTTAGTTTCTTCAAAATACGTTTTTTTTAATTTAATTACAAATTAGTTTTAGTTTATAAAAAATCTCATACTTATTTTTTTTTATATATTTATATATAACTTCTTATAGATAATTTTTATTGGGCTGATGATATATACACCTCCTTTTTTTTATAAGTACACATCTTTTATACTTTTTTTTAATTATGAAATATTATAGTTTTTTTTATATAAATTTTATAATTTTACACCTTTAACTTTTAATTTACTACTTTTTTCTTTTTTTCACACACTTTATTTAATTTTCACATGCTATCAAAATAGGTAGGGTAAAAGAAAGGTAAGGGGGTGCATGTAAAAATTGAAAAAATGAGAGAAGATGTATGAATTTTTTTTTACTAAATTAAATATTATGAATGTAAAATTAAAAAATTAAAAATTAAAAATATTTTAAAATTTTAATTATTTTTTTTAAAAAGGAGGTGTAGTTATAGAAAAAAAGAGGTGTATATATCATGAAACATGCGCTTTTGGTGTGTTAATTTTGCATCGAAAATGGGCCGTTCCAAATGCAAAATTTACATACCAAGAGTACACCAGAACGAGCCGTTCTGGTTTCAGAATGGGCCGTTCTGAAATCAGAACGGCCCGTTCCAAAACTGAGAATAGAATATTATTTATTAATTTTATTAAAAAATGTAATAATTTTGAAAAATATTTTTTTTATGGTAAAAATTTTAAAATTACTTATTTTTATAGAATACAATTGCCTTATAAATAGAGTAATAACTTTTTCTTTTTCTCTTTCTATCTGAAGAAATATTTAAGTGTCACTTTATAATTTTTTGTAACTTATTTAAAATTAGAGGAATAAAATGGTAAAAATTAATAGGATAAACATAATAAAATTATTAATTTATTTTCTTTTAGTGTCCTCTAAATTTTTACATTCATTTAAAATAAAAATATTTTATATGTTAATTTGAATTAATTTAATGAAGTATTATATGATTTTTAATTTTTTAAATTTTTTTTATAAATTTGATCTATACATGAAATTTTTTTTAATTTAACAATTAAATTCTTAAAAATTTGATATACAACATTAATTATTAAATAGAATAAATCTATCAAGACTTACTATTGAAGTAAGTAAATTTTTTCTTCATTAAAAATGAAAATAATTTTACCACAAAATAAAAAACAATTAAACAATAAAATAAAATATAAAAAAATATTAATATATTTATTATATTAGATATAATAGCATAATTAAAATATAATTAATAATGTCATTTCATCATTTAATGTATAGTGTCATTTCATTGACAATATAGTGTCATTTCATCATTTACTGTATAGTGTCAATTTGGTAGTAAGTGGTTCATTTTTTAGTGATACATTGCATTGTCCTTAATAATACATTGTATAACCTAACTGTTTAGCAATTGAAGTTATCAATTTCCATTGAAAATATTACCAAATTCAGTGTTTGAAATGCTTTGTACCTTGGGTCTTTTTCCTTCCATGATTCACAACCGTGAACTATAATCATTGATCGTTTGTGTTTAGCAGTCTGGAACTAGAACGGCCCGTTCTGATTTCCAGAACGGGCCGTTCTGGTTTCACTTTTAGTGTGTTAATTTTGCACCTGGAACAGGCCGTTCTGGATCCAAATTTACACACCAAAAGTGCAACCAGAACGGCCTGTTCTGGTTTCAGAACGGGCCGTTCTAGTTCCAGGTGTTTTCAAAAAATTGGCATCCACGTGGCATCTACGTGACATCCACCTATGCATCCACGTGACATCCACCTATGCAACAGTTAATTCCATTAAAGAAATTTGGACGGAAGTCCCACATTGAAACCAATTAATTTATTAGGGACTAAATTGAAACCAATTAATTAGTTTGGGACCAAATTGAGACCAAAAATAAAAGTGGGACTACATTGAAACAAAAAAAAATTATAAGAGACCAAAATAGGTATTTAGCCTAAATATTACTTTCGATTCTAATATAAAAAAATAATAAAATTTAAGTTGATTACTTTAAATTAAAGTTAAATTATTTTTTTTAGTGTCTATTTATTTTTAAATTTTAATTTAATTTTATTATTTTTAAATTATTTAATTTAGTTTTTAAAAAGTTTGAATATGTTTTTAATTTTTGTGAAATAAATATATTTTGATTTTAATTTCTTTAAAAAGCACCTACAAAAGGAAATCTAAAGGAGACCAATGGAAAGTGTGTGGAGTAACGGTCGGAGCTATGAGAGTGCATAGTACTATGAAATTATCATCGGTAGCGAGATTGTCACATCTATAGGTATATATGAGGGATAAGATTAGTGAGATAAACCGTAATCCTTGTAGGTTGTTAATTTATGCTTATGTGAATGATCTGCAATGGATGTTACAATATAATTGTGGTTGTAAATTTGTGAGTAATTATGATGAAATTGTGTAGATGGATTGATCTTATGATGAATTGAATTGATTGAGGGTTAGGGTTTGTGATTTGGAAATTTTGGATTGAATGGATGAACTTGAATGTTTTGATGATCGTATGTTGTTCAATGTATGATGTATAATTTGTTTTATCGATTAAATTGAGTAAAGAGATGTACAAATATGTGTAGAGAAAAGAGAAATACTAAAAGGAGAGTTGAATAGTATTACTAAAAAACTTTCAGTTTTTGCAAAGCTATGAAGTAGTAACATAATAGATATAAGAGGTAGACAAAACAAATAATGAACTCAAAGATTTATGCGAATTTGTCTCAACTATTGAGACTATGTTCAATTCTTGATCCAACCAAATCAAGTTCCATTATCGTATCAAAGATATAAGTATTTTTTATCAAGCCATTTTTAGCTTAACCCAAGGTATTCTTTGAATTCCTCTTCAAACAACTATCCAAGTATTTTTTATACATAAAGTCTCTCCAGGTTTCAATATCGAGTATTCTTTTACAGATAAGTCTCCTTAGGCTCAAACCCAATAACTTAAAGTTACAAAGGTTTAAAAAGTTGTTTTGTTTTTCTTTTAAGACCTGATGCAATAGGTTAAGTGCAAAGATGATTACAGAAAGAATGAATAAATAATATATATTGTCCTCACGTTCTTTATGAATTTCAAACTTCCTTTTATAAAACTTTAGTGAAGATGACCGTTACAAATCTTTGAACTTCTTTCTCATGACTTGCTTCATCCGTCTTCAAGATTTTATTCTTGAGAAGAGAAGTGTTCGTCAGTGTAATAAATACTTGCATTAAATGCTTTCACCAAATTGTCACTTTTTATTTGATCAAAGAAGCTACTTATCACCTTTTGACACCAAGTAGGTATAGTCATGCGTGTGTTAAGATGTTGCAATGATGAAACAAATTTTGACTATAACTTTATGTGTTTGTAGAGATATGCTTGTCCTTTTCTAATGTAAATATTGTCTTTCTTTTCTTTTTTGTAGAACGTTGGTACTAAAAAATATTTTTAAATTCGATCTGTTAAAGGAAATATTCAAATGTAATCAATTTCTTATTTAGAGATTGTAAATGATAAATATTTAATGCATATATATTTTTATGACTAATGGTTCATCTTATTCATTAACATAATAGTCTTAATGTAAGGTTTTGAAGAATCTAAATCGTGAGATTTGCAATTTTGTGAAGTGCAAAATCTGTGGTAGCATTAGGCGTGCCCTCATCGTGTCGGGTGCAAATGCATAATTCTTTGCATTGGATGTGAAGAGGTAATGTTAGAAGCGGGGATGTATGATAATACTATGTATTTTGTATGTGTGTGGCAACTTGGTCATTTCCTACATCAATAATTAGAGTGAGATATGTTCTCATCTCCCTTTTTTCTTTTATGTCTTTTTTTTATTGTTTATGCAAGTGACTTTAATCCAAGATGAATTTGAATTGTTGATGGAATTGCTATAACAGAATGTGACATTGGAACTTTAGATAATGATTATTTTCTATTTAATCGCATTAGGAGCTTTAGTTTCTTTTCTTAAAAAACATTTTCGCATTAATTGATATTCCTTTTAATTGTTTTAGTTTTATTCTTGTTATTTGTGGATCTTTGAATATGATATACCTTTTATCCTTAGTTTTCAATTATTATATATATGAAATTTTTTTATATTATTATTTTATGTATGAGGAGTATATGATGTCACATTAAATATGTTTTTAGTCCTTACAAAATGAGTAAGTTTTTCTTTATTTTTTTAATTCCTCAAAAATTTGAAACTTTATTTTTAGTCCTTACCACTACTATTATGTAATCTTTTTTAACTGCTCATGTGTTTATTAGAAGGTTAACTGACCATCTTATATGGTGTATGACACCTTTTTAATTTTTTTTATATAAATTCATAAAAAAAATTTATGTACTTAAAAATGATCATTAAAGACAAAAAATAGTGACTTTGGAATTAAGAGAGATGAAAAATTAAAGATTAATATTTTTCAAGGATCAAAATCATTTTTTACTCATTCTACAAGAATAAAAAACAAGGTTTACAAAATTTAAAAAGATGAAAAAAGAAAAATTATAGAACCAAAATTAAAACTTATTTATTTTATTAAGACTAAAAATGTATTTAAACCTAAAATATAACAACGTTCAATAACAATACTACCTTCATACCTAATTATAAGATTCTTTCAATTCAATTACATTCTTTAAAAAAGTATTTAATTTAGTTTAGAACATTAAATTTGTCAATAATTTAAACTACTTTTTCAAAATTACTCTTAATATCTCTTAAATTAACTTTCTTTCTTTCGCATTTTTTACCTAATTAATTAATCTTTAGAAAAGAGAGATAACTGTATATCTATTTATCTTCTTCAATTCTAATAAGAGAGAAGTTTTTTTTTTTATCTATTTAGTTCCAAACATTTATTACTTTTGTCTAAAATAATTATTAATTAAATAAAGATATTTTAGAAAAATATAATTAATGTAACTCAATAAAAATTTAAAGAGAGTCTAAAAAGTTCAAGAAAAAAGTGAAAAAAAAATCTTATATATAAGAACGGACGGAATAACAAGTTTATATTTAAAATAAATATCAAAATAATATTAATATATTATAAAATATCAAATATAAAACTATAAATGACTAAATATATGTTTATAAGAAAATTATAAAAATAATTGATAAAATAATTTTTTACAATATGTAATCCTTACTAAATATAAATATATACACAAATATTTTAAATAAATAATAAAAACTAAAAATAAAAGAATGTTTTTTTATGAACAGTACAGGTTCAAACCATTTTTTAACTGGTTTTCACTTGCACTGGTTTCATAATGCACTACTTTTGAGTTAACAAAACAATCAACAATTTGATTCCGGTCAGATCAGTTGAATATGTGAAACCGATCCAATTTAAACTAAGATTTATGTAAAATTTATCTAAACGTTACCTTTTGGAAAAAAAATTAAGAAGAATAAATGAGATACACTTACCTAAAAGTTAAAATCTCATTAATTTCTCCAATATAGATTTTTTACTTAAAATGTAAACTATGTTTAACTGAAAAAATCTTATATTCTTCTATCATAAGTGTTTATAACGAAATTTATGTAAAAAAATTCTATTATTCAAGTTTACCTTTGTTATTATATCGGTACTTATAAAAGACAAAACTTCCATTTAATTTATCCAATGTATTGTGTGTCGTCATTTTAATAATTGAAATTAAAGTTTCATGTCAACAATAATTTAAGTTAACTTTTAACACAAACTTTAATATATATATATATAATAAGATATAACTGATTAAATAAAACACTAAAGTATCTATTAAAAAAATATACTACATCTCAGTTTTGTGTTTTATATAATGCATAGTCATGAAGTAATGAACAAAAATGAACAGTAGTGCTATCAAAAAAGAACACACGTAGCAAAATTAAATTACATGTACCACACATTTACTAACGAATAAACAAGAAACAAGCTACCAACAATGCGATCTAATGAAATAAAAACTTGCATTAAACATAACATAGATTGTAAAATGAAAAGCAGATATCCAATTCTGATGAAAAAGCAACCCTAAAAACACTTGAACTAGACTTAATATCCTTTGTCTATTTGCCCCAGTTACGGAAGTACATTGCAGGGTTACGTTCACAAACATCTCTTAAAATGCGATAGTTCCTCCCTGGAGCCTTCATAGTCTTCCCACAGCAGCAACAGCAAAAGCAAAACAACATGCAACAACGTTACTCGTTCAATTTTTATTAAATTAATCTTTGTCTGATCTACACAAATCATCTGAGACATGACCCATTGAATTATTGGTTTAATCTTTGTCAATAAACCACTTGCCTGAGACAACCATTGAATGATTCGATTAATCTTTGTCACTAAACACCTAGTCTTTAACACGATTGGATTAAGCTTTTTCACTAAACAACTTATCTTCAACGTGAACCATTCAAAGATTGATTTAAGCTTTGTCACTAAACAACTTGTGTTAGACACAAACCGTTGAGCAATTCGATTTATCTTTGTCGTTAAATAACTTATCTTGGACTTGAACCTAAAACATGAAATTCATGTTAGTTAGAGTGAACCATATAAAATTAGATTGATAAAGATTTAAGTTCAATTCTCATTATGATAATTATACATTAAAAAAGTGTAAAAAACATGTGCATAGTGGATTAATTAGAATGAAGGAGAAGGGCGTAATGTTACCAATTGATGAGACAACCCATGGTGGATTTTTGGAGTACCAAACAATGTAGAGGCACGGTGAAGACCTGAAGAGAAGCAGATTATGTTAAGTAAACTATAAAGAAAGAGTTAACAAAGTCAAACTCATAGCATTCTGAGGAAGCAATGCTAGAAGAAGAATAATAGATTGAAATGAGAGTAACAAAACCTGAGCACAGGAAGTGATAGTAAGAAAAGTTTTGCATGTGGACCGTATATATATATAAAGTCACAACTAGTTAAGTGACCCCTCGTTTTCCATGGAACAAGATGGTTAATAAATACTAATAATTATAGTTATTATTGTATAAAGGAAATACTGCACTATATATCTTTGATATTTGAATTGTGGTGCATATTCCTATGTTTCTACCGTTTCACATGCCTCGTTTCTGGTTTGCACGCGCCCAATACACTCCTTGCATTCCATAATAAATCTAAAATCAGAAAATATTTGGATTTATGATTCCAACCCACACTCCCTAAATTTTCATGGAGACACAAATCCTCAAGAAACATTTTCTGTGAATTTCAAATATGCAAGAAAGTTTCCCACATGTTTAAATGCGCAGGAAATTTTGCAGATAAATTCATAGAAAATTTAACAAAAAAAAAGAAAAAATTACCTGCAACATTTTATTGCGATTTACGAAAATAAGATCAAATATTTCTTGCGGAATTATATTTCCAAGAAAATTTGCAGAAAACAAAAAAAAATTCTTATAAAATTTCCTACAACTTTTTATTCACAAAAAATAAGTCTATATGATTAATATAATTGCAGCAAAATTTTTAGAAAATTCCTACCAATAATATTTTGCAGAAAAATTCGTAGGTAAATAGTAGTGTAAAGTTGTAAGTTGAAAAATACCTACCTATTGTACAACAGAAGTTGAAAAATACCTCCATAACTAAATGATAGGACTCTCATTAGAATTTCTTTTATTCATAGGAAAGATTACAAAAACGTGACAATGATCGAACCTCTAGGTTCTCTCACTTTTATCCCAATCCCTCCCTCCAATTATTAAGCTAATCTTAGTGGTCATTAAAAATGTTTGAAATAGTATAGTTATTCTCTCTTTCTATATAAAAATAAAATAACTATTTATAAAATATATAAAAATACAAGAAGAAATATTGAATTGTATTTCAAATAATTTTTGTAAATAATTTTTAGAGACTATGTATCGTATGTTCAATAAGACAATATAAAGTCTTGTTT
This sequence comes from Cajanus cajan, assembly GCF_000230855.2. Lineage (NCBI taxonomy): Eukaryota > Viridiplantae > Streptophyta > Magnoliopsida > Fabales > Fabaceae > Cajanus > Cajanus cajan. Next base: position 1,167,391 of record NC_138523.1, read on the forward strand.
TAAAAAGATTTTTTTCATAGGTGATAAAAAAACAAAAAAGTTTTTACAAAATACTTTGAATATATATAAAACTTACTAATACAAAAAATATCATTTTTTTAATGCACTTTTTATGTTAGGTGTTATCTACATGATATAAAAAGTGACACAGTGACATACTTATAAATATGATTAAATCTTTTATAACGGGTATTGACTTATTTGATATAGAAAGGAACATTCTATGACAGGTAATTGACCACCCTCCATAGAAAGTGTCCTTATTAGGGTCATTGGGAGTGTGAACTCCTTCGAGCTCTTTGTATTGTTTCATCATTTTCTTCGTCTTTGCGTTCTATGTTGCTTCCTTCTTTTTGGTGACCCATCCTTGCATGCGTACTACCCTGCTTTTCATTATCTGTCAATGTCAATGCATTTTGGCCACCACCATAACCCATCCTTCTCCGACAAAGTCAACACCATTCAGTGACATGCTATCAAGTTCATTCTCATCTTCTCTTCTCCTTTTTGTGCATTTGAAATTTTATTGTCATTGTGGTGTTGTTGAATGATTGTTTTAGTTATTGGGATAGATTTCTCATTAAATTGTTCCACTAATTGAGTATTTTGTGTATGCATGTCAAGTGTTTGTAAGAATGTGCGAATAAGGTTAGGATGCTGAATTTTGTGCATATTTTGGTACTTGGTTGCTAGTTTGGTTTGCTAGTTTCAGGTGGCTTTGGGGTTTGGGTGCTTATTTAGTTGCTAATTAATTGGTTTGATGCTTATGTTGGAGCTAGTTTTGGGGCTCGTTGGTGGTGATAATTTAGGCTCTATACATGGCTCATTTGAGAGATCTTTATGGATTCTATTGGAGTTGATTTGAGGGTTCAAAAATAACTCTTTATTTAGGTTGGATTATACTTTGAGATAACTAACCTATGGATGACAAAAATACTCGTACCTACAGGTATTCGTGGATAAAATCCAACACGAATAATAAATGAGTAGTCTAAATGGATACCCATGGGTAACGGGTACAAATATTTTTCTACCCATTTATAAATGAGGCGAGAGCGGATATGATCGTATCTATACCCACGGGTAACTGTTTAATAAAATTTCTTAAATACCCTTATATATAAAACTACATAAGCCCAAAATTACACTCTCTCTTTTATTTTCTTTTAGGCGCAATGCACACTTTCACGCACGACATAGAAGACCTTATTCTCTGATCTTCAAAGGGGATAAACCCTATTAATCTGAACCAAAATCCAAACCCAATTCATCGATTCTTTGATCCCTTCAACTCTTTGATCTTCTTTGCATCAACGATGATAGGTATGTAGTTCTCTAATCTATATTTTTGAAATCTTATTTGATCGGTTTATAACTTTTTGAATGATGTTGTTTGCCTACCTCTCTCTCTCTCTCTCTCTCTCTCTATATATATATATATATATATATATATATATATAAGTGCGAGTGGAAGTAGATATAGTTGCATTATCACATTTAATTATTTGTACTTCAACTCTACAAAGTTCTTCAACAAGTATATTTTATTAGTTCCTAATTTAGAAACATACAAGGGCTCAAGCTTATCCTAAAGAGTTCTTGTATGTGTCTCATTAACAATAAAATTATAGACATTATCATCAACAAATTGCTTAATAAATCCACAAACTTGTTGATGCTCATAATCCCATTCTTCATTGACTTAGATTCTAGCTTATTTGCAACAAAAACACGAAGATACAAATTCTTCACAAATAGTAAGTCATTCATCTTGCCTTTTCACAATTGACAATTTGTTCCATTCAAAGAGATCATCTTCGTATGTATACCTCTATCATTAAAGCAAGTCAAACAACTCCTTAACCAAAGAACTTTAATGCTACTTTGATGGGGAATAGTCTAACATAATAACAACTCAATAAAAGAAAAATAACATAGCATAAGTTAAATCCGTATACTTGCAAGAATCTATGAGGAACACCAACAAGATAGAGAAAAAAATAAACAACCCAAACGCATAAGAGATTTAATGTGGAAAACCCCTCAATTTAAGGGTAAAAACAACGAATTGTCTAAGCCAAAGAAAAATTTTATTATGATCAACAAAAGGTACTAGATAGTCTCTAAAGAACACACCAAACGATGCTTACAATCAACCAAAGAAAACCAAGCACAATGCTCACAAATGAGAAACAAGAAAATGAAAAAACACCAAAAATAGAGTTGTTACTGAGAAATGTTTTTGGGATAATTTAGGATATTTTGGATATTTTGTAAATAATTTGATATCTTGTTGCAAATGAAATATTATCAACTCAAAGCAAACAATGATACAACTCAATTTTAAAATAAATTTATTGATTTTCTATATCGTTATCAACTCAAACAACTAACATCAATATAAAATAAAATTTGAATATGTTGTATTATTTCAATTGTTGTTTTTGTATGACTGAGTTGGGTCACAATTGCAAAACGAAGAATCAATAATTTTAAAGATTGAATTATTTTACTGTTCTAATTGGATTGCTTATTAAATGCTAATGCAAACTTAATATCTAATATTAAAAGCTTTATTGCCTGTAGTGAAGAAGGGAAAAACAATGTCAAAAACTTGAATTTTCCAAGTATATGCAGTAGAGGATGCAAAGAATTACAAATAATAAAGCAAGATTGGAGGCTTTAAGGTTATCCCAAATTTCCTCCATTTTTAAGAGTCTAATTCAAAATGCTAAGAACATAGATAAAGAAAAAGTTGAAAAAGATGATGAAGACTACATAACTGAAGATGAAGTAGAACTTCATCAAATTTTTCTAATGAGGATAACAATGATAATGATGATGTCGTTGAAAATGCTTTTAGTGTCACAAAAAAGAAAGGCAAGTATTGCAATTTTTTTCATTGTAATTGTAATATACATCACTTTGCTATTGAATTTTAGTAGATTGTATTGGAGTAATTTAACTTGTTAATCATTTGAGTAAATAACATATATATTTAGGGAAAACTTTTCCTATCAAATATTACTAATCCCTAAAATTTATAGTTTACAAGTTCATGCATGTTAGTCTTTCAACCAAGTATGGTACCCCATAGTCTTATATCTTCTAACAGAATTTTTAGAAAATCTTTATTTGGGTAGTCACTTTGTAGTTCTTAGAGGACACCAATTTTAGAGAACTCTTATCATTTTGAATTGACACTTGAAATGCATCGACAATTCATTAATTTGTTTATGGCATTCCTGTATACTTATTTAATAATGTAATTTTTATAATTAATCCTTGTAATTGATGGATGATGAGATCATTGACATTAAATTCTAAAAAAGTCTCTAATGGTCTACTTATTCACGTTGAAAAACAAGTGAATGAGTTTCAAATTTTTGGTCTATTCTAAAAAAGTCTCTAATGGTCTATTTATTGGTGATGGTTCAGTTTTTGTGAAAAAATGTTGAATCAGAAATAATGTGGTTAGTGGCTCCACTATCCTAGATCCAAGGGTTTGTGAATACAGAATTAACTGAACCATTACAAAAGGGATACAAACATGCAACATTTGCATAAGCATCATTATTACCATTTGTGTTCATCATGGATAGAGCACGAGCAATTTGTTGAAGTTGCTCTTTGGAAAGCCTATGTTAGGAGTTGGATGATGATATATTAATATCTTGAGTCCCATCTCCACCTGAGCTTTGCCGACAGGGGGAGAACATTGTACGTTGACTCAACAATTCTCTTTATGATCTTAAACAAGCATTAAGAAATTGGTTTTCCACATTGAAACCATTAATAAGAAAGCTGGTTTTGTCTATACTGAATCGACCCATTGACAAGATCTAACTTGGTTTTGGCTGCAAGGGTATGAACCATTGACATGCTCCACATGAGGGATAGTTGGCTCCATTTAATTTGATATTGGTGCAAGCATGTGGCCGGGGTAGTCAAAATGATGAATAATGAAGTATGGTTCTGAGGAATCCCTATTGCTCGAAGAATTTGGTGTTGATGCTTTCTCTCCCTCCATTCTTGAAGAAAATGGGTCAAGGATCGATTATGTTGTGGTTCCAAGTCAAGAAAAAGGTACCGAGGGATCGGGGATATGTTCTTTATTTACAAATAGTATAATATATATGCATCCTGAATAATGAATCCGTGTTAATCCTAATGTTAAAATAACGTGATCCCAAATTAGTGGGATTGTATCTTTATCTAAACATATAAATATCAATTAAAGAGATAATTTCTAACAAAAAAAGATCATAGAATATTGAAATTAAAATTTTCAATAGCTAAATTCATTCTTAAAGGCAATTATTTATTTATTTATTTGGATTGATGTATTCTCAAGTAGTACTTTAGATCGATACCAATATTTCTTTTGTCGACAAAATCGACGTTGCTAATGAGCATGAAGGACATGACATTGAAATGATTAATATAAATCTAGTATGAATTAAAAAAAAGTATATATTTAGGCTTATATTGAAATTTCGATTGGACTTTGGGATCGAAAATAAAAATTTTTATTAATCAAATGAATGCAATTGTTATAATGTTATTTGCTTAAATATGTTTTCAATTTAATAAAATATGTGAATTTTATTTTGATTTTTATAATTTTTCTTTGTTTTTTATACTTTTAAAATTTGAAATTAATTATTGTTTTTGTCTTTAAAATAAATAAATTTTGATTTTAATTTATTTTTTTTTTCATTTTCATCTCTTCAAGATTTGAAATCATAAATTTAATTTGGTCTCTAATATTTACTTTAAGACAAATAATTGATATTTATTTTAAATATTTTCTGATACTTTTTTAGAGGTGTCATAACATTTGTTAAACCGTCAAAATGTTACATATTAATTGTGGAGAAAAGAAAAACATTAGAAGAAAGTTGAATATTATCAATAAAAACTCAACGGTAGAAGCGGGTTGAATAGTCTCAATAAAAAAAACTCATTACTTTTTGAAACAATGAACTAATAATAAGACTTTGCAAGTGTGGATGAAGAGTTAATTAAGTAAAAAGAACATAAAATTTTTATGTTGGTTTGTTTCAATCATTGAGACTACATCTAATTTTTAATCAACCTGATCAAGTTTTACTATTGTTGCAAAGATATAAGTATTCTTTCACAAGTCACTTCTGTCTCAACCTAAGTGTTCTTCGACTTAGCTCTTCAAGCAACTACCTAAATATTCTTTAAACACAAAATCTCTTCTACCTATAACAACCAAGTATTCTTTTATAGACAAGTCTCTCCAAACTCAAATCAATAACTCAAAGTTAAAGCTGAAAAAATAACAATATTGTTTTATCTTACTATCAAGATGTAATACAATCAATTAAGTACAAGACTTTTTATAGAATGAAGTAAATAATTGTGTTCATGTAAGTTTCTTTGTGTGTGTCTCTGTACTTTTTGAATCTTCAAGTTTCTTTATCTAGGTGTTTCATAAAAATGATCGTTGCAAATTCTTGAACATCTTTCATAGACTTGTTTCATATGTCTTCATCTTTCGTTACTTGTGAGGAAAAATGTCCATTGGTGTAATAAATGCAAACATTAAATTTATTTCACTAAATTGTCACTTTTTAGCTGATTTTGAAAAAAATTTATCACCTTTTAGGTACCAAAAAAAAGGAATTCTGCATGTGTCAATCTAGAAAAAACTTTCTCTGAAATTTCACATTCTTCAAGAGATATGTTGGTCCTTTTCTGACATAAAGCATGACTTTTGTTCCTTGGTGAAGTGTGAGTACTGGTGAGTTTTTAATTTCTTTGGACCTATCAAGGAATATCATAGATAAAGTTGATTCAATTATCAATAATCATAAATGATATAAATATCAAGTTTTTGTCTTACAAATGAAGTGTTTCGTCTAAGAGACTTAATGACAAAATAATTATTCGACTTATTACTATTCGTCTTATAGCTTGATTTGAAAAACTTTTTTTTAGAAAAATATTTATATTTGTTATCATTAAAACTAAAAGTCCGAGGGATCTAAGATTATCTTTTGACTTGACAATCGCTCCCTTTTTGATGGTGACAAACATATTTTTGAAAAAGAGAAAATTTTTAAGCACAACAAATCTAATCGATTTCAGTTTTAAATGAATATTATCTATTAGAGTATGTGTATCTATTTAAGCAAAAATATGATACATTTAGATAATATGTTCATTTTAATAAGTATTTCAAGGCTTAATGAAAATCGTCATATATACGAGAACAATAATCTTTAGAGTAAATTACACATTTTTATCAAAGTATTATTTTTTGTAATACTTCACTTTTTTTTATTAATTGTGCAACAAACAAAGAAAATAAGAAAAAAAATGAAATTAGTGCAATTAAAGGATCAAACAAAGCAATTACAAAAGGCTATAGACATGCATGGTTGTGCTTTACTTATGCAGGACCAAGCTTCATGAGAAGCACACAATTATGCATGCATGGCCATGTTATGAAGCATGGTCGTGCTTACTAATATACGCAGTCATGCTTCCTTAAAAACATAAACAAAGCACACCCTTCACTCCTAAGCATGCTCGTGTTCCCTAAAGCAAGCCCAAGCACAAGATATCAAGCACAATAGTGTTGTTTGATATGCACGATTGTACTTAAAAATTTGCCCTAATTTTAAATATAAATAAGGATGTTTAAAGCACGTTGTAATCATCCAATTTGTATCTAATTTTCTCATGTTCATAGCTATATTTTTTCATAATTTTTTCTCTCTCTTTCATTCATTATTGAAGTTTTGTAAGTGGGTAAAAATCAAACCCTCGGAGAAGGATTATTCCTATCACGATTAATTCTTTTTCCTTGTTTAATGGGTTCTAATAACATGTGTGGCTAATTCTCTCATTCAAGAGTTGTGATGTAATAATGAATCCGTGTTAATCCTAATGTTAAAATAACGTGATCCCAAATTAGTGGGATTGTATCTTTATCTAAACATATAAATATCAATTAAAGAGATAATTTTTAACAAAAAAGATCATAGATTGATCAAATTAAAATTTTCAATAGCTAAATTCATTCTTTAAGGCAATTATTTATTTATTTATTTATTTCGACTGATGTATTCTCAAGTAGTACTTTAGACCGATACCAATATTATCTATAGAAAATTTCGTAGATAACTCACGAAAGTTGTTATTTACGAATTTTATCTATAGATAACTTTCAGGAAATTTTTTTTTAATTTTAATAAATTTATTAATGTAACAACCTTCATATTTGGCCTCTCAAGGATGTTATTTCATTACACTTCACTTTTCGTCATGTTTTTTCCTTATTGCACATTTTTTGGAAAACTTTCCAGAAGGCCACCCATCCCTATACTACTCCAAGTCAAGCACGCTTAACTGTGGAGTTCTGATGAGATAGGTTACAGAAAAACTAATGTATGTTATCAATATAAGTAGTACAAATTAATTCATTTAAGTCATCATCAACTATACAAACTCATACTTATATTATTTTTGGATCCCACTCATTTTGGCATGTCTAGACCGCTATAAAAATATAAAAATATATATAATAATTATATTACCAATAATAATAATTATATTATATTTAATTAATCTTTATATATATATATACTTACTTGTATAATTAACAATCTACTTATTTCTATTTAAAATTAATATTATGATAAAATTTAAATTAATTATTATAAATTTAAAAGTTTAAATAATAATTTATATATTTTAAAATGATAAGGGCTAGAATAACACCAGTATAACTTTTACTAAGTATTACACCGCTCAATAATTTTATATTAAATGTGAATTTTGTAAATTCAACCGTTAGATTAAAAGTTCATCTCACTTTATATGTTTATATCAAATTTTGTTAAAATTGAACAATAACTTGAAAGTAATCAAAGTGTTCATATTTTAGTATATTTTGAAATGTATATATTACGTCAATTTTATTTTACAAGAATGGAGTATCAAATCATCTTGAATTAATATAAAATTTTGTATATATGAGTTAAGAGTAGAAAACTTTCAATCTAACGGTTGAATTTATAAAATTTACATTAAATAAAAGTTTCAATATTGGTGTTATTATAACCCTTCTCTATTAAAATATAATTTTTATAAATTAAATTTTAACATTTTAAATAAATTATTAATTAACTTAATATATTTATTCATCTTAAATCTATGATATAAAATTAAAAAAATGTATTTATTCTTATTTTATTTTCTAATTATCAACCATTAATAAAATACTAATTTAAAATCTTATCTAATTATATCATAATATTTTCATATCAAATTTAAAACCAGATATTAGTATGTTATTTTTTTATCATCAATTAATTTATAAAAATAAAAAAATTTAAAATAATTTTTTTTAATAATATTTATTTTAAAATATTATAATGAATTAACTGAAATTTTAAAATATATTTTAATCATAAATAATTTTAAAATATATTTTAATCAAAAATATATTTTTTGATCAATACAGTGACTAAAAGTATTATGATAAATAATTAAATTAAAAAAATTAAATTTTATAATGATTATTTTTTTAATGATGTGAAATTAAATATTCTAATTATTTTACAATAAATTAAAATGAAAAGATAATAAAATATGTTAATCGATGTTTCAAATAAAATATATTACCTACGAAATTTATTTACAGGTGAAGTTATCTACGAAAATTTCAGTAGATAACTTATCCATAGAAAAATCCGTAAATAAGTTATCTACGAATTTTTTCGTAGATAAGTTATCTACGAATTTTTTCGTAGATAAGTTATCTACGAAAAAATCCATATATAACTTATCTACGAAAAAATTCGTAAGTAACTTATCTATGGAAATTTCCATAGATAACTTATCTAATGACAATTTTTAATAATATTTAATTTAAAATATTATAATGAATTAACTAAAATTTTAAAATATTTTAATCAAAAATAATTTTAAAATATTTTAATAAAAAATATATTTTTTGGTCAATACGGTGACTAAAAGTATTATAATAAATAATTAAATTAAAAAAATTAAATCTTATAATGATTATTTTTTTAATCATGGTAAATTCAATATTCTAATTATTTTACAATAAATTAAAATGAAAAAATAATAAAATATGTTAATTGATGTTTCAAATAAAATGTATTACCTACGAAATTTATCTACGGGTGAAGTTATCTAGGAAAATTTTCGTAGATAACTTATCTACGAAAAATTCCGTTGATAAGTTACCTACGAATTTTTCCATAGAAAAGTTATCTACAAAAAAATTTGTACATAACTTATCTATGGAAATTTTCATAGATAACTTATCTATGAAAATTTTCGTAGATAACTTATCTAATGACAATTTTTAATAATATTTATTTTAAAATATTATAATGAATTAACTAAAATTTTAAAATATATTTTAATCAAAAATATATTTTTTGGTCAATACGGTGACTAAAAGTATTATAATAAATAGTTAAATTAAAAAAAATTAAATCTAATAATGATTATTTTTTAATGATGTTAAATTAAATATTCTAATTATTTTACAATAAATTAAAATGAAAAGATAATAAAATATGCTAATTGATGTTTCAAATAAAAAGTATTACCTACGGAATTTATCTACGGGTGAAGTTATCTACGAAAATTTCCGTAAATAACTTATCTACAGAAAAATTCGTAGATAAGTTACCTACAGATTTTTCCGTAAGTTATCTACAAAAAAATCTGTACATAACTTATCTACGGAAATTTCCGTAAATAACTTATCTAATTACAATTTTTTAATAATATTTATTTTTAAATATTATAATGAATTAACTAAAATTTTAAAATATATTTTAATAAAAAATATATTTTTTGGTCAATATAGTGACTAAAAGTATTATAATAAATAATTAAATTAAAAAAATTAAATCTTATATGATTATTTGATGCTAAATTAAATATCCTAATTATTTTACAATAAATTAAAATGAAAAGATAATAAAATATGTTAACTAATGTTTCAAATAAAATGTTTACCTACGAAATTTATTTATGGGTGAAGTTATCTACGAAAAAATCCATAGATAACTTATCTACGAAAATTTGCGTAGATAAATAAATATTATCTACGAAAAAAATTTCGTAAGTAATATTCTATAGATAACTAAAAGTTATTTATGGAAAAAATTTCATAGATAATATTTCGTAGATAACTAAACATTATCTATGGAAAAAATTTCGTAGATAATATTCTATAGATAACAACAATTTTTCTTGTAGTGATTGTTATAATGTTATTTGGTTAAATATGTTTTCAATTTAATAAAATATGTGAATTTTATTTTGATTCTTATAACTTTTCTTTGTTTTTTATACTTTTAAAATTTGAAATTAATCATTGTTTTTGTCTTTAAAATAAATAAATTTTGATTTTAATTGATTTTTTTTTCATTTTCATCTCTTCAAGATTTGAAATCATAAATTTAATTTGGTCTCTAATATTTATTTTAAGACAATAATTGATATTTATTTTAAATATTTTCTGATACTTTTTTGGAGGTGTCATAACATTTGTTAAACCGTCAAAATGTTACATATTAATTGTGGGGAAAAGAAAAACATTAAAAGAAAGTTGAATATTATCAATAAAAGCTCAACGGTAGAAGAGGGTTGAATAGTCTCAATAAAAAAACTTATTATTTTTTGAAACAATGAACTAATAATAAGACTTTGCAAGTGTGGATGAAGAGTTAATTAAGTAAGAAGAACATAAAATTTTTATGTTGGTTTGTTTTAATCATTGAGACTACATCCAATTTTTAATCAACCTGATCAAGTTTTACTATTGTTGCAAAGATATAAGTATTCTTTCACAAGTCACTTATGTCTCTACCTAAGTGTTCTTCGACTTAGTTCTTCAAGCAACTACCTAAATATTCTTTAAACACAAAATCTCTTCTGCCTATAACAACTAAGTATTCTTTTATAGACAAGTCTCTCCAAACTCAAACCAATAACTCAAAGTTAAAGCTGAAAAAATAACAATTTTGTTTTATCTTACTATCAAGATGTAATACAATCAATTAAGTACAAAACATTTTATAGAATGAAGTGTACAATTTGTTCATGTAAGTTTCTTTGTGTGTGTCTCTGTACTTTTTGAATCTTCAAGTTTCTTTATCTAGGTGTTTTATAAAAATGATCGTTGCAAATTCTTGAACATCTTTCACATAAGCTTATTTCACCTGTCTTCATCTTTCGTTCCTTGTGAGGAAAAATGTCCATTGGTGTAATAAATGCAAACATTAAATGTGTTTCACTAAATTGTCATTTTTTAGCTGATTTTGAAAACTATTTATCACCTTTTAGGTACAAAAAAAAAGGAATTCTGCATGTGTCAATCTAGAAAAAACTTTCTCCGAAATTTCACATTCTTCAAGAGATATGTTGGTCCTTTTCTGACATAAAGCATGACTTTTGTTCCTTTGTAAAGTGTGAGTACCGGTGAGTTTTTAATTTCTTTTGATCTATCAAGGAATATCATAGATAAAGTTGATTCAATTATCAATAATCATAAATGATATAAATATCAAGTTTTTGTCTTATAGATGAAGTGTTTTGTCTGAGAGACTTAATGACAAAATAATTATTCAAATTTTAAAAAAAATTATTTTTAACCCATCAAAATTAAAATAGATTTATTAGTTCTTATAATTTCAAAAAAAATCTTATTTTAATCTTTATATTCAAATTTTGTTAAAAAATATGTCAAATACTATTATATAAAATCCATCTACTGAGTCTCTAGTATTAAAAACACCATATTGAATGTAATTGATGTTACATAATTATCAATATATTATTGGTGATACGAAAGACTAAAATAAGATTTTAAAAAATTTTAGAAAATAAAATCAATATTTTTAAATTTGAGGGATAAAAAATAAATTTATCTTAAATTTAAATGATTAAAAATATATTTAAGTTAAAATTAAATTATAGATAATAAAAATAAAAAATGTCTTTAAATCATTTAAGTAAAAAAAGAAAAGAAAAAAAATGATTGATGGAGTTGATAAGTAAGAGTTTGGAAGCTGTAGAAATAAGGATGAAAATTGATTGTTACAAAGGAAAAATATATCAGTCTTGCAAGACGTTGACATTATCTTTTTAAATACTTATATCAGCTTGAAAGCTTATTTAATTGAGTGTGTTTATCCAAGAAACCTAGCTCAGCCAATCGAGCAAAAAACGTTTGTTACAGTAAATATCCTGGTACTGAAAAAAAAAACACGAAGTTGCAAATTTAAACTATATGTATCAAACATTCACTCATGAACTAGTGCAAGAAAGGAAACACAAGCAGCAAATTTAAACTATATGTAGCACACATTCACTCATGAATAAACAAGAAACAAGTAACCAACAATGCGAAAATTAAATTCATAACCAAATTACACTTCAGTCTCATCAAATACCATAAACCTGGAGCAACAGGTTGTGCCAAACCAAGTCACCTCCCCTTCTTAAACAAAACAACACTAAACAAGCTATAAAATACTAAAATAGTACCATAACCTTAAGGACAAGACTTAAATGTAGTTTCTTACTCAAGTTTTGTCTTAAGAGTTCATCTCCCTTGTCTATTTGCGCAAGTTAAGAAAGTAATCTTTAGGGCTACGTTCAAAGTCTTTCCTTAACATGCGATAGTTCCTCCCTGGAGCCTTCATTGTCTTCCCAGAACCTTTGAAAACCATCTTCCAAAGCATACCAACAACAGCAATAGCTGCCACAGCACCAGCAACAAGTAACAACGTGTCTCTTTCCTTAACCCTTTCGACTATTGGATTAATCTTTGTTACTAAATAACTTGCGTAGGACATGGACCTTTGAACTATTGGATTAATCTTTGTGGCTAAACAACTTGTCTCGGACAACAACCATTGAACAATTGGATTAACCTTTGTCCATAAATTACTTATCTCCGACACCAACCTGAAACATTAACTCATGATGGTTAAAGTGAATGAACTATATAGAATTGGATTAATGGATCAATCCACCAAATAGTACTATGTTTTGTTCTATTGGCTCAAATTTGGGTCCTCAAATTTGACCTGTATCATTGCACAATTTTCTTACAACAGCATAACAACAGAGGAAGAAGAAAAAATTGTTGATGCTTAATAATTGTTGTCAGTATATAAAAATTTCAGTAGAAAAAAATGTGTATTGACAAATTCATGCATTTGCCATATAGTCCATTGCATGTCTTGACAAACCTTTGCTTATACTATGAACTTCGCCATTCAAAGTTCCACCAAATACATAATATAACTGTTAAATTATGATGCAAATTCTAGAAAAGAAAAGAGTATTCTAGAAACATAAGATAAGTTGTATAAGTCTCTAGAAAAATCTAAAAGAGTGTAGAGACTTGAAAAGTTTAGAAAATTCTAGATATTTCCACCATCATCTAGAGATGGAGTATCATGCCTATAAATAGGCAAATTGGGATTTCATTGTAACATCAACAACATCAACAACAATTACCACAATTACTACTACTCTCTCAATACAAATAAGTTTCTATTATTCCTCCAACTATTCCCTTGACAACTATCATATACTAACAGTGGTACCAGAGCTACGTTCGGTCATCTACTGGGCGTAGAAAAATCACCCAACTACTTCTAAAATTCCCTTCTATACTTATAAACATTTTTCTTTGATCTATGGCCTCCAATACTGTTAATTTTTCATCTGTCCCTCTACCAGTTTTTACTGGTGAAAATTTTGATCTTTGGAAGCTCAAACTAAAGACATATTTTATCTCACAAAAACTGTGGGATATCGTTCAATCTGGTTATACAAAACCAGATAATACTAGCACTGTGTCTAAGGAGGAGCAGAAGAAGTTAGAAGACTGTGAACAAAAGGAAGCCCAAGCATTATTTGTTCTTCAACAAGCTGTGGGAGAAACTATCGCTAGAAGGATCATGGACATCAATACTGCAAAAAAGGCATGGGATATTTTGGAAGAAGAATTTGAAGACAATGAACAGGTACGCTCCGTCAAGCTACACTACCTAAGAAGAGAATTTGAAACCATTAAAATGAAGGAATCCGAGATCATTGAAGAATACTATGGAAGAATAAAAGAAATAGTTAATAAAATGAAATTATATGGAAAAGAAATTAAGGAGAATAGAGTGGTAGAAAAAATTCTTATCACTTTCACGGAAAAATATGATTCCATTGTAGCTTCGATAGAAACTTCCTCGGATCCATCTTCTCTATCGGTGAATAAATTAATTGGACTCCTCGGAGCGCACGAAGCAAGATTAAATAGTCGTGCCGATACAAATTTAGTTGAAAATGCATTTCAATCAAAGCTTAAATTACAGTCTAGAAATAAAGAAGATGGAGGAAAGAAAAATGCTGGAGAATATTCTAGAAACAAAGATTCTAGAAACTTCTCTAGAAACAAAAAAGATAAATACCCTTCATGTAGTATTTGCAATAAGCCGGGACATGTAGAAAAAGATTGTTGGCATCGTGGAAAGCCAATATGCCACTATTGCAATAAATCCGGTCACATGGAGAAGTACTGCCGTAACAAAAATAAACATCAAGCAAATTTTGCCGAAGAGCATAATCAAGAGCAACGTCTGTTCTATGCTAACCAAGAATCTTGTGACAACGAAGATGGAAGCTGGTACTTGGATAGTGGATGCAACAATCACATGGCCAAGGACCAAAGCATCTTCAAAGACATTGATAACTCCGTCAAAGTCAAAGTTCGATTGGGAAACGGCACCATGGTGGAGTCTCAAGGCAAAGGCACCGTCATGGTGGAGACAAAGAAAGGTACGAGACTTATCAAGGACGTGTTACTAGTTCCCAATCTTAAAGAAAATCTTTTAAGCATTGGCCAAATGATAGAAAATGGGTATTCTCTTCATTTTGAAAGAGATATATGCAAAATTTATGACAGTAAAAGGGTAGAGATTGGCCAAGTAAAAATGGAAAAAAGAAATAGAAGCTTTCCTTTAAGCTTCAACCGTGGCACTAATATTGCCATGAAGGTAGAAGTTGATAACTCATGGCTCTGGCATTGGAGATTTGGCCATTTCAATATTCATGCCTTAAAGCTTCTACATCAGAAAGGTATGATGAGGGATCTACCCAACCTAAAGGAAAATAATGAAGCTTGTGAAGGATGCCTTCTCGGAAAGCAACACTGATTGCCGTTCTCGACAAGCAAAGCATGGAGAGCCAAGAACTTGTTGGAGCTAATTCATACAGATGTTTATGGACCGATGAGGATACCATCACACACCAACAACAGGTATTTCATCCTCTTCATTGATGACTTTTCTAGAATGACATGGGTCTATTTTCTAAAGACAAAGTCAGAAGTCTTTGGAATATTTAAGAAATTCAAAGCCTTTGTTGAAAAGCAAAGTGAAAAACAAATAAAAGTACTTAGAAGTGATCGTGGCAATGAGTATACATCTCGCGAGTTTGACAAATTTTGCGAAGATGAAGGCATAGAGCGACAACTTACAGTCGCGTATACTCCACAACAAAATGGTGTGTCAGAGAGGAAGAATCGCACAGTCATGGAGATGGCAAGATCGATGTTGAAGGAGAAAGGATTGCCAAATACATTCTGGGCTGAAGCAGTCTACACTGCAGTCTACCTACTCAACAGATGTCCTACTAAGGCAGTTCGGGACAAGACTCCAATAGAAGCTTGGAGCGGGAAGAAGCCATCAGCTAAGCACCTAAGGGTCTTTGGATCTATCTGCTACATTCATGTGCCAGATGAAAAAAGGCATAAGTTAGAAGACAAGACCGAACGAGACATATTCTTGGGATACAGCTCACAATCAAAAGGCTACCGAGTCTACAATCTTCAGACAAAAAAGCTAACAATCAGTAGAGATATTGAAGTAGATGAAAATGCTACTTGGAACTGGGAAGAAGAACGAATTGAGAAGACTATATACATGCCCATCAATCAACCAACTACATCAAGTTTGAAAGACAACAATCAAGACATTATTATCTCTCCAGAATCTCCAAGAATAGTTCCACAACAAGAAGAATCATCACCTGAGTCTACTCTAAGACGAGTTAGATCACTAGTAGATATATATAAAACCTGCAACTTGGCCATACTTGAACCAGGAAGCTTTGAAGAGGCAGCAAACCAAGAAGTATAGGTCAAGGCTATGGAAGAAGAGATTAAAATGATTGAGAAGAATAATACATGGGAGCTCATAGATTGCCCTCATAGAAAAGATATCATTGGAGTAAAATAGGTATATAAAACAAAGCTTAATCCTGATGAAACTATATAAAAGCACAAAGCAAGATTGGTCGCTAAGGGCTACTCACAACAACCAGGAGTGGACTACAATGAGACATTTGCTCCAGTTGCACGCCTAGACACAATAAGAGCTTTAATAGCTCTTGCAGCACATAAAGGATGGAACATCTATCAACTGGATGTCAAGTCTGCATTCCTCAATGGCGTACTCGAAGAAGAGATCTATGTGGAGCAACCACCAGGATTTGTGATGAAAGGCCATGAAGGCAAAGTGTTGAGACTGAAGAAAGCTTTATATGGCCTGAAGCAAGCTCCTCGAGTATGGTATAGCAAGATCGACCAGTACTTCACTGATCATGGATTCAGGAGGAGTAAGAGTGAGCCTACACTATACATCAAGACTCAAGGTCAGCATACTCTCTTACTCTCTCTGTATGTAGATGATCTTATTTATACTGGAACCAATACAAATATGATGATGGAGTTTAAAGAAGACATGATGAAGACCTTTGAGATGACTGATCTTGGCTTGATGAGTTACTTCCTCGGTATAGAGTACACCGCTAGTGACAAATGAGAAACTACAAAAGGTGGATGGAGCACCAGAAGCTGATGCATCCCGATACAGGAGTCTAGTCGGAAGTCTTCTATATCTCACAGCCACAAGACCAGACATTATGTATGCCACAAGTCTTTTATCAAGATTCATGCAAAAGCCAAGTCAAATTCACTATGGAACAAGAAAAAGAATATTGAGATACCTACAAGGGACAAGGAAGTTTGGTATATGGTATAAAACTATGACCAAATCAAGGATGATTGGCTATACCGATAGTGATTGGGCAGGATCAATAGATGACATGAAGAGTACATCAGGATATGCCTTCTCACTAAGATCTGGATTTTTCTCTTGGGCGTCAAAGAAGCAAGCAACAGTTGCACAATCAACAGCAGAAGCAGAGTATATAGCAGCTGCTGAAACTACAAGTCAAGCAATATGGCTACGGAGAATACTTGAAGAAATGAGTGAACAACAAGATAGACTGACACTTATATACTGTGACAACAAATCAGCAATAGCAATGGCAAAGAATCCAGTTCATCATCAAAGAACGAAATACATAGCCATCAAATATCACTTCATCAGAGAAGCAGAGACAACGAAGCAAATTCAACTTGAATACTACTCAATAGAAGATCAAGTTGCAGACATATTTACAAAGGCACTACCAAGAGTGAAGTTTGAACAACTACGGACTATGCTTGGAGTTACCGAAATTTGCATCAAGGAGGAGTGTTAAATTATGATGCAAATTCTAGAAAAGAAAAGAGTATTCTAGAAACATAAGATAAGAGAGAAAAAGAAAATTCTAGAAACATAAGAAAAGTTGTATAAGTCTCTAGAAAAATCTAAAAGAGTGCAGAGACTTGAAAAATTTAGAAAATTCTAGATATTTTCACCATCATCTAGAGATGGAGTATCATGCCTATAAATAGGCAAATTGAGACTTCATTGTAACATCAACAACAATTACCACAACTACTACTACTCTCTCAATACAAATAAGTTTCTATTATTCCTCCAACTATTCCCTTGACAACTATCGTATACTAACAATAACAGTAAAAGATCAATTCTTTTTTGTGTAAACAATATCCGAATATACTCAAAGATTTGGAGACCAACATACAAATTTGCTGCCCAAGCAGCAGACTTTACTTGTCTCCTAACATGCAAACTTTTGAAAAGAACTAAACTTGTATTTGTAAGATCTAGAATAACACCAAGTTGAGAGTTAGCTCTACAACCTCCTAAAACTTCATCTATAACTATTTATAATTAGATAACAATGTAAACTATTAAGACATTAATTATTTATTTAATTTTTTATATTATCATCCAATAATTACAGGATATCAGGTGCACTCAGATTTTTAATTTTAATATTAATACCTTAAAAGTCACTCTTAAATAATTTGACTTAAATATATTTTTGTTCTATAAAATGAAAAAAATTTGGTTTCGGTCTCATTAATTTTTTAATTTTCTTATTTTTCATCCCTTTAAAATTTTAAATTATTATTTTTAATATTTCTAAATTTTTTTAGAGGCCTTTAAAATAAATACTATTTATCCACTTCAAAATCATCAGAAACAAAAATAGTAATTTTAGGTTTTTGAGAAATGACAATAAAAACATAATATTTTACGTTGATTAAAACTAAAATTTACCTACTTTACAAGAATCAAACTATTTTTCAAAGACAAAAAAAAAATACTTATAAATTTTAGAAGAATAAAAAATAAAAAATAATATTAAAATACACTCATTAACTCTTAAGTTAGGGTATTTTTTTTTACGAATTTAAGAAAAATCTACAATTCTTTTATATAAAAAGGAGTTATATCTTTCACTCACAAGATCAACTTATTTTAAATATAAAATAATACAAATATTCATTCACGCACATTTCGATATACCTGCAAATGATTTTCACTAACATCCCATCATATCTTCATATACTAGGAATTTGTTGTTTTCTAAAATAAAATATTTAAAAAGAGTTTAATTACCTTCTGAGTATGTATTCATAGTTTTATAAACTTTTAAAAAATTTCAATTTTAGTTTTACTATATATAACTTTCGTGTTTTTTAATTTTTATAATTTCACAAATTCCATCTCCTAATTCCTAAAAATATTAAAAAATGTATAAAAATTAAAATAAAACATTTTTAACCATAAAAAATAAAAATAATGTAAATGAAACTATTAAAAAAAAAATCAACCTTTTAAAAGTATAGCCACTCACTATGATATTTGATTGATTCAGGTATAACAATGTGCATGGAAAATAACCAGAAAAAGAATAAAAAAAACAAAGAAAGGAAGGAGAAGGGCGTAATGTTACCAATTGATGAGACGATCCATGGTGGGTTTGAGAGTCTGAGAGAGTAGACCTGATGAAGGAGAAGAAGAAGAAGAACAAGTGTGATCGACTATTTTTCTTTTTCAAAGAGTTGCGTCTAACTCACGAGTGGTCCATTGTGGAGTATATAAAGTCGCAACTTAGTCGTTAAGAAAACAACACTAGTGAAGTGACCCCTTGTCGTCTTTCGTGGAAAAAAGTAAGTTAATAAATATTAGGTTAAATACTTATTTTGGTCTCTTATAATCTTTTTTTGTTTTAATGTAGTCCTACTTTTATTTTTGGTCTCAATTTGGTTCTAACCTAATTAATTTGTTTCAATTTGGTCCCTAATAAATTAATTAGTTTCAATGTAGGACTTCTGTCCAAATTTCTTTAACAGAGTTAATTATTGGCCACGTGGATGTCACCTAGATGCATAGGTGGATGCCACGTGGATGAATTTTTTTTTGAAAACACCTGGAACCAGAACGGCTCGTTCTGAAACCAGAACGGGCCGTTCTGGATGCGCTTTGGCTCATGATATATACACCTCATTTTTTTTATAAGTACACCTCCTTCTTTTAAAAAATAAAATATTATAATTTTTTTAAAAAAATTTAATTTTACACTTTTAACTTTCAATTTGCTACTTTCTTCTTCTTATTCACACATTTTTTTTTCTCTTTCAATTTTCACATGCTACCAAAATAGGTGAAGTGAAGGAAAAATAAGGGGGTGCATGTAAAAATTGAAAAAAGAAGGAAAGATATGTGAAAAAAATACTAAATTAAATGTTGTGGATGTAAAATTAAAAAATTTAAAACAAAAAATTAAAAATATTTTAAAATTTTAATTTTTTTTTAAAAGGAGGTGTACTTATAGAAAAAAAGAGGTGTATATATCATGAACCTTTTTTAATTGATGCCAAACCACCAAAATGAAAGTTAATTGTTTGGTCGAGACTCGGGTTGGGCGTTCCTTATATTTCTTTCATTTTCCTTTTTTACAATGACCACAACAAAGATCAAACTTAAATTCTTATACATCTATTTCAATTTTTCATTATTAGGTCAACTGTAGACTCAAGTGGTTCATTTCTTACATCTTCTACGACAGCTTATAGTTACACAACGTTATCACTTGTTATAACTATATCACTTGTTATAAATTAAAAATACTAAATTGAGAGTCTATTTAGATAAATTTTTCTATAAGAAAAAAAAATAGAACGAAAAATGAATCAAGTTTCTTCAAAAATTAAAATTATGCATAAGTTAATTTATAAAAATTATTTCATGTTAGTTTCTTCAAAATACGTTTTTTTTAATTTAATTACAAATTAGTTTTAGTTTATAAAAAATCTCATACTTATTTTTTTATATTTATATATAACTTCTTATAGATAATTTTTATTGGGCTGATGATATATACACCTCCTTTTTTTTATAAGTACACATCTTTTGTACGTTTTTTTAATTATGAAATATTATAGTTTTTTTTATATAAATTTTATAATTTTACACCTTTAACTTTTAATTTACTACTTTTTTCTTTTTTTCACACACTTTATTTAATTTTCACATGCTATCAAAATAGGTAGGGTAAAAGAAAGGTAAGGGGGTGCATGTAAAAATTGAAAAAATGAGAGAAGATGTATGAAATTTTTTTTACTAAATTAAATATTATGAATGTAAAATTAAAAAATTAAAAATTAAAAATATTTTAAAATTTTAATTATTTTTTTTAAAAAGGAGGTGTAATTATAGAAAAAAAGAGGTGTATATATCATGAAACATGCGCTTTTGGTGTGTTAATTTTGCATCGAAAATGGGCCGTTCCAAATGCAAAATTTACACACCAAGAGTACACCAGAACGGGCCGTTCTGGTTTCAGAATGGGCCGTTCTGAAATCAGAACGGCCCGTTCCAAAACTGAGAATAGAATATTATTTATTAATTTTATTAAAAAATGTAATAATTTTGAAAAATATTTTTTTTATGGTAAAAATTTTAAAATTACTTATTTTTATAGAATACAATTGCCTTATAAATAGAGTAATAACTTTTTCTTTTTCTCTTTCTATCTGAAGAAATATTTAAGTGTCACTTTATAATTTTTTGTAACTTATTTAAAATTAGAGGAATAAAATGATAAAAATTAATAGGATAAACATAATAAAATTATTAATTTATTTTCTTTTAGTGTCCTCTAAATTTTTACATTCATTTAAAATAAAAATATTTTATATGTTAATTTGAATTAATTTAATGAATTATTATATGATTTTTAATTTTTTAAATTTTTTTTATAAATTTGATCTATACATGAAATTTTTTTTAATTTAACAATTAAATTCTTAAAAATTTGATATACAACATTAATTATTAAATAGAATAAATCTATCAAGACTTACTATTGAAGTAAGTAAATTTTTTCTTCATTAAAAATGAAAATAATTTTACCACAAAATAAAAAACAATTAAACAATAAAATAATATATAAAAAAATATTAATATATTTATTATATTAGATATAATAGCATAATTAAAATATAATTAATAATGTCATTTCATCATTTAATGTATAGTGTCATTTCATTGACAATATAGTGTCATTTCATCATTTACTGTATAGTGTCAATTTGGTAGTAAGTGGTTCATTTTTTAGTAATACATTGCATTGTCCTTAATAATACATTGTATAGCCTAACTGTTTAGCAATTGAAGTTATCAATTTCCATTGACAATATTACCAAATTCAGTGTTTGAAATGCTTTGTACCTTGGGTCTTTTTCCTTCCATGATTCACAACCGTGAACTATAATCATTGATCGTTTGTGTTTAGCAGTCTGGAACCAGAACGGCCCGTTCTGATTTCTAGAACGGGCCGTTCTGGTTTCACTTTTAGTGTGTTAATTTTGCACCTGGAACAGGCCGTTCTGGATGCAAAATTAACACACCAAAAGTGCAACCAGAACGGCCTGTTCTGGTTTCAGAACGGGCCGTTCTGGTTCCAGGTGTTTTCAAAAAATTGGCATCCACGTGGCATCTACGTGGCATCCACCTATGCATCCACGTGACATCCACCTATGCAACAGTTAATTCCATTAAAGAAATTTGGACGGAAGTCCCACATTGAAACCAATTAATTTATTAGGGACTAAATTGAAACCAATTAATTAGTTTGGGACCAAATTGAGACCAAAAATAAAAGTGGGACTACATTGAAACAAAAAAAAATTATAAGAGACCAAAATAGGTATTTAGCCTAAATATTACTTTCGATTCTAATATAAAAAAATAATAAAATTTAAGTTGATTACTTTAAATTAAATTATTTTTTTTAGTGTCTTTATTTATTTTTAAATTTTAATTTAATTTTATTATTTTTAAATTATTTAATTTAGTTTTTAAAAAGTTTGAATATGTTTTTAATTTTTGTGAAATAAATATATTTTGATTTTAATTTCTTTAAAAAGCACCTACAAAAGGAAATCTAAAGGAGACCAATGGAAAATGTGTGGAGTAACGGTCGGAGCTATGAGAGTGCATAGTACTATGAAATTATCATCGGTAGCGAGATTGTCACATCTATAGGTATATATGAGGGATAAGATTAGTGAGATAAACCGTAATCCTTGTAGGTTGTTAATTTATGCTTATGTGAATGATTTGCAATGGATGTTACAATATAATTGTGGTTGTAAATTTGTGAGTAATTATGATGAAATTGTGTAGATGGATTAATGATCTTATGATGAATTGAATTGATTGAGGGTTAGGGTTTGTGATTTGGAAATTTTGGATTGAATGGATGAACTTGAATGTTTTGATGATCGTATGTTGTTCAATGTATGATGTATAATTTGTTTTATCGATTAAATTGAGTAAAGAGATGTACAAATATGTGTAGAGAAAAGAGAAATACTAAAAGGAGAGCTGAATAGTATTACTAAAAAACTTTCAGTTTTTGCAAAGCTATGAAGTAGTAACATAATAGATATAAGAGGTAGACAAAACAAATAATGAACTCAAAGATTTATGCGAATTTGTCTCAACTATTGAGACTATGTTCAATTCTTGATCCAACCAAATCAAGTTCCATTATCGTATCAAAGATATAAGTATTTTTTATCAAGCCATTTTTAGCTTAACCCAAGGTATTCTTTGAATTCCTCTTCAAACAACTATCCAAGTATTTTTTATACATAAAGTCTCTCCAGGTTTCAATATCGAGTATTCTTTTACAGATAAGTCTCTTTAGGCTCAAACCCAATAACTTAAAGTTACAAAGGTTTACAAAGTTGTTTTGTTTTACTTTTAAGACCTGATGCAATAGGTTAAGTGCAAAGATGATTATAGAAAGAATGAATAAATAATATATTGTCCTCACGTTCTTTATGAATTTCAAACTTCCTTTTATAAAACTTTAGTGAAGATGACCGTTACAAATCTTTGAACTTCTTTCTCATGACTTGCTTCATCCGTCTTCAAGATTTTATTCTTGAGAAGAGAAGTGTTCGTCAGTGTAATAAATACTTGCATTAAATGCTTTCACCAAATTGTCACTTTTTATTTGATCAAAGAAGCTACTTATCACCTTTTGACACAAAGTAGGTAGAGTCATGCATGTGTTAAGATGTTGCAATGATGAAACAAATTTTGACTATAACTTTATGTGTTTGTAGAGATATGCTTGTCCTTTTCTAATGTAAATATTGTCTTTCTTTTCTTTTTTGTAGAACGTTGGTACTAAAAAATATTTTTAAATTCGATCTGTTAAAGGAAATATTCAAATGTAATCAATTTCTTATTTAGAGATTGTAAATGATAAATATTTAATGCATATATATTTTTATGACTAATGGTTCATCTTATTCATTAACATAATAGTCTTAATGTAAGGTTTTGAAGAATCTAAATCGTGAGATTTGCAATTTTGTGAAGTGCAAAATCTGTGGTAGCATTAGGCGTGCCCTCATCGTGTCGGGTGCAAATGCATAATTCTTTGCATTGGATGTGAAGAGGTAATGTTAGAAGCGGGGATGTATGATAATACTATGTATTTTGTATGTGTGTGGCTACTTGGTCATTTCCTACATCAATAATTAGAGTGAGATATGTTCTCATCTCCCTTTTTTCTTTTATGTCTTTTTTTTTTATTGTTTATGCAAGTGACTTTAATCCAAGATGAATTTGAATTGTTGATGGAATTGCTATAATAGAATGTGACATTGGAACTTTAGATAAGGATTATTTTCTATTTAATCGCATTAGGAGCTTTAGTTTCTTTTCTTAAAAAACATTTTCGCATTAATTGATATTCCTTTTAATTGTTTTAGTTTTATTCTTGTTATTTGTGGATCTTTGAATATGATATACCTTTTATCCTTAGTTTTCAATTATTATATATATGAAATTTTTTTATATTATTATTTTATGTATGAGGAGTATATGATGTCACATTAAATATGTTTTTAGTCCTTACAAAATGAGTAAGTTTTTCTTTATTTTTTTAATTCCTCAAAAATTTGAAACTTTATTTTTAGTCCTTACCACTACTATTATGTAATCTTTTTTAACTGCTCATGTGTTTATTAGAAGGTTAACTGACCATCTTATATGGTGTATGACACCTTTTTAATTTTTTATTATATAAATTCATAAAAAAATTTTATGTACTTAAAAATGATCATTAAAGACAAAAAATAGTGACTTTGGAATTAAGAGAGATGAAAAATTAAAGATTAATATTTTTCAAGGATCAAAATCATTTTTTACTCATTCTACAAGAATAAAAAACAAGGTTTACAAAATTTAAAAAGATGAAAAAAGAAAAATTATAGAACCAAAATTAAAACTTATTTATTTTATTAAGACTAAAAATGTATTTAAACCTAAAATATAACAACGTTCAATAACAATACTACCTTCATACCTAATTATAAGATTCTTTCAATTCAATTACATTCTTTAAAAAAGTATTTAATTTAGTTTAGAACATTAAATTTGTCAATAATTTAAACTACTTTTTCAAAATTACTCTTAATATCTCTTAAATTAACTTTCTTTCTTTCGCATTTTTTACCTAATTAATTAATCTTTAGAAAAGAGAGATAACTGTATATCTATTTATCTTCTTCAATTCTAATAAGAGAGAAGTTTTTTTTTTTATCTATTTAGTTCCAAACATTTATTACTTTTGTCTAAAATAATTATTAATTAAATAAAGATATTTTAGAAAAATATAATTAATGTAACTCAATAAAAATTTAAAGAGAGTCTAAAAAGTTCAAGAAAAAAGTGAAAACTATAATTGATATAATTGTTAACAAGTTTATATTTAAAATAAATATCAAAATAATATTAATATATTATAAAATATCAAATATAAAACTATAAATGACTAAATATATGTTTATAAGAAAATTATAAAAATAATTGATAAAATAATTTATTACAATATGTAATCCTTACTAAATATAAATATATACACAAATATTTTAAATAAATAATAAAAACTAAAAATAAAAGAATGTTTTTTTATGAACTGTACAGGTTCAAACCATTTTTTAACTGGTTTTCACTTGCACTGGTTTCATAATGCACTACTTTTGAGTTAACAAAACAATCACCAATTTGATTCCGGTCAGATCAGTTGAATATGTGAAACCGATCCAATTTAAACTAAGATTTATGTAAAATTTATCTAAACGTTACCTTTTGGAAAAAAAAATTAAGAAGAATAAATGAGATACACTTACCTAAAAGTTAAAATCTCATTAATTTCTCCAATATAGATTTTTTACTTAAAATGTAAACTATGTTTAACTAAAAAAATCTTATATTCTTCTATCATAAGTGTTTATAACGAAATTTATGTAAAAAAATTCTATTATTCAAGTTTACCTTTGTTATTATATCGGCACTTATAAAAGACAAAACTTCCATTTAATTTCTTCTATGTATCTTGTGTCAATTTAATAATTGAAATTAAAGTTTCATGTCAACAATAATTTAAGTTAACTTTTAACACAAACTTTAATATATATATATATATATATATATAATAAGATATAACTGATTAAATAAAACACTAAAGTATCTATTAAAAAAAAATACTACATCTCAGTTTTGTCTTTTATATAATGCATAGTCATTAAGTAATGAACAAAAATGAACATTAGTGCTATCAAAAAAGAACAGACGTAGCAAAATTAAATTACATGTACCACACATTTACTCACGAATAAACAAAAAACAAGCTACCAACAATGCGAAATTAAAACTTCATGTCTAATAAAATAAAAACTTGCATTAAACAATAACATAGATTGTAAAATGAAAAGCAGATATCCAATTCTGATGAGAAAACAACCCTAAAAACACTTGAAGTAGACTTAATATCCTCTGTCTATTTGCGCCAGTTACGGAAGTACATTGCAGGGTTACGTTCACAAACATCTCTTAAAATGCAATAGTTCCTACCTGGAGCCTTCATAGCCATCCCACAACAGGACCATTCAACAACGTTACTCGTTCAATTATTATTACATTAATCTTTGGCTGATCTAAACAAATTATCTGAGACATGACCCATTGAATCTTTGTCAATAAACCACTTGCCTCAGACATGAACCATTGAATGATTCGATTAATCTTTGTCACTAAACAACTAGTCTTTGACACGATTGGATTAATAAGCTTTGTCACTAAACAACTTGTGTTGGACACAAACCGTTTCGCAATTCGATTTATCTTTGTCGTTAAATAACTTATCTTGGACTTGAACCTAAAACATGAAATTCATGTTAGTTAGAGTGAACCATATAAAATTAGATTGATAAAGATTTAAGTTCAATTCTCATTATGATAATTATACATTAAAAAAGTGTAAAAAACATGTGCATAGTGGATTAATTAGAATGAAGGAGAAGGGCGTAATGTTACCAATTGATGAGACAACCCATGGTGGATTTTTGGAGTACCAAACAATGTAGAGGCACGGTGAAGACCTGAAGAGAAGCAGATTATGTTAAGTAAACTATAAAGAAAGAGTTAACAAAGTCAAACTCAGAGCATTCTGAGGAAGCAATGCTAGAAGAAGAATAATAGATTGAAATGAGAGTAACAAAACCTGAGCACAGGAAGTGATAGTAAGAAAAGTTTTGCATGTGGACCGTATATATATATAAAGTCACAACTAGTTAAGTGACCCCTCGTTTTCCATGGAACAAGATGGTTAATAAATACTAATAATTATAGTTATTATTGTATAAAGGAAATACTGCACTATATATCTTTGATATTTGAATTGTGGTGCATATTCCTATGTTTCTACCGTTTCACATGCCTCGTTTCTGGTTTGCACGCGCCCAATACACTCCTTGCATTCCATAATAAATCTAAAATCAGAAAATATTTGGATTTATGATTCCAAACCACACTCCCTAACTTTCTCAATGCTTGTAACTATATGACAATATGATGCTTTAGGGACGGGTTAAAAAGAGAGCGAGATTTTTTTAATAATAAATTTAGATAAATATCAATTCATAATTATTAAATATATCATGTTATTTATCTAATTTACAAACATTTTTTTTCTTATATTATAAAATCATCAACAATATAAAATATATGTTTTTAACTAATTATTCAACGTAATTATAAAAAAAAAATTTCAAAGAGTGAAGGGAGGGCCAAGTTGAATCCGTCCCTGTGAATTTTATTCAACGTAATATAAAATATTATTATTATTAATGTTTATTTCATGTAGGAATTACCTGCAAATTTTCATGGAGACACAAATTCTCAAGAACATTTTCTGTGAATTTCAAATATGCAAGAAATGTTCCCACATATTTAAATGCGCAGACAACACCAAAAAAAAATGCGCAGGAAATTTTGCAGATAAATTCATAGGAAATTTTCTTTTTTTTTTACAAAAAAAAAGATTACCTGCAACATTTTATTGCGATTTATGAAAATAAGATCAAATATTTCTTGCAGAATTATATTTGCAAGAAAATTTCCAGAAAACAAAAAAAATTTCTTATGAAATTTCCTACAACTTTTTATTCACAAAAAATAAGTCTATATGATTAATATAATTGCAGCAAAATTTTTAGAAAATTCCTACCGATAATATTTTGCAGAAAAATTCGTAAGTAAACAGTAGTGTAAAGTTGTAAGTTGAAAAATACCTACTTATTGTACAACAAAAGTTGAAAAATACCTCCATAACTAAATGATATGACTCTCGTTAGAAATTTTTTTTATTCATAGGAAAGATTACAAAAGCATGACAATGATCGAACCTTTAGGTTCTCTCACTTTTATCCCAATCCCTCCCCCCAACTATTAAGCTAATCTTAGTGATCATTATAAATGTTTGAAATAGTATAGTTATTCTCTCTTTTTATATAAAAATAAAATAACTATTTATAAAATATATAAAAATACAAGAAGAAATGTTGAATTGTATTTCAAATAATTTTTGTAAATATTTTTTAGAGACTATGTATCGTATGTTCAATAAGACAATATAAAGTGTTGTTTTAAAAAGATTTTTTTTTTCATAGGTGATAATAAACAAAAAAAGTTTTTACAAAATACTTTGAATATATATAAAACTTTCTAATACAAAAATATCATTTTTAATGCACTTTTTATGTCAGGTGTTATCCACATGATATAAAAAGTGACACAGTGACATACTTATAAATATGTTTAAATATTTTATCACGGTTATTGACTTATCTGATATAGAAAGGAACATTCTATGACAGGTAATTAATCACCCTCCATAGAAAGTGTCCTTATTAAGGTTATTGGGAGTGTGAACTCCTTCGAGCTCTTTGTATTGTTTCATCATTTTCTTCGTCTTTGCGTTCTATGTTGCTTCCTTCTTTTTGGTGACCCATCCCTGCACGCGCACCGCCCCTGCTTTTCATTATCTGTCAATGTCAATGCATTTTGGCCACCACCACAACCCATCCTTCTCCGGCAAAGTCAACATCATTCAGTGACATTCTATCAAGTTCATTCTCATCTTCTCTTCTCCTTTTTGTGCATTTGAAATTTTAATGTCATTGTGGTGTTGTTGAATGATTGTTTTAGTTATTGGGATAGATTTCTCATTAAATTGTTGCACTAATTGAGTATTTTGGTACTTGGTTGCTGGTTTGGTTTGCTAGTTTTGGGTGTCTTTGGGGTTTGGGTGCTTATTTAGTTGCTAATTAATTGGTTTGATGCTTATGTTGGAGCTAGTTTTGGGGCTCGATGGTGGTGGTAATTTAGGCTCTATACATGGCTCATTTGAGAGATCTTTATGGATTCTATTGGAGTTGATTTGAGGTTTGAAAATAACTCTTAATTTATTTAGGTTGGATTATACTTTGAGATAACTAACTATATGGATGGCAAAAATACTCGTACTTACGGGTATTCGTGGATAAAATTCAACACGAATAATAAATGGGTAGTCTAAATGGATACTCATGAGTAACGGGTACAAATATTTTTCTACCCATTTATAAATGAGGCGGGAGGGGATATGATAGTATCTATA
Organism: Cajanus cajan; assembly: GCF_000230855.2. NCBI lineage: Eukaryota > Viridiplantae > Streptophyta > Magnoliopsida > Fabales > Fabaceae > Cajanus > Cajanus cajan. Next base: position 1,197,214 of record NC_138523.1, read on the forward strand.
CCCACGGGTAACTGTTTAATAAAATTTCTTAAATACCCTTATATATAAAACTACATAAGCCCAAAATTACACTCTCTCTTTTATTTTCTTTTAGCCACAATGCACACTTTCACGCACGACATAAAAGACCTTATTCTCTAATCATCAAAGGGGATAAACCCTCTTAATTTGAACCAAAATCCAAACCCAATTCACCGATTCTTTGATCCCTTCAACTCTTTGATCTGCTTTGCATCGACAATGATAGGTATATAGTTCTCTAATCTATATTTCTGAAATCTTATTTGATCGATTTATAGCTTTTTGTGAGTGGAAGTAGATATAGTTGCATTATCACATTTAATTATTTAATTATTTGTACTTCAACTCTACAAAGTTCTTCAAAAAGTATATTTTATTAGACAATAAAATTATAGACATTACCATCAATAAATTGCCTGATAAATCCACAAACTTGTTGATGCTCACAATCCCATTCTTCATTAGACTTAGATCCTAGCTTATTTGCAACAAAAACATGAAGATACAAATTCTTCACAAATAGTAAGTCATTCATCTTGCCTTTTCACAATTGACAATTTGTTCCATTCAAAGAGATCATCTTCGTATGTGCCTCTATCATTGAAGCAAGTCAAACAACTTCTTAACCAAAGAGCTTTAATGCTACTCTGATGGGGGATAGTCTAACATAATAACAACTTAATAAAAGAAAAATAACATAGCATAAATTCAATCCCTATACTTGCAAGAATCTATGAGGAACACCAACAAGATAGAGAAAAAATAAATAACCCAAACACATAAGATATTTAATGTGGAAAACCCCTCAATGTAAGGGTAAAAACAACGAATCGTCTAAGCCATAGAAAAATATTATTATGATCAACAAAAGGTACTAGGTAGTCTCCAAAGAACACACCAAACGATGCTTACAATCAACCAAAGAAAACCAAGCGCAATGCTCACAAATGAGAAACAAGAAAATGAAAAAACACCAAAAATATAGTTGTTACTGAGAAATGTTTTTCTCCAACTCCAAACATGCATTCGACGATCCAACCGTTGAAAATGAAGAATGACATCCTATGAACCAGCTTTCCAAAAATCAGTGTGACCCAACAATGAACAAGTTTGTAGTTGCAATTCGAAAACCGCTTTCTCATGGATATGCGAATTAGACAATGATTTTTCTCTCTATGTTTTGTTGTTGTTCTCTCTTAATATTAAGTCACTCTCTCAACCTTAATCTTAACCCTTTCCACTTGGTTAAATGAGACATAATGGATTTACATATTTGGGTTTATTCTCTACATAGGAACGGATCCCAAAATCCAACATGATCTAGCGTCTAGGAACTAATTGAGTAGTTCCAACTGGGTGAAATTGCTTGCAGTTCGTGTTAAAACCAAACTTAAGTCTTTGATGAAAATTATCATCTATATAACCCATAATTTATCATATTAATCATAAGAAAATATAAGCAAAAATGTATCTGAACTCATGATGATAAGTGAACAGTGTGGTTTGACCTTCTAAATTAATACATATTCTTTTGAGAGAACCTTTAACTATCTGTCAATCTCATTCTGATAATGGACGTTAGAAAAGAAAAGAATGTACTATGATTTGGGATCCTAACTTATTTATAGAAAATCATAGGGTTGTCTTTTGGTAATTTTATTTTAACCTATCACAAAATAGAATTACTTTTTAATCACTACACATTAAAGGTACTATACTCTATCAGATACATAATTGTTTAAATTATTTATTCGTCATTAGATCAAGCACAACCCTAAGTGTCCTAATTATATAATTATTCACATATAATGCCAATGTTGGATTAAAGATCCAACAATTCAGACTTGTGTAGTAATCTTCTAGGTGGGTCTCTATTGGTAGTCCCAACATGCCAATGGCGCCTTACCGGATAGCATATGGAGTGTTATTTTCATTTTACCATTTCTCTATACAAAGAAAAAATAGATATTCTATTTTAGTATACACAATTTTGAACTAATTTACCCCTATATAACTACCTCTAAACCACTTTCTCTTTTGATATTATTTATTTATTCTCTCTTTTTTCTATTTCAATGACATTCAATTTTTTAATTTCTCAAGTAACTACTCATTATTTTCTTTTAAATAAAGAGTCATAGAGTACATCTTTTTCTCCTAATTTATATAAGGATAATAACTTCATATTTGAATAATTAAGATAAACAATTTAATAATTTAATAAGATACTTATCGTATGTTAAAATGAATATTAGTCTCATAAAACATGTTAGTACTTTTTTTTTTCTCTAATTTCCATTAATATATAAATTAGATATTTTTTTCCCAATCTTTTCAGCAAAAATATAATATATATGATTGATAAATATATAATAAATACTTATCTATTATTTTTGTATCATTAATTATTATTTTAGATAAATTATTTTGAATTTTATTAAATATATATTAAAATCCTTATGTTTAATTTATTTTTCATAAAATATATTTGGAAGTGACTAAATTAAAAAATAAAATAGACTTATGTATATGCACAATACCAAAAAATAAAGTGATTATAAAAAATGCATAATACCATATTCATTAATTTCTATCATTGATTATTAATTAAAATACAATATTGTGATTTATTTTAAATATAACCATATATTTATAAAATTATTTCTCTTAATCATTATTGTTTTTTGGTGCATAAATTAAACTCCAAAACATTATTGTTTGTAAAATTTATTTTAATAACTAAAATAAATAAATTTAAACATAAATATTAATTATATAATTGTTAAGGTTATTATTATAATATTTATATATTTTTTTGGTTTTAAAATATACTACAATTTATTTTTAATTATTAAAATTGTATAATAAATTTCATTAATGAGAAAAGTTTAATTCTTCATTAAATATGATCGAATATATTAAATTTAATATATTTTTTGGACAGCATATATGATTTGACATTTATTGCAAAGTTCAAATCTTCATCGAGTCTAAGTGTAATTTAGTTGTATATGTATTTATAAATTTGATTAACAAAATTTTGTGAGCGAATCATGCTTTGGTAGTTTCTTGCATGGTAGGGACAGAAAAAAGAGAGTACCTTAAATTTAACTACCTCAACTATGGGACACTGTGACACATATTCCCTTTTCCTCCGTGTCACTTCCCAAAATAGAAAATCCAAAGCAAACACTGAAATCTGATATGATACCCTCTCCGTTTCATTATTCATTCCTTCCATACAACTTCTCTCTAAATCTGAGTTCTTAACTTCCTCTTGTCACAACCCACTCAGATTTGATCTCGACCCAGTAAGTTTTTCTTCTCTCAATTCACTTTCTCTGCTGATTTGCCATCACGTTTGCATTTTGCGCTGGATCTGGACCAATTTGCCATCTGGGTTTGTTTGATTTTGTCGTTTCAATGCTAATGGAAATATTTGCTTTTGATATATGATGCATTCCAGATTCCACTTTTTTATTTTATTTTTTTATTTTTGGTTGTTTTGCATTGAGTAGTGGTTGAATTATTAACTAGTCTTACTCCTTTTGATGCTGTTTTCCATTGGGCCAGATCTGGAGTTCCATTTATTTCTATGTCTAATAGTTATCATTTATCGCACTCATTAACATTTGATTTTGATCCAGTGATGTTTTCAGAATCATATTTTTCATTGTATATCACGCATTCAATTATCAGAATCATAGGGTCTTTGCGGATCCAGCATTTTCATTGGTTAGGTTTCAATGGATTCGTGGTCATCATTGCTTTCTTTCACCTCATTTTTCTTCTTCTAATCTTTACTATTTTTCGCTCCTGTGGGGCCGTATAGTGCATACAATTTAACTGAAAACTAAGAATGAATCTTGTGGATTGAGTTGTTGGATTTAATTAAAATAGCTTGAGTTACACTCTTTTTTGCATGTTAGAACTTCAGTTAAATAATGCCATAAATTAGTTTTGGTATTTCTACCTGTTCCTTTTTTTGTTTATTTTCTTTTCTTTCATTTCAGCTCTATGATTTAATTAAGAAGACTAATTAGTAATCAAACCTGTAGTTATTTGCTGACTGCAGTCTCCTTCCTTGCTTGCAGGTTAATCTTTGAATCAGTTATCACTGTGTCAATTTCTTGCAAACCTTGTGAGGAAGCTGAACCATGTTACCTAGTTTGGAATATTGGGGTTGCTAGTTTATGAGTTGTTTTGGATGGTAAATTTGGTGGTGCTTCATGTCTGGTGAAACAAGATTTGTGCTGTGATCAGTTTTAGTCCATATCTGAGCAGTGAAAAGTATATCTGGATTTGCATTACTTTCAACTGATAAATGTCGAGGGGAAGACCTGATGGATCTAAGAAGCGTTTAATTGCTTCCGTTTGTGGTGCGGCAATCTTTCTTGGTTTTATATATGTGTACCATGGATCCATATTTGGTTCTCAGAATGGTGGTTCAGCTGCTCTTGAATATGGCAGCAAGTCATTGAAAAGACTTGGTGCAACATACTTGGGTGCAGAAGATGATGCTGATAGCAAGCAAGATGAATCTTCATCAAGTCTTGTGCAGGGAGATGGTGAAGATGATATTATACCAAAGAGTTTCCCTGTAAGTTTTTGTGCAAGCATAAACTCAAGGCACATTCACTATATTTTTTCACAAACACTCTTTTCTTCATCAAGGCATAATTAAAATAAAACTCGTAGTTTAATGTATAAGCAATGCAGCACAGGCTGCACAGCATCACCATAGTGAAAGAGGCAAAGCTAAGCAACATAATTAAATTTTTCATTATTTTCATCACCATATTCAGGTTCTATTCCTCCTCATGCTCAGATGAGATAGATTCACTACCTTTACCGTAAAGGTTATCTAAGTCAATATCTGTTGATCCCCCATCTAGTTCAAGGTGGTGCATTTTCTTATCATCAATCTAATGGAATTTGCAATGCTTCTGTTTTGAAAGGTTTGTGATGATCGCCATTCTGAGTTGATTCCTTGCTTAGATAGACATCTTATCTATCAAATGAGATTAAAACTGGATCTTTCTTTGATGGAACACTATGAGAGACATTGTCCGCCTGCAGAAAGGAGATTCAATTGTTTGATTCCTCCTCCGGCAGGATACAAGGTAAAGAATATGCTGGGACAAGATGTGATCTTCGACTATAACATATCCTTGTTGATACATTTGTCCCATGTTAGTCAGTGTCAAACAAATGTTGCTTCTATGGTGTTTCAGGTCCCTATTAAGTGGCCACAGAGCAGAGATGAAGTGTGGAAAGCAAACATACCACACACTCACCTTGCACATGAGAAGTCTGACCAGAACTGGATGGTTGTAAAAGGTGAAAAGATAGTGTTTCCTGGAGGAGGGACACATTTTCACTATGGAGCTGACAAGTACATTGCATCAATTGCAAATGTAAGGCTTAATGGTTATACCTATAAGGCAGAATAAAAGGGTACATGTATTCTGTTTTTCAGTTGGTAGCATCATTGGAATTTGTGTGTGTTATCCAGTATGCATTCATTTTATTGATGAAAATATGATATATATATATATATATATAGATATAGATATAGATATAGATATAGATATAGATATAGATATACACACATCACATCAGTTAATAGGCTTTTCAGCACCATGTTTGAAAGTGTTGGTTGTTTGGGGCATTCTGATTATATAAATTTTCATCTCATGGATCTCACAGTGAGTATGTATTGCCAGATGCTCAATTTTTCAAACGATAATCTTAATAATGAAGGAAGACTGCGGACAGTGCTTGATGTTGGCTGCGGTGTTGCGAGTTTTGGAGCTTATCTTCTTTCATCTGATATCATTGCAATGTCCGTGGCACCTAATGATGTGCACCAAAATCAAATTCAGTTTGCTCTAGAAAGAGGAATTCCTGCATATCTAGGTGTTTTGGGAACTAAGAGACTCCCTTACCCTAGCAGATCTTTTGAACTTGCACACTGTTCTCGATGTCGGATTGATTGGCTTCAAAGGGATGGAATACTACTACTTGAGCTAGACCGGTTGCTTAGGCCAGGAGGTTATTTTGCATACTCATCTCCAGAAGCATATGCTCAGGATGAGGAGGATCGAAGGATATGGAGAGAAATGAGTACCCTCGTGGCACGTATGTGTTGGAGAATCGCTGCAAAGAGGTTTCAAACTGTCATCTGGCAAAAACCTCTTACAAATGAATGCTATATGCAGAGAGAACCCGGCACTCGCCCTCCTCTTTGCCAGACTGATGATGACCCAGATGCAATTTGGGGAGTGAATATGGAAGCCTGCATAACACCTTACTCAGACCGTGAGTACCTTTTTCTCGTGCTATATAAAATATATTTCTATGCCTTGAAGACAAATTATAGTTATTTCTTTTTGACTAGCAATATATTGCTGCTTCTTTTCTTTCTAGTGTATCTTCCAATTGTATATTATTATTATTATTATTTATACAAGTTTAAAAAAACTTTTGAGAACTTTTTTATTGAAAAATATTTTTTATTTCTAGTAGAAAAGTTCTCAAAAGCGTTTCTAACTTGTATTCAAATAGGCTCTTATGCTATGATGCCGTGAGCCATGTGAAAATGAGTTCTTTGTCTGTTATTGCTGTAGATATCCTAAATGAACGATATGTCCCTGAGAAGTGAGGGTTATTTGCCTTCTCAGATTCTGTCAATTAGCTTCCACTTGGTAGGATAATATTAAATTATGAGAACTAATAAGAGCCAATTTGGATACAAGATAGAATTGTTATTGAGAGTTTTTCTACTAGAAAAAGCTCTTTATTTTCAGTAGAGAAGCTCGTAAAAGTTCTTTAAAATTTGTATTCAAACAGACTTTAAAAAACACTGAATGACCGTTTAGGTCAACCGTGTCGTCTTCATCTCTTCTAATTAGATTGAGGAGTATCCCATGTTCAAGATCCACAAGATAAGTTGTTCCGCCCATGGTTGTTATGAAAACAGGAAGGAAGGGAGTGAAAACATTGAATTACAGTACAGGGATCTGATTATTGTCAGTAAATGGCCAAAGAAGAAACTATGTTATTATGGCAATATATTATATATTTACTGAATATTAATAAATTCATCGGTTCATGTTGACAAGAACAAGTAGTAAATAGTAACACCCCCCCCCCCCCAACTAAATAAAATAATCAATGTCGTTACTTTGTATCGTTTTGTGTTGTATTATCCATGAATTATCTGTTTTGAGCTGAATTCTCCTGGCTAAACCATTAATGTCTGTTATTAGAAATACTTCAGTTTTTTCCATCATCTTAGCTACTGTTTGTTAAAGTTTTGCAAATGCTTTGTGTGCATGTAGCTGATAATCCAAGCAGGTAAACCCTGATTAAAAGCTTTTTGTTGATTTTATCAGATGACAATAGAGCCAAGGGTAGTGGATTGGCTCCATGGCCTGCAAGATTGACTACTCCCCCTCCTAGATTAGCTGACTTTGGCTATTCAAATGAAATGTTTGAAAAGGATACGGTAATTGGAATATGCAATTTATTCTTTGGTTTGTTATAATCAGGTTCTTGTTCCTGTAAGCATATAAATTATTGAAATAACAAATATATAGTTAGATAAATAGGCTATATGCTTAACTTTTGTTCTGTGGTACAGGAACTGTGGCAAGGAAGAGTTGAGAATTACTGGAATCTGTTGGGTCCAAAAATTTCATCAAACACGTTGAGGAATGTGATGGACATGAAAGCAAGCATGGGTTCATTTGGAGCTGCTTTTAGAGGCAAGGATATTTGGGTGATGAATGTTGTACCTCGTGATGGACCAAACACACTTAAGCTTATATACGACAGAGGCCTCATAGGGTCTATCCATGACTGGTATCAAAACTGGTTCTCCTGAAGCTTAAATTTATTTCATCTTTGATATCTTTTTGTGCATTTGATACACTTCTCCTTTTTAGTCTCATTTGATGATATCTGATTTCAAGATCCATTTTAATTGACTTAGCTGATTCTGACAGAACATGGTGATTTGATTAAATAAGCCATTGAGATTTGTTACTTCATTTCTTGAATAGTTGAACCTGTTGTGGTATCCATAATTCAATAGACATCTTTTTATTAGGGAATTGGTTCTTTTAAAGTGAGGAAGTGCACTTTAGAGACTAAAGTATGCTAATAACCATTAATTAGAAAATCAACGGTTAAAATTCTAATTAATTTTAGGGTTTGTTATGCATGTATTTAATTTTAGGATGAAACGAGTTTTAAATCACTCAAGAGTTGGACAAATTTAGTTCTAGTCCTTGCATTTTAAAAATGATGATATCTGATGTATTTCTGAAATGTGATGAATTTTGCCCCTATTAAGCCAAAATGAAATATAGGTGTAGAGATGAAATCCACCACATTTTGGAAATACAAGTACCAAATCACCATTTTTAAATGTTGGGATTAAAACCATTTTTGCTTGGATCTTGAGGAATCTAAAACTCATTTTACTCTTAATTTTATCACAATTCTAAACCATTTATTTTCTAATCAATGATTGCAAGAGAACTTTTTTCCCTTGTATTGTTCGGTATCAAAACCTGAGATTGGATGAGATTGACAAAACTGATATCTTAATGGATAACATCTTTTAAACAGGTGTGAAGCATATTCAACATATCCTCGGACTTATGATTTACTCCATGCATGGACCGTGTTTTCTGACATTGAAAAGAGAGATTGCAGTCCAGTAGATCTATTGATTGAAATGGACCGTATGCTTAGGCCTACTGGTTTCATCATCATAAGGGATAAGCAACATGTGATTGATTTCGTCAAGAAGTACCTAACAGCATTGCACTGGGAAGCAGTTGCAACTGCAGATTCCAGTTCTGAATCTGACCAAGATAACAATGAAGTTATTTTTGTCATCCAGAAGAAATTGTGGCTCACCACTGAAAGCTTTAGGAATACAGAATGAATAGGACAAGACAACCACAACAACTACATGGCTTTTTCATTTCCTCTTATATATTATTGTCTGCTGCTACTACAACGGATCCCAAGCATGCATGCACCCAGTGTTGGAAGCAGTCAACAACTGCATTTTGTAGCATTATTACATAATATTTATCATTTTCCTTCTTTGTATTCTCATTTTTGTGTTAATGATGCAAGTTATTATTAAGCCATATGCATTATGCTTCTATAGGCTATTCATTATTTTGCCCCTCATTTGGGTATAATGTAAGCTACTTAATAATCAACACATAGTAAACTTTGTCTTGGTGATCAAAGTTTAGGACTTGTCACACTAAAGTGTAATATTTATACATGTATTTTTCTGCTTGAAATATCACAAGTCTCTTGTTTTCATATTACAATTTGCAGTATCAAAGTTACCACTTAAATCGGAAAACCGTGTCTTCCAAAATCAATGTATATATTCAAAGATTACAGGAATTAACAAATTAAATTAGTACTACTTGTAGATTCTAATCTTTAATTGATCTTTGTATTCGGCTTAGATACATTGGTTCTATGCTGCCACAAAACATAAGCCTTGATTTGAAATGATTTCACGTGTCTTTCTTATTCATCAAAAAAAAAAAAATGATTTCACGTGATAGCAGAATGAATGGACCTTAATCACAAATTAAGAAGATTTTGCCAAACTAATGATGATTTGAGGCTCTTCCTGTAAGCATTCAATTTACTAATTTCTTTTTGTTGGATTATTCTTATTTTAAACAGCAAAATCATCTTAAAATTAATCTCCCTTTTTCACGGGGCAGTTAAGGCAAAGCAGCCAAAGATAATATATTTTCTAAAGGTAAATGATTAATAGGAACCACCTTTTTAACTACATGGCCCGTTTTGTTTTATTTTAAAGTATACCAAACACAATAAAAGCTACATGATATAATCTCCTATTCTAATTTGTCTACCAAAGGCTACGTAGACGGTGCCTAAACAGAATCCAGAACGGCAGAACACAAATTATCAAGAGATATGTCCTTTAGTTGGCGTCATGTACATGAAGCACATAAACTACTAAACTGCTGCAAATCATTTTATGATATTTTGTCCCCCTATACCTATTTTTGGACGTATAGGCTTCAAAAACTAGAAGAGCTATAATTAATCGCATATCACAAACATAGAAAAACTATCCAGAAAAAAGAGCCACAATCGATGTTTTAAGCAACAAGACGCCCAAAAACTACTAAATTGCTGCAAAATCTTAATACTGATAATATTAACTCCTGATCTGAAAAAGGAAAACAATCCATGTTAAGTCTATAAAATAGCTACTGAAAATCACAGATCAAAATCAGTACTTGTGGATTACGAACTAACAAAATGAAGTGAAACCTCACATTTTTAACTTGTATATGCCCCCATATAAAATAAAGAAAAATGACAACCTCAAACTTGTAAAAACAAGTAAATCTAGGACATTCTTTGGGCTGCTTCCTTGGCAAGGAGCTTCTCTTTTGCCCGGGTCTTGGCTTGGGATTTGGAACCCATGATCCCACCACCCCACTTCTTTCTGTATTCATCATACTTGTCATTGAAGTTGGCCTGAAAAGAAAAACAAGTAAAAAGCCCAGAAACCAATCAGAGTTAGTTAATATCATCGATTAAAAGACTCCCAAACAAACAAAATAATAAGATAAATCACCTTAATAGCTTCAAGGATTCTACTGAACTCCAGTTTGTCTTCATTCTTGACAGTCGTCAAACACAAAACTGAAGCAGTTTTCTTGTGGACAACCTGTCAAAAGGGCAGGTGAATTAACTGAATAAGACGAAAATCATAGATTCATACACACACATTTTCTAAAAGCATATCTGCAGCAATGTTTCAAAAACCAAAAACACCATGTTCTGTTTCGAAAAAATTGCCTTGGTCAATAAATATAATTACCGTTCCTAATCGTGCTTTGCCCTTGACAATGCAGTATGGAATTTCCATCTTCCTGCACAATGCTGGAAGCCAGACCACAAGCTCAATTGGATCCACATCATGAGCAATCACAACTAGTTGTGCTTTATTCTGCCAAAAATAAATAAAAGAAACTGTTAGTGAAATATGACTAGAGAATATTTATGCATATTCATTATTCTCTTCAAGCATAAAATAACTACAAAAATAAGAGTAAATCTATTATTCAGTTTTCAAAAAAAATTATAACTTGTATTGCTTGGCTATGAAAGAGTTTCCTTCCAAACAATGCAAAATTGTTATTTTTGGACTGATGAAAAGAGATGCAACGGAACATTACAAAATGGAATGGCATTAGGTTCCATTGTTTGAATTATTTAAAATAAAACGAATTGGAATGTGAAAAAAAATTATGAAATGCATTCCAATCCATTCTCTCCAATACCCTTTTCTTTTTCTCCTTCTCCCCCAAAGGACAAGGATTGGGTCAAAACCACTTTTTTTTTTTTTTTTTTTTTCCATTCCACAATACAATATCTAAGCAATGGAACGATAACTTTGTTCCACTTAATTACATCCTACTTCATTCTTCAGCAAACACCAAATTCTCTTGAACATTATTCACTAAAGGCAATGAAGTCAACAAATCTTAAGACTAATTAACATAATTTACATAATCATAAACATCCAAACAACAACAACACAACCAACATATTTCACAGGCAAATCGCACATTTAAACCACCATCAAGATTTTTAAAAGGATAAAACATACATTCAGTATCAAAGGTACTAACGTGTTGTTCTCTCATCCAAATTGAAATTTCATCTCAATAATTTCAAAATAAAAGAATCCTTAAAGAATCTATTTAAATACAAACTAAAAATACTTCTAACAGCTTCTCTACCGAAGAAAGCTTTCTATTTTCAGTAGATAAATTGTCAACAACTCTTCTAAACTCGTATCCAAGCAGACTCTAAATGTGAATAAGTAGACAAAACATCAATTCTAATTGAAGAGCTATGATATTGAATCCAATTCGTAAAATACAGTCCACAGCCACAATTACAACTAAGGTTTGCGATTTCTACAACATTAAAAAGAGAAAACAAGAAAAAAAAAAAAAAAAAAAAAAAAAAGGACCTGCTCAATAAGGTAGGTAACATGGTTGAGACCATATTTGACGACAATGGGCTTCTTAGCTTCAACGGGCTTCCCATCAGCCTCAGACTGGGCCCTCTTCAACAAACGCTCCTTCTTCTCCGCTTTATCTTCGGGCCTGTACTTGAGCAGCATCTTGAACAGGTTCGTCGCTGCATCCACAAAACCCCAAGTTAAAGTTAAACGCACCGTTTCACCAAGAAAAAAACAACAGGAGCGAGGGAAACGAAACGAAACGACGTAGTACCGAGGCTTTTGTCGAGGGTCTTGGTGAACTGATTGAGTGCGGGAGGGACCTTGAGCCTCTGCTTGAGGACGCGCTTCTTGCGCTGGATTTGAACGGTCTTGGGCCACTTGACGAAGCGCGTGAGGTCACGCTTCGGCGGCAACGCGCCTCCGATTCCGAACTGCTTCGGACGCTTCTCGAAGAGCGGGTTCGTCACCTTCTCGGGCTTCTTCTTCGCTGCCACCACTGGTTTCGCACCTCTCTTCGGAGCCTGTTATAGAAAATCGAACCATCCAAGTTTGATCAAAATGATAAACCAAAAACGAAGGTGACGCGGACTCACCATTGTCTCTGTGTGCCGCGACAGAGAGAGAAAGGTTCTTCTTTTTGAGGATGAAAGGACTCAGCATTTGCTTCGGAACTCAATTTTAAACATTGGGTTGTCGGGTCATCTTTGTTACAAAGTGGTCATATTTTGGCCCAATTCGTAGGTATTATGTAATTTGCGATTAGGCCAACTAAATTCTGGAGACAAACAAATTGTTAATAAAAATGAATTTAAAGAGAATAATAAGTAATTTTATTATTCTTATTGGTAGGGTAAGAGTATGAAATTGGTCATGCTTTTAATATATAGAATGTTGTATAAAATTAAAGTTTAAATTTAATTTATTGTTTATTTTTTTTTTTAGATTTGATTTGATTATTTTAAAAGTTTAATTTAATTTATTAACATATTTAACATTTTATTTTATATTAATAATGTTAAATACCTTAATAAACTTAATTTTATATAAATTAATAAATCTATTTTTAAATATATAAGTGAATTTTTTAAATTTATATGATAAAAATATAGATTACTCTATTATTATTTTTTATACCTATTCTATTATTAATAAAAATTAAAGTTTAAAATAAAAATAAAAAATTAATATAAGAGAAACAACTCATGCTTATCATGATGTATATTAATACGTATTGACAAATGTATAATAAAAGAAGATAATCTTATAAAAAAATACTTTATAAATATTCATAATATCTCATTTGAAATATTCAAAATAACTAACTATGAAGATGAAAAGAAAGAGCGGAAAAAAATGTGACCGCTAGAATTTTTATTTTCAATTTCTTGATTTCATATGAACAAAAACATTTAAGTATAGTAAATATATATATATATATATATATATATATATATATATAAAATATTAATAATTTGAATAGGTCAAATCGGATCAGATTAAGTTTTTAACAAGGCAAATCATAGGCCTTATTTAAGGCTTGGCCTATTTCCATTTCTAAGAAAGAGGCATTTCGTGACTTTTGATGTATTTAAAAAAATGATGAGGTATGTAGTAGGGATGATAAAAATACTCGTACCCACGGGTATTTGTGGATAAAACTCGTTACGGATAATAAATGGATAGGCTAATTAGGTACCCGCGGATAATGAAGACGGATAATTTTTTACCCATTTATAAATGGGGCGGGGGCGGGTATGATGATATCCATACCCACGGGTACCCGTTTAATATTATTTCTTAAATATCCTAATTATCCTTGTACCACATAACCCTAAAACTTCACTCTCTCATCTTATTTTCTTACAAAAGTGAGGTTGATGAAGTTACCGACATGTGTTAAGCATGTTATAGAATTATGTTAGATGTAATTTGATTAATTTTCTAGCTTTGATTGGACCAATAAGATTTATGTATTTTAACATATTTACTTTCATTTGGAATTATGAGATTGAATTATTGTAGCTTTGTGATGAGACTTTAACTTACTAGTGAGATTGATATATTTTAAGTTATTGATTATCTTGAATTTTTATTATTATTTCAACAAAATTAACGTTAAATAACAGTTCAAAATTAACATTAAATTTTTATTTTTAATATTTCAATGACATTAAAATATAAACTTAAAATTATTTGTAATATAATTTTTTTAATTTCTTAAAAATTTTATAAATATCCGTGGATGTCCGTGGATATCCGTGGGTATTCAAAAAATTAATGAATACCCACTTAATGGATACCCGCACGGATATGGAGTGGATATGGGACCAATTTTTATTCAGCGGAGCAGGGACGGGTTTACTATTACCCGGCCCCATGGAATCTCATTGCCATCCCTAGTATGTAGTAAATAGTTATTGAAAGCGGTAAGGAGACTTCTGATCTGTTATAGTTTTAAAAATAATATAAGAAAAGTGATAATGAAGTAGGTAATTATTGAAAGAGTGTGAGGAGGTTATTAATCATGTAAGAAAAATATTTATAAAAAAAACTCTTGATTTTCTAATTTTTGTTAAAGCAATTAAAAAGTGTAAGAAGAAATTTCTCTTTTATTTATTAGTATAGATATTAATATATTGAATAAAATGAATCTATTTAATTAAAATCTTCCATCTAATTTTCATACATACTATATTTTTGTTTTTTTGTACTTATTATCTATTGTATAAGAATTAAAAAGTAACATTTATGAAATTATAGCGATTAAAAATTATAATATATATATATATATAAATTAAAATGAAATATTTTTAATTATAAAGATTAAAAAGTAAGGTTTATGAAATTACAGTGATAGAAATATAATGAAATATAAATAAAATATATTGAAGATAAGTGTGTAAACTTGTCAGGTTGGATCAAATTTGTGCATATATTTTTTTAATCTAACCTAACCCGAACATGAATGGATTGGATTAAATTGGGTCAATCGAGTTAACATAATTAAATTTATCTTTTTTATAAAAATTTTAATATTTAGGATATTTTGTAAATAATTTGATATCTTGTTGCAAATGAAATGTTATCAACTCAAAGCAAACAATGATACAACTCAATTTTAAAATAAATTTATTGATTTTCTATATCGTTATCAACTCAAACAACTAACATCAATATAAAATAAAATTTAACATAAATATGTTATATTATTTCAATTGTTGTTGTTGTATGACTGAGTTGGGTCACAATTGGAAAACGAAGAATCAATAATTTTAAAGATTGAATTATTTTATTGTTCCAATTGGATTGCTTAAATGCTAATACAAACTTAATATCTAATATTGAAAGCTTTATTTCTTGTAGTGAAGAAGGGAAAAACAATGTCAAAAACTTGAATTTTCCAAGTATATGCAGCAGAGGATGCAAAGAATTACAAATAATAGAGCAAGATTGGAGGCTTTAAGGTTACCCCAAATTTCCTCCATTTTTAAGAGTCTAATTCAAAATGCTAAGAACATAAATAAAGAAAAAGTTGAAAAAGATGATGAAGACTACATAACTGAAGATGAAGTAGAACTTGATCAAATTTTTTTAATGAGGATAACAACGATAATGATGATGTCGTTGAAAATGCTTTTAGTGTCACAAAAAAGAAAGGCAAGTATTGCAATTTTTTTCATTGTAATTGTAATACCATCAACCAAGTATGGTACCCCATAGTCTTATATCCTCTAACAGAATTTTAGAAAATCTGTATTTGGGTAGTCACTTTGTAGTTCTTAGAGGATACCAATTTTAGAGAACCCTTATCATTTTGAATTGACACTTGAAATGCATCAACAATTCATTAATTTGTTTATGGCATTCCTGTATACATATTTAATAATGTAATTTGTATTTACCTTTAATTTTTATAATTAATTATTGTAATTGATGGATGATGAGATCATTGACATTAAATTCTAAAAAAGTCTCTAATAGTCTATTTATTCACGTTGAAAAACAAGTGAATGAGTTTCAACTCAATAGTGCAACTTATGCCTCAGAAGTGATGACTTTAGAACAAATTGAATCTAATTTAGGTACTTTTATGACACTTTTTTAGGAATAAATAAAATAATATTATTATAAAGTGTTAGTAATTTATCTTATTTATTCTAGGTGATCATATTATTAGGAAAGGACGTAAACATACAATTAATGCAAAATTTAAAAAGAAAAAAGAAAAGCTTATGGAAAAAGGAAAAAATATTAACATCCAATTTCCTCTACCATTTTATAAGATACGTGAAAAATATGCATGCAAAATATTTGAAGTCAGAGGCCCAAGTTTGTATATACCAAAAAGCTCATTCTCAAGTTAATAGTTGGAGTGAAATAGCTAAAGATAATGTAGATGAAATGTGAAAACATATGAAAAATACAATTATTACTTTTGTTCAACATAATTTATATTTTTAAATTTGGTTTGATAATGTTTTATTTTTATTTTTCTTATAATATTCACGTGACATAGGATGTATTAAGTTTATCTCATGAGGTCAAGGAATATATGCATTGAAGCAAATTATTTTTTTTATAATTTTATATTTATACGATTATAAATAATTTCTATTCATATGTAGGAAAGGAACTTGAAAAATAAAGTTAATCAAAATAAGCGAGAGATGAAATCAATTACTGGTATAAAATTAATTGTGCAAAAGACATTTGAAATGATAATGTTTTATGTAAAATTCTTCATCCATTATATAAAACAATTACCCCTTTTATTTTTATATAGGATAGGATATTAATAAATGTAAGTTTGCAAATTTATAAATCCATTCAACACTATTTTTTTAATTTAATTATTAATTTACTTATATGATCTAATTATATTTAATTTAAATAAAAATAAGAATCCAAAACTGATGAATAGTCAAACGCTATGGAAGTGTGAAAAGTAACATGTATGAGATCTAATAGGACTTGGTGCATTCCAAATAGAGAACAAATTATAGTAAGTAAAAGATTATTTTATAGACTTTATGTTGTTATTAAATATAAAATATTAATTATATATATGTTGTATATAGCATATTATATATAGTTGCAATTTTCTTTATGTATTGGTAGTTAGTAATAATCCTTTTGTGCAATTTTTTTATATCTATTTGTAAACTAGTATAGTGAAGCTTTTAATAACATTATAAAACTTTTTATTTTATTTTATTTTTTATAGGAAGATTTAAAGAATGTAAGTGATACATATTAAGAAAATATTTCAAAGGCCCATGTACCAATGGTGGAACACTTTGTCATGGTTTTAGGAAGAAAATCAAACCACTATACGGGTGTTGGTAGTCCAAGAATAACTAAGAAATTTTCACAAAAATATTTTTTTTTTTTAAATCAACTTGAGAATGCTCAAAATCAAGGAAATAATTTAGAGACTTACAAGTGCGAAAATTGACTGATATTACTAAAAAATAATAGGAGACCAATATTCAACTACAAATTGAATTACAATCCTAAAGACAATTGATTGATGCTCAACAAGAACAAATGAAGCAAAATATTGAGAATAAAGTAAAACATCAAATTGTTAACTTGTTGGGAGAAATGTGATTCTATGAACTTTCTACTCACTTGAGTTCTCCAGTTAAAGATGTAAGTTTTCTTTTATTTAAAATCTTATATTAATTAATATTTTTATAATGACTTATATATAACTACATTTTAAAAAATACCATTTTTTTTTACATATTTATTATTTTTTCTTATATTTGAGTAGTTTTGTAGTTTAATATATGATGTTTTGGATTTAAAATGTTGATGGTATTATGTTTTAATTTTTGTTATTGAAAATATAATAGTTCATTTATATATAGTGATTTAGTGTTTTAATTTGTCTCCACTACTCACACATTTAATTTAATGGATATTTTTGTGTTTTAGTTCATTATTATACATGAACTGTATTATATATATTAAATAATATTTTATTTTAATTTTTAATATTATAAAATTATAATATTATTTTATCAATAATAAAATAATAATAATTATTATTATTATTTAATTAATATTAATTTGATCATAGTTTAACTACATAATGACGTGCCCGCTTTTGAAAAATTGAATGAAAGTTTGTAATAGCTTGTGAGTTTCAAACTTTTGCATAAGAAATACCCATGCGCATCTTGTAAAATCGTCCATGATAATAAGAAAGAAACGTGCTCCTATGTGTGAAGGAACTTTGATTGGAGCCCAAACATCACAATGTAATAATTCAAAAAGTGTATTGGTAGATATATATGACTTGAAGGAAATGGCAATCTAGTTTGTTTTGCCATGCATAGAACAAACATTACGATTATTATCAAAACATATATTAGAAGACAACAATGGGAAAATTAATTTAAGAGGAGATGGTGAAGGATGGCCAAGAAGCATGTGCCACAGATCTATGGATTGGGAAACTTGATGAGAGGTTGGTATTAGTTGCAAAGGTGACATGTGATGAAGACCACCACGTTAGCTAGGGAATAAAATGACAACAATTTAGGGAAGCAATTAATCACTTTAGTAAATAACACCAGATTTAATCGAAATGAAGGCACACATAAAACATCGTTTAGTTCGGGATGAAAGATACAATGCCAGTGGCTGAAGACCCATTGACATGGGATATTGGTGATGGTTCAGCTTTTGTGAAAAAATGTTGAATCAGAAATAATGTGGTTAGTGGCTCCACTATCCTAGATCCAAGGATTTGTGAATACAGAATTAATTGAACCATTACAAAAGGGATACAAACATGCAACATTTGCATAAGCATCATTCTCACCATTTGTGTTCATCATGGATAGAGCACGAGCAATTTGTTGAAGTTGCTCTTTGGAAAGCCTATGTTAGGAGTTGGATGATGATATATTAATATCTTGAGTCCCATCTCCACCTGAGCTTTGCCGACAGGGGGAGAACATTGTATGTTGACTCAACAATTCTCTTTATGATCTTAAACAAGCATTAAGAAATTGGTTTTCCACATTGAAACCATATTAATAAGAAAGCTGGTTTTGTCTTTACTGAATCGACCCATTGACAAGATCTAACTTGGTTTTGGCTGCAAGGGTATGAACCATTGACATGCTCCACATGAGGGATAGTTGGCTCCATTTAATTTGATATTGGTGCAAGCATGTGGCCGGGGTAGTCAAAATGATGAATAATGAAGTATGGTTCTGAGGAATCCCTATTGCTCGAAGAATTTGGTGTTGATGCTTTCTCTCCCTCCATTCTTGAAGAAAATGGGTCAAGGATCGATTATGTTGTGGTTCCAAGTCAAGAAAAAGGTACCGAGGGATCGGGGATATGTTCTTTATTTACAAATAGTATAATATATATGCATCCTGAATAATGAATCCGTGTTAATCCTAATGTTAAAATAACGTGATCCCAAATTAGTGGGATTGTATCTTTATCTAAACATATAAATATCAATTAAAGAGATAATTTCTAACAAAAAAAGATCATAGAATATTGAAATTAAAATTTTCAATAGCTAAATTCATTCTTAAAGGCAATTATTTATTTATTTATTTGGATTGATGTATTCTCAAGTAGTACTTTAGATCGATACCAATATTTCTTTTGTCGACAAAATCGACGTTGCTAATGAGCATGAAGGACATGACATTGAAATGATTAATATAAATCTAGTATGAATTAAAAAAAAGTATATATTTAGGCTTATATTGAAATTTCGATTGGACTTTGGGATCGAAAATAAAAATTTTTATTAATCAAATGAATGCAATTGTTATAATGTTATTTGCTTAAATATGTTTTCAATTTAATAAAATATGTGAATTTTATTTTGATTTTTATAATTTTTCTTTGTTTTTTATACTTTTAAAATTTGAAATTAATCATTGTTTTTGTCTTTAAAATAAATAAATTTTGATTTTAATTTATTTTTTTTTTCATTTTCATCTCTTCAAGATTTGAAATCATAAATTTAATTTGGTCTCTAATATTTACTTTAAGACAAATAATTGATATTTATTTTAAATATTTTCTGATACTTTTTTAGAGGTGTCATAACATTTGTTAAACCGTCAAAATGTTACATATTAATTGTGGAGAAAAGAAAAACATTAGAAGAAAGTTGAATATTATCAATAAAAACTCAACGGTAGAAGCGGGTTGAATAGTCTCAATAAAAAAAACTCATTACTTTTTGAAACAATGAACTAATAATAAGACTTTGCAAGTGTGGATGAAGAGTAATTAAGTAAAAAGAACATAAAATTTTTATGTTGGTTTGTTTCAATCATTGAGACTACATCTAATTTTTAATCAACCTGATCAAGTTTTACTATTGTTGCAAAGATATAAGTATTCTTTCACAAGTCACTTCTGTCTCAACCTAAGTGTTCTTCGACTTAGCTCTTCAAGCAACTACCTAAATATTCTTTAAACACAAAATCTCTTCTACCTATAACAACCAAGTATTCTTTTATAGACAAGTCTCTCCAAACTCAAATCAATAACTCAAAGTTAAAGCTGAAAAAATAACAATATTGTTTTATCTTACTATCAAGATGTAATACAATCAATTAAGTACAAGACTTTTTATAGAATGAAGTAAATAATTGTGTTCATGTAAGTTTCTTTGTGTGTGTCTCTGTACTTTTTGAATCTTCAAGTTTCTTTATCTAGGTGTTTCATGTAACAACCCACCTTAGGTCATCACATAAATCATCAATCATAATAAATAATATATAATAAAGAAAATATTAGAGCAAAAGCCAG
This sequence comes from Cajanus cajan, assembly GCF_000230855.2. Classification (NCBI taxonomy): domain Eukaryota; kingdom Viridiplantae; phylum Streptophyta; class Magnoliopsida; order Fabales; family Fabaceae; genus Cajanus; species Cajanus cajan. Next base: position 1,218,101 of record NC_138523.1, read on the forward strand.
CTACGCTAGAGTGTAAAAATTGTTTTCATAATAGCAAACATAAATATATTAGTCATTCTCAGTAAAATTATACAGTCATCCAAAATATATTAACATTAACCATCAACAGAAACACCCTAGGTGCTGGTCAAGCTCTAAGCCTAGCCACTTCTCAAAGCAGCTACCCAGAAGACTCCTTGTTATCCCATGGCCTCACACCTAATCTGCTCCCCCACATAGTGAGATCATCACAGTTCCACCACATGGAAACATAAGGGTTAGCACGTATAAAACCAACCATAGTATAAATATCATTTAACAATTATTTATTCAAGCCAACATGTATTTCCAAGATAGATATAAACCAATATAATGTATACACCTCCATGCCAATGCATACATATTAATTAAAGAAATCCATAACCATAGTATACAATCCATACCATATGTATACATAATCTACATCCAAAGCAAAGTCACACCACCGTATAATCCATGATGTAACCAACACATCCAAACCAAATGTTGGCCTCAACACCTATCCAAACCAAGTGTTGATACGGTGAAACATGTCAGCAACCCATGTGTCACGCCTAACCTCTCATGGAAAGTATACAGTTGGATTACGTCGTCACGTAACCCTGGTGGGGTCACCTCATCCATCGGTATGACTCGACCCAGACCCATACCGGTAGCAAATAGATACTTAGAGGAGTACTTCAGAATCCACCTAACATCTGAAGCCACTAGTACAAAAGACCCTTTTTACGTCGGTTATTTAGGGGTTTTTACGTCAGGGAAACGTCCGACGTAGAAGCGGGAGACGTAAAATTTACGTCGGGGGTCAAAAACCGACGTAAATTTACGTCGGACATACCCAGGTCCGACGTAAAAAATCGTAAAAATTTTAAAAAAAAAGAAAAATAATGCAGCAGAACGGCCCGTTCTGCTTGGAGAACGGCCCGTTCTCCTTGCAGAACGGGGCATTCTGTTTGGAGAACGGCCCATACTGCTTGGAGAACGGGCCGTTCTCCTTGCAGAACGGGCCGTTCTCCTTGCAGAACGGCCCGTTCTGCTTCCCAGAAATCGCTTTTCTTCTGCGTTTTCCTCCCAGAAATCGCTTTTCTTCCCAGAATCGCTTCTCTTCTCTGTTCTCCTCAGGCTTGGCTTCAGCCACTGGTTGTTCCTACTCAAAATATATAAAGAAACACACATAATAAGTTCAAAATACACATTTAGTCGTATGAACGCAAACTGCTTGTTTTTGTCGTATGAACGGAGACTGAATGATAGAAAAATTATAAGGAAGAAAGGACCGAAGGAGTAGGAGGCGGAGGGACTTACACAACGAAGAGGAAGAGGGTTTACAGAGAAAAAAATGAAAAGTGAATGCGCGCGGTGTGCCTCGCGCTCTCTTATTCAAATTTGCGTCTTTTTTACGTCGGACCTGGTAGGGTGCGACGTAAATTTACGTCGCACCTGGGAAGGTGCGACGTAGATTGGACTTTTTACGTCGCACCTGGGAAGGTCCGACGTAGATTGGACTTTTTACGTCGCACCTTACCAGGTGCGACGTAAAAAAGTTCGCAAAAATTACAAAAATGCCACCGCATTTTTTTTTACGTCGGATTTTCGTATTTCCGACGTAAAAGGGGTGACGTAATATACTTATTTTCTACTAGTGAGCGGTTTACTATATAATCCTTGGAAAATTTCCAAATTGGAAATCCTCACAATGGGATTCCGAAATACCATATTTTCTCCAAAGATTATATCCCTGATCTCACCAAGAGACCTCCCATCCATAACCTTACTCCTCTCAGTCCTATTTACTTTTCCAAACCACATACACATACTTCATAATTATATATATAAACATAATCATAACCATGCCAAATTAAATATCCAAAACAACCACCAACTTGAATAAATAACAACCATCAATTTAAATAAATAACAACCTTCATACAAACAAAATAGCATATTAAAAGTTATACTACTCCTATCATGCTCATGTATACTAGATTAAGTCTTATAAGTACTACCCATACTAGATTAATTTTATAAATGCCACCCTTACTTGGATAAACCTGAATTGAAACTCGGGCAGAAACTGAGACTATAGCACAGCTGCCTCCCCAAGGCTCCTTCCGTCTAAAATAGGGGCCAGAGCTAAAACTAGGACAGAACCTCCTCCTCTAGATTTCCCTTGGTCTTCAAAGAGAAGAAGAGGGAAAGAAGAGAGTATGAGAGAAGAGAGGATGAGAATGAGAAGTGTTTCTTGGGATGGTTTGCAATGGAGAAGTGAAGGCCTATTTATAGCCTCCAAAACACATTAAAAAAATGTAAAATAATGGAGAAAAAGATAGACAAAACTAAGTGGAATGAATTAGTGGAATGAATTATAGAAGTTGGTGGGATGAATTAATGGAGTTGGTGTGAATTAATGGAGTTGGTGCCATGTTCTTTTCCGCACCGACTTTGGCTACTGATTTGGACCTTATAGACAGCCGAATCTGAAAATATTTCCTTCATGAAAGTTGTAGGATTTGCTCTTATCTTTCCATAGCCACCAAGTTTGTATCATTTGAACAACCACCGACCAAGTTATACCCCAAACACCGAGGCTTGCCAATCAGCCCAGCGAGAAACAATTGTATTAATAAAAGTCCAATTTTGACCTCCTAAACGACCGATTTTGCAAATGGCTATTTCTGCAAAAGTTGTGCGTTTTTCTCTTAGATTTCCATTGACACCAATTTTGCATCATTTGGACCATCACAGCCCAAGTTATGCCTCGGACACTGAGACTAGTCAGTCAGCCCAGCGAGAAATGATTCTAAAAAAAAATTTCACAACTATCTAATTAGATCTAACAACACACATATCTTTCTAAGCATAAATGGAGTGTGAATTATCTATAATTGAAGTAAAATATAACCACCAAATTATGACCAAATACCACATAGTAATAATGACAATAATAATAATAATAGTAATAATCATGTTGAAAACTGAGATGTTACAATTCTCCCCAACAACAAAAATTTTCGTCCTCGAAAATTCACTTACTTGAAAAGAGATTTGATCCTTCATCTTATCTTCCAACTCCCAAGTGGCTTCATTAGTAACCTCATCCCAAATAATCTTTACCAAATTGATAGATTTTCTCCGCAAATGTTTAACTTTCTTATCTATCATTGAGACTGGCTGTTTCTCAAAAGTTAAATTCTCCTTAACTTGTACTGCCTCTGATTCCAAAACATGACTCGGATCGTGAATATACTTTCTCAGTTGTGAAACATGAAACACATCATGCAAATTAGACAGGAATGGAGGTAATGCAATCTGATATACCACTGATCCAATCCCCTTGAGAATTTGATACGGCCCAATAAACTTAGGATTCAACTTCTTAGCTTTAATAGCTCTTCCCACACCTGTGGTAGGAGTCACCTTCAAAATACATGTTCTCCCTCTTTAAACCAACACAAAGGTGTTCTACATTTCCTCCCATATAGAGCCTCAAATGGTGTCATTCCTATACTTGCGTGAAAACTATTATTATAAGTGAACTCGACCAAAGGTAACATTTCTTCCCAACTCCCTAGATGATCCAAAATACAAGCCCTCAACAAATCCTCCAAAGATTGGATAGTTCTCTGAGACTGTCCATCAGTCTGTGGGTGATAAGCAGAACTGAGTCTCAACTTAGTCCCTAATGCCTGATGCAAACTCTGCCAAAATCGAGAAGTAAAACGAGGATCCTTATCAGAAATAATACTGGAGAGCACACCATGTAATCTAACAATCTCCTTAATATACAACTGAGTTAACTTTTCCAAGGACCACTTTATATTCACTGGAAGAAAATGAGCACACTTAGTTAATCTATCCACAATCACCCAAATAGAATCACAATTCTTAATAGACCTTGGAAATCCAACAACAAAATCCATAGTTATACTATCCCATTTCCATTCTGGCACTTCCATCATCTATAATAAACCTCCTGGTTTTTGATGTTCTACCTTAGCTTTCTGACACAATGCAAGATGCAACATACTCGGCCACCTCCCTCTTTATACCATTCCACCATTTTTGTCATACCCTGATGTACACTCAACTTGCTTTTTATGACCTTCCTCAAGTATCAACTTCTTCAATTCTGCATCTTGTGGAATACAAATTCTGCACTTGTACCTTAAAACTCCATCCATATCTTGTTCAAGATTCTTCCTAAACTTCCTAGGAAAACCCACAACAAAGTTTATACACATTATCTCATTTCCAAATAGGAACATCTAAAGGCTACAAAAGTCCTAAAAGGCACCTAATGTTCTGTCTCAGACTTATACTATACTAAATATGAGTACACACCATCCTCTATTCCTCTCTACACTTAAGGCCACCATGCTTCCACTGCACGACTTTGATACACCTTAGTAGCTCCTCAATGGATACTAAGAGAACACTTGTGTCCTCCCTTTAAGATCATCTTCCTAAATTCAAGATTACTAGGCCATAGATCCTATTATTGAACCCCAAAACATCATCAATTTCCACTCGTAAAGGGCTATTTATACCCACCCCTACTAATCCTCTCCACTTGGTTCACTAAGAAAGAATTTAACTCCTAGGCTTCTCTAATCTCGTCCATTAATTCATTAGTTACTTTCAACATACTAAATTCAATGCTCCTAAGGGTGAGCTCACACATCACGCTTAAGTCTCTAAGTTCTTTAGTCAAATCCAACCCTTAAATCATCAAATGTGGTAGGCGAAAGATCATCCTACTCAAGGTATCTGCCAGAATAATATTTTCATTTCTACGACCCTCTCCAAAAATCATGTGCCTAAGCGTAAGTTTTACACAGAATCAATCTCCAAGTCTTACCACCTCATCTATACCGAAGGCAGCTCTTATCCACTACCTTGTCCTATATCCTCTTGTCTTGTTTTCAAAATGAATCAACTAATTATGCTTCTCCAATTTCCTTCAATAATTCACTTGTTACTTTAGTCATACCTAGTCTCATACTACTAAGGGTAACCTCATAAGCCAAACTTAAATCTTTAGACCAAACCAAAAGATCTATCTCTCTAACCATAAGGGAAGATATATCTAGAGGTCTTCTACTCAAAGTATCAACCACCATACTAGCTTTGCCCAAATGACAATTAAGATCAAAATCCTAGTCCTTAAAAATTCCAATTATCTCTTCTTGTCAATAGATATTTAAAATTCTTATGATCGCTAAAAACCTCTAGCTTAGAATCATATATGTAGTGTCTCCAAATCTTAATTAAAATTGCTAACTCAAGGTCATGGGTAAGGTAATTCCTCTCATGAATTTTCAATTGCCTAGAATCACAAGCTACTATCTTTCCTTCATGCATCAACACTCTTCCCGAATCTATCTTAGTAGCTATAGGAAAAGAAAGCAAAGCGATTCCTGTAGTAGAGGCGAGTGAGATGAGAGTAGCCTAAACCTCGAACTGCTATCTTAGAAATTTACTTAATAAATCTCCTATAAATTATCCTAAGAAAACTCTTAATTTTACTAATTGAATTAGGTATCTCTCACTACAACTTCTACCTTAGGTAGCTCTATGTTAAACCTTCACAAGAAATTACATGGCCTAAAACACGCACCTAATACAATCAGAGTCATACTTAGATAATCTAGCCTAAGTTTATCTTGGATATATCTTCACACTTAACTCTAATATGATGGTATCACATCCTAAGATCAAAACCTTTCATTAACACACAAATATCCACTAATTGATCCATAAGGTCACATACTTGCATATCAATTCATATTAGAATACTTCCTTCACATATACTATCCCTAAGCATATATGAATTGATCACCATGAACCAAGCATATCATTTTAATCAACCTTTCAATGACCAAACCTCAAAACATCACCAAATCTATTTTATCCTTGTTATGCCTATCATGACAGTATATATCTATAGAGTTATACTCATCCAAATGATTTCAAACCTGTCTTAAATGAAAGCTAAATGAATAAGCTACAACTCTTAAGATTTCAAAAAGATCACCTTCCTAACTAAAATTTCAACAATCACTTCAAGTATATTCAGCTCTAACAACTAGACTTCTGATCACCAAAGCAGTCATAACTAGAGTTCTAGACCTGCTTTTTACCTGATTCCAGTTCCATTAGAAAGATAGTATCTAAAGCCATAATTCTCATAAAGACCACAAAATCAGATTCTATCAATATGATACTCATACTGGTACAACAAAATTTCAACAAAAATAATCCCCATATCATACAGCATTAGTGTACTAACATACCTTAATCATTCCAAACTCACTCCTTTCCACCTTAAACTCATATTCAAGCTTTTCATTACAATCCTAAACCAAAACAGCTCACAAAATAAAATTCACATACTACCTCAACCATAAAAGTTATCATGCAAGCACCAACACTCAAGGAACGTTCCAATCTCCCATCAAAACTTCAATTCTCAGATACAACCTCTTTGGATTCAATCACTACTACTATAGATTCCTAAATTCCATTAATTGTAAACTCTTGCCAAATCAATGTCTCACCTAAATCTAAGGTGTCAATAATTTCTAGTTGATTATCAAGGCTTTATTCATACTATTGGTACCTAAGCTCACCATAAAGTATTCTATTATCCAATAGTAGCAGCAATTAGCTCCATAGCTCGAGCAATTTGCCGCCCATCCATGCTTGAAGAAGAATTAGAATGATTTCCCCTACCAGTCATCCTAAAAAGGTCAAAGAACTTTATGAGTTTACACGAAACTCATAAGAAATTCCTAATCAAGATTAAGAAACTCATGAGTTACTCATGAAGTTCCTTTCAAAAATTCGTTTCCATACAACGGAAACATAACAAGACCATTCCCCACAAATCCTAAAGAGACTTGACCAGCTCTGATACCAAAACTGTAACAACCCACCTTAGGTCATCACATAAATCATCAATCATAATAAATAATATATAATAAAGAAAATATTAGAGCAAAAGCCAGCTACGCTAGAGTGTAAAAATTGTTTTCATAATAGCAAACATAAATATATTAGTCATTCTCAGTAAAATTATACAGTCATCCAAAATATATTAACATTAACCATCAACAGAAACACCCTAGGTGCTGGTCAAGCTCTAAGCCTAGCCACTTCTCAAAGCAGCTACCCAGAAGACTCCTTGCTATCCCATGGCCTCACACCTAATCTGCTCCCCCACATAGTGAGATCATCACAGTTCCACCACATGGAAACATAAGGGTTAGCACGTATAAAACCAACCATAGTATAAATATCATTTAACAATTATTTATTCAAGCCAACATGTATTTCCAAGATAGATATAAACCAATATAATGTATACACCTCCATGCCAATGCATACATATTAATTAAAGAAATCCATAACCATAGTATACAATCCATACCATATGTATACATAATCTACATCCAAAGCAAAGTCACACCACCGTATAATCCATGATGTAACCAACACATCCAAACCAAATGTTGGCCTCAACACCTATCCAAACCAAGTGTTGATAAGGTGAAACATGTCAGCAACCCATGTGTCACGCCTAACCTCTCATGGAAAGTATACAGTTGGATTACGTCGTCACGTAACCCTGGTGGGGTCACCTCATCCATCGGTATGACTCGACCCAGACCCATACCGGTAGCAAATAGATACTTAGAGGAGTACTTCAGAATCCACCTAACATCTGAAGCGGTTTACTATATAATCCTTGGAAAATTTCCAAATTGGAAATCCTCACAATGGGATTCCGAAATACCATATTTTCTCCAAAGATTATATCCCTGATCTCACCAAGAGACCTCCCATCCATAACCTTACTCCTCTCAGTCCTATTTACTTTTCCAAACCACATACACATACTTCATAATTATATATATAAACATAATCATAACCATGCCAAATTAAATATCCAAAACAACCACCAACTTGAATAAATAACAACCATCAATTTAAATAAATAACAACCTTCATACAAACAAAATAGCATATTAAAAGTTATACTACTCCTATCATGCTCATGTATACTAGATTAAGTCTTATAAGTACTACCCATACTAGATTAATTTTATAAATGCCACCCTTACTTGGATAAACCTGAATTGAAACTCGGGCAGAAACTGAGACTATAGCACAGCTGCCTCCCCAAGGCTCCTTCCGTCTAAAATAGGGGCCGGAGCTAAAACTAGGACAGAACCTCCTCCTCTAGATTTCCCTTGGTCTTCAAAGAGAAGAAGAGGAAAGAAGAGAGTATGAGAGAAGAGAGGATGAGAATGAGAAGTGTTTCTTGGGATGGTTTGCAATGGAGAAGTGAAGGCCTATTTATAGCCTCCAAAACACATTAAAAAAATGTAAAATAATGGAGAAAAAGATAGACAAAACTAAGTGGAATGAATTAGTGGAATGAATTATAGAAGTTGGTGGGATGAATTAATGGAGTTGGTGTGAATTAATGGAGTTGGTGCCATGTTCTTTTCCGCACCGACTTTGGCTACTGATTTGGACCTTATAGACAGCCGAATCTGAAAATATTTCCTTCATGAAAGTTGTAGGATTTGCTCTTATCTTTCCATAGCCACCAAGTTTGTATCATTTGAACAACCACCGACCAAGTTATACCCCAAACACCGAGGCTTGCCAATCAGCCCAGCGAGAAACAATTGTATTAATAAAAGTCCAATTTTGACCTCCTAAACGACCGATTTTGCAAATGGCTATTTCTGCAAAAGTTGTGCGTTTTTCTCTTAGATTTCCATTGACACCAATTTTGCATCATTTGGACCATCACAGCCCAAGTTATGCCTCGGACACTGAGACTAGTCAGTCAGCCCAGCGAGAAATGATTCTAAAAAAAAATTTCACAACTATCTAATTAGATCTAACAACACACATATCTTTCTAAGCATAAATGGAGTGTGAATTATCTATAATTGAAGTAAAATATAACCACCAAATTATGACCAAATACCACATAGTAATAATGACAATAATAATAATAATAGTAATAATCATGTTGAAAACTGAGATGTTACATTTCATAAAAATGATCGTTGCAAATTCTTGAACATCTTTCATAGACTTGTTTCATATGTCTTCATCTTTCGTTACTTGTGAGGAAAAATGTCCATTGGTGTAATAAATGCAAACATTAAATTTATTTCACTAAATTGTCACTTTTTAGCTGATTTTGAAAAAAATTTATCACCTTTTAGGTACCAAAAAAAAGGAATTCTGCATGTGTCAATCTAGAAAAAACTTTCTCTGAAATTTCACATTCTTCAAGAGATATGTTGGTCCTTTTCTGACATAAAGCATGACTTTTGTTCCTTGGTGAAGTGTGAGTACTGGTGAGTTTTTAATTTCTTTGGACCTATCAAGGAATATCATAGATAAAGTTGATTCAATTATCAATAATCATAAATGATATAAATATAAAGTTTTTGTCTTACAAATGAAGTGTTTCGTCTAAGAGACTTAATGACAAAATAATTATTCGACTTATTACTATTCGTCTTATAGCTTGATTTGAAAAACTTTTTTTTAGAAAAATATTTATATTTGTTATCATTAAAACTAAAAGTCCGAGGGATCTAAGATTATCTTTTGACTTGACAATCGCTCCCTTTTTGATGGTGACAAACATATTTTTGAAAAAGAGAAAATTTTTAAGCACAACAAATCTAATCGATTTCAGTTTTAAATGAATATTATCTATTAGAGTATGTGTATCTATTTAAGCAAAAATATGATACATTTAGATAATATGTTCATTTTAATAAGTATTTCAAGGCTTAATGAAAATCGTCATATATACGAGAACAATAATCTTTAGAGTAAATTACACATTTTTATCAAAGTATTATTTTTTGTAATACTTCACTTTTTTTTATTAATTGTGCAACAAACAAAGAAAATAAGAAAAAAAATGAAATTAGTGCAATTAAAGGATCAAACAAAGCAATTACAAAAGGCTATAGACATGCATGGTTGTGCTTTACTTATGCAGGACCAAGCTTCATGAGAAGCACACAATTATGCATGCATGGCCATGTTATGAAGCATGGTCGTGCTTACTAATATACGCAGTCATGCTTCCTTAAAAACATAAACAAAGCACACCCTTCACTCCTAAGCATGCTCGTGTTCCCTAAAGCAAGCCCAAGCACAAGATATCAAGCACAATAGTGTTGTTTGATATGCACGGTTGTACTTAAAAATTTGCCCTAATTTTAAATATAAATAAGGATGTTTAAAGCACGTTGTAATCATCCAATTTGTATCTAATTTTCTCATGTTCATAGCTATATTTTTTCATAATTTTTTCTCTCTCTTTCATTCATTATTGAAGTTTTGTAAGTGGGTAAAAATCAAACCCTCGGAGAAGGATTATTCCTATCACGATTAATTCTTTTTCCTTGTTTAATGGGTTCTAATAACATGTGTGGCTAATTCTCTCATTCAAGAATTGTGATGTAATTATTTTTTGAGAACCTCTACTGATGAATTTATGAATTTCTTATTTTTAATTGTATTATTTTAATATTTTTAATTCTTATTTTAGTTAATTGAAAATTACATTATCAAACTATTTAAATTAACAAAACCTTAAAATACTTGAATTATTGAAAATTGACATGACGAAACTATTTTCCTAATTATCAATTAAATTAATTATTAAATTCACTTTTGTGCGCATATGCTTTGTTCTTAAAATAAAATCCTTATGATCAATTTGAGTTTTTTTTTCTTCTTAAGATAAAGACCGTTAACTTCCTAAAACCATAGGATTATTAGAAATTTCAAAAATAAAATTAGTGACATTATTTATTAATTTATGAATTTTATTTTTGGAGATTGGAAATAATAAATCACAATCCTAAAGTTTTTATCTATGAATTTAAATAATAATTTTTTAATCTTATTCTCAATTTATAAATTAATACTCTCTCGATTAAATTTTTATTTTTTCAAATTACTAAAATTCAAGAGTAAGTTAGTGATTATTTGAATTTAATCAATTGAGTTGGATAACTGAATTTTGTCTATCCTTATTACAGTGATAAGGTACATTACTATTGTAAGGTATACTTACCCTTAAACATATTTTAGAGGCAACAACATTATATACACGGATGATTATTATTTAAGATGATCATTTAACCTTTTATTAAAATATAAATGTTACATAATAACATATATATATTAAAATCAAATTGTTTCTTTTAAAATTTAAATAAATTAAAAATTTATTTAATTTTTTTTATAGTTAAAACGGTCTATTATAAAAGTAAAATAATATCTCAAGTATAACTTCATACCTATGATCTATTAGTTAATTAAAAAAAAAAAGTGTGAAACCATTTATTCTAATGGCCTGGGCACCCAATTTTTTATTTTCCTTATGCATCTTTACGTTACAAAACCTAGCTATATATGTCATAACCACACAATCAAGAAACTTCTAATGCAGTGTCTGATACTAGAATTAAGTAAGCAAGGTCTCTAGCAATATGTTTACATGATTAATTTGCCACAGTAATAATTCCACTATATATAAAGGCATTATCGCTTTAATAAATTCCTTACACCTTTATCTTTTCTTAATCAAACATGGAAACATCTCGACAATTTAACATAGAGAATCTGTACGGAATGATCTGCGTTTAGTGCTAGTTTCAAATCGCAATATAGAAACACTTTTCATCTCTCATGATCAGATGTATTCTTACACAGTATTACTCTGTTAATCATTTTCAATCCAAAAATGTTTTATTTCCAATTTTCTTGAGTTTTGACCATAGATCTACTTCCAAAAAAGTATCCTTTTCCATTCAAATTTAGTAAAAATACTAATAATTAAGGGATATTGTAAATATAGATAATAGTAAGAATAAAATAATTAAAACTGTCACCAATTAAAATAATGATATTTTAAAAACTGAATTTTCTGTTTCTCTTGTGCTTCCTACATCTAACAATATTTTTCTTTTTAACTTTAAATCTTAAATCCTAAATTCTAAAGTATCAAATATTTTTAAAATTATATATATTTTTATATACTTAATATAATTAATAATATTATTAAATAAATCGATTTAATTTACATTCTATAAAAAAAAATTACATGAAAGAAAGGCATCAATAAATATTTTTAGAAAAAGTTAAAAAATTATATATTTATTATATAGATTCAAATTAATGTATAAAATGATTTTATGATTATCTGTCTTTAAATTAATGATTTTTAAATTTTAATAAAAATGATAATTATCTTAATTTATATATTAAAATTTTTTAATTTAATAATTAAATTATTAAATTTTGATATAAAATATAAATTATTAAGTAAAATAAATTTTTTAAAAACCTACTCTTGAAATAAATGAATATTTTATATATATATATACAATCCATTATTTTTATATACATAAATTTTAAGATAATTTTATCCTTTATTTATTATGATAATGACTAACTCAATAATTTGACTTAAAAATTAAATTACAACATAATTATTTTGTAACTTTCACATCACCTAATTTAATAAGATATGAAATGCGTTTTTTCATATATATATATATATATATATATATATATATATATATATATATATATATATATAAACAATATCACAATCCATCACTGGGGTGCTCTTTAATCAACGTCAACACATATTATATATGACTGATGACTTAGTATGAGTATCGAGACATGCTATAATGATTTAAAAAGCTTTGCGAATATATTTATAAAAGATCACAGAACTTATTCTTAATTTTTAATCTTTGTTTACTAATCAAAAGAAAGTAATAAGTATCATTGAATTTGGAGCACAAGATGTACCAAGGTTCTGTACAATGTAGACAGCCTTAATAACAATTAACAACGTATCAAATTAAGTAATATATAGCTACGCACTTGACTACTATTTTCTTGGTCCTTTTAATATTATTAGCTGTTCACATAAGATTTAACACATGTTTGTGAAGATCATATTAATTAGAAAGAGATTTGTTCTCAAAATAAAACAAGAACATAGTATATTCGAAATTCATATTTCTTTACCAATTAAATCCACAAATCTATTTTCCCTATCATTTATCTATATCTTTTTCTTCTTATGTTTAATTTTTCTTTTCTTTTTTCATCACATCATTTATCATATTTTTATTAGTTTGTCATAAATATAATTTATGTATTCTTAAAATATTTGACAATTAATAATTAATGTGTTCGTGAGATTAGAGTTTCATTCACTCAGCACTATTTTAACACCACCAGTAATCAGTCAATTTTTCTCTTTACCTTTACTTTATTTTCTTTTTCTCATCTTTTCATCCCAATCTAACCCAGAATGTGAAAATTCACATTTTTCCACTAATTATTAAATCACGAAAAATAATATAAATTTATTTCTCAATCGATCATGTCATTTCTATAACACTTTTATTTTATCTTTTCTTTCTTTTTGATGATATCACTGATCACATTTGTCAATTTTTTCTTTACCTTTTTCTTTCCTCTTATTTTTCTCATCTATTCACCCCCCAATAAAATTGGATATATAATTATCATTACTCTTAAATGAGTTAAATAACTCTAACTCAAAGTTTAAGACCCTGACCTCATAATTTAGAAAACACTACTAATAAGGGTGGATATATATGCATAAATTGCCTACCGTGTGCAGTCTCTTCAATGATTCACTCCCGCTGAAGTAGGAGAAGTCATCAGAAACTCCAAAGAGAGAGAGGGTTTCATTAAGTGCACAAACTCCAAAGAAACACCAACTAAGCTCGTGATGCAACCAACTACATAACAGTTTCAAGCATTGTTCAGAGCCACGCTTTCTACAGTTTACATATTTATGAATGAACACCACACGAAATCCCTGAACTCAACTCTCGATAGGGCCCCCCTGGGATCTGATCAAAACCCAAAAGCACGAAAACATAGGGAAAAAAAATTGTATAGTAATGCCAGAAATTAACCGGTGGATGATGAAGTGATAGTTTGCAGAACACTATGTAGTAGTGGGAGTAATTGATGGGGGTAAAAAGAAAACACAAGTAATAGCATTTTACCGCATCCAAAGAAGACATGGAACATGATCTGCAAGTCCATTACTCGTCATAAATGACCCACCTTCAAGTACATAACATATTTATTACAAATTGGACAGTGAATAGCTCACAAAATAACCCCTCTCTTCACCCTTCTACCAGTAACACTGCAGTTTCCATCATCGCACATTTTTTCAGTCTAGTTTCGCAGGGCAAGTCTTGTGTATATAGCAGTAACCCCAAGGTTTCAAATCGCGCATAAAGTTCTCAAGATTTCTCTATCCACGTAAATTACACCTGCCAGTGATAACATTAAGGTTCTCGAAGCCTATATCCTTCATTAACCTCATGTCAGATCACAACTTCTGCATAATAAGAAAATACATAAAAAAAAAAAAACACAAAGAAAAAGAATAAAAAAGAAGGGACAAAGTACACATGCATATTACTTAGGGTATGCAACGCAATGAATAGCTAGATAATTAATTAAGCATTAATTTACACTACAAGCACAGACAGCCAAATCCATAGAAAATGTTAATGATGACTATATAAGCTTAAATTGCAGTCATCTTGTTCGAATTGTAGTTTCATTGCAATCTTTGATAGTATATATTACAGAAATTTAAAATAAATATAACTGATATGCCGTTGCAGAGAAAGAAAAAAAAAAACCTTGCTGTTGCACTTGCAATTGACATTCTAAGACAGTAATTAGAACCTTGCATGTATAAATATCATATCAAATATAATACAACACGTGAGACTCGATTGGATTGGCTACGTAGTGATGTATTGCAGAGTTTGCTTAGAATATTATGGTCTTCACCAATTTTTAACTTGCAATTAAGTCTTACAAATTATTTATCTTAAATTAAAAAAACTACGATGTATATATATAGACGTAATAATTTGTTGGTTCTCCTTCTATTATTCTCTAACTTATATACTAATCTGGTTTGCAGAATTGTGACTACATATGAACACTAGAACATAGACTAATCTTGTTTGTATTATTGAAACTACAGTTGAACAAAGGTTTTCCAAATTGAATTATGTAATAATTTGTGGTTGAGTTGAGTGCTTACTATATATATATGATTATATATACTTGGATCTACTGAGAGGTTGAATTTGATGGAGGTGGGTGAGGTGGACGCTTGCGCTTCTTCTTCTCATAGCTGATGCCTCTAGCTTTGGCCTGCGAGTCACGAACTTCGCGAAGGTAGAGTCTGACAGCGCGAGCACCGAAAGGGTTAGCCTCAGGTTTTCCTCCGTTCTCTTCGAACGCAGCTCTGAGGCGACCTATGAGGGCGTCGAGGCTCCCCCACGCTTGGCGCAGAGGGCAGGGACACGGTGCAGGAGGGTTCGGGTGCCCGAAGAAGGGACAAAGCTGCGTGTGAACCTTGGTTTTCCCGAACTGGTCGAGGTAGCGCAGGAACTCAAGAACGTGTGCGCCACTGCAGCGAGAGAGGGAAAGTGGGGGCCTGTGGTTTCTCAGGTATTGCCCGAAAGTGTTCCAATCCCTTCGCTTTTGATTCTCGTAGCGACTTGGAGTCGAAGGTGGTGATGATGTTGTTGTCGTTGTTGTTGATGAGGATGATGCTGATGAGGCACCTATGTTGTTGTTGTTGTTGTTTGTCATAGGGTTTATGTTGTCTTTGCTTGAAGAGGATTCAAAATCTTGGAGTGAGTGAGAGTGTGAGTGTGAGTTTGAGTTCATCATGGTTAGTGATCCGTTGGTATCGCTTAAGAAAATGAATTATAGATCTTAGACATATTCAAAACGTAACTCAATCTTACAAATTGAATTTAGTCTAGATGGGGTCTTTGTAGCTGGTTGTCATGGTTGAAGGTGGAGGGAGAAGATTAGAAGAGATCAAGAATGAAAGGATAATTGGATGGGAATTGAAGAAGAGGAAGAGAGTGTGAGAGAGAGAGGGTTTGAAGTTTGAAGGAAGATGGAAGGGTTGGTGTAGTGATATAGGTGAATGAATGAGGGTAAAAGAATAGTGATTAGACTATAAGATGTTTTGGTATGGGGCTTGGTTGAATGATCCTTTGGTTTTTGTGGACTCCTAGAATACTTTTGTAATATTTTTGTAATACTGTAAGTGGCTTTTTGCTAAGCCTGGTTTTTTTTCTGATGAGGTTTCTAGGGAATTGGCAGATTTTTTTTTTTTTTCCGTAAAAAGGGAAGCAAACGGGGTTGCTATGAGCAATGGGAGTGCCAGGCAAATGCAGAAAAGTGAGGGTGTAATGTAGAAAGAAGGGGTGGTGTGTTTTGGCCTTTAGGGTTTTTGTGGAAATGAAAATAGGTTGATAGTGACAGTGAAAGGTGACTGATGCAGACAGCATAAAGTCATGGAGGGAGGTGAAAAAATGAGGAAAAATAAATGAGGGAATAACATGATTTTGTTGCTTCTTCCTTTTGGGTTGATTGACAACACCTTTTCTGAAATGACACTTTTGCCCTTCTCTGTCTGATATGACTAACTTTACTTCATGACCTGAACACACATGCACAGTAATAGGAGTAGGGTTTGCATTGCATCTCAACCATTGCTAATCCCCAGAGATCTCTGTTGCAGACCATAATCATTTCGTTTCAACCATGAAATCATTGACCGCGCAAACCCTTCTTAAATTAATCGCCTAATTGTGGATTCTATGCTTAAAAGGAAAGTCATTTCGTACACACTCTCAAAACTTTATACCTAACTTCTTTTGAAATTTTTACCTAAATATTATTTTTTTTTAAAAAAAATACCCAAATAACCACTGTGCAGGTTTATTTACACAGATAGAACTATTCACTGTTCAAGCTCAGAATTCGGTTCCCGGGGAACCGAATTCTGAGCACCAAAATGTATTTTTTTTTTATTTCTCAACTCAGAATTCGGTTCCCGGGGAACTGAATTCTGAGTTGCTTTAATATTTTTTTTTTTCGTGTTTGCAGGGGAGACGTGGGCTGACGTTGGAAGCGGAACGGCCCGTTCCGAAATCAGAACGGGCCGTTCTGCTTAAAGAAACAGAGTGGCATTTGTTAACGTGAAACGGGACAAGAACGGGCCGTTTCGACGTTAAGAATTAACGTTGAAATAGATGTTGGAAGCGGCCCGTTTTAAACAAATTGTTGTGGCAATTTTTTTAACGTGGAACGGGCCGTTTTTGTTTTAGAACAGCCCGTTCCAAGATAGTTATTTACACATTTTTTTTACTCCTGGAACGGCTTTGGAACGGCCCGTTCCAGGAGCTGTTTTTACAAAGGTTTTTTTGATTTGGAACGGGCCATTCTGGTTTTGGAACGGCCCGTTCTAGGTAAACAGTAAAAACTTGCGTTTTTCTATAAATAGTCCCCCTCCCCTTCATTTTTTGATGCGATTTGTACTGCTTCTGATTCACCTTGATAGTAAGAAATTTTTTTTTTCTTCAATTTTTATTAACTATATCAAAAATGTTGTTGTGGAAGCAAAATGAGCATAGGTCTGCTTTCATTGGTAGAATTGTAAGTTCAGCACTTTCGTTATATACTTTAAATTTCAATTAACTTGTAACAAATTAGTACTAATTTTGGTAATTATTATTGCAGGACACTGAGAATATTATTTGTTCTTACTGTCATTCAATGCCAGAACCTCACCCTCTAATTGTTCCTATACTAGAGGAAGTGGGTTTTTCTGGGGTTGCAAAGCTCAGACATCTAAAAGTGGATCACGCATTAATCACAGCTTTGGTTGAAAGATGGAGACCTGAGACTCATACATTCCATTTTCCAACTGGAGAGTGCACCATAACACTGGAGGATGTTGCACTTCAACTTGGCTTAAGAGTTGATGGTTTACCAGTCATTGGCCCAACATTATATGACTGGGAGGAAATGTGCTCCACCTATCTCGGAATCATGCCAGTTAAAGGTGAGTCACTAATTGGCTCTATGATTAAGTTAAAGTGGTTAAGAGATAATATGTTAGAATTACCAGAGGAGCCATCTCAAGAACAACTTGATGCACATTGTAGATCATATATATTAGGGTTAATAGGAGGTGTTTTGATGCCTGACAAAACAGGCAATAAGGTACATCTTATGTATTTATCTTTATTAATAAATCTTAGAAGAACAAGACGATATAGTTGGGGGTCGGCTTGTTTAGCTATGTTATATAGGGAAATGTGTAGAGCTACAAATGTTAGTAGCAAAACAATGGGTGGTTGTGCATCTCTGTTACAATCTTGGGCATGGCATCGCATGCCATATATTGCGCCTATTTCCAGGTTACCAGCATCATTCCCTCTAGTCTGTAAATGGAGCGGGGGCAGAGTTTTAAACTTTCAAAATGTACCTCATAATGATGTTGTTGGATATAGATCAAGGTTTGATCACATTCAGAATGATCAGGTAACTCTTTAAAATCAAAGTTTTATTTTTTTTTTCTTTTGTTTAGCATAATATGTTAACTAAAGAAGTTTAATTTTTTTTGTAGTTTTTATGGGCGCCATATGGAGTATTGCAAACAGCAATACCGATGCAAGCATATAGAGATGCTCTGCTATGGACATCATGCACCTCCATTATTTGTTTTGCAATTGTTGAATGGCACCAATCTGATAGAGTGAAATTGCAATTTCGTCTCTTCCAGGATGTCCCTTCTCCACCGAATAATTTGGATAACCTGCACAACATTGACATGAGGGGAAGACAAGATGAAAATTGGGTTACAAGACATGCTCAGTGGATCGACATATGGAACAATAGACGTGAGCACACATTGATGGGTCATCCAATGCAAGGCCCACTGTTTCACACACGAGAATACATGGAATGGTACATGGCCAATTCCATCTATTTTTTATCTATGCCACGACTACTACAAGATCCAAGGACCCATCAACAACGAAGGACTTCCACAACATTTGAGACTGGTCGAACTTCCATGCGATCGCATGAAGAGACTGGTCAACATGTATCAAATCCTCAGTACGTCACTCCTGAACAAAACATAATTGACAGACGACATTCATTTGCAACAACTTCAGAGGATTTTTTTACAAATTTATTTGGAGTAGATTTTAGAACTCCATCTTCAGCACAATCATACATGCAATCTCTTTACCGTCCACAATTCGGTAATGAACCTGGAAGTTCTTCAGCACCATTTCAACATCCGGTGGTTGATGATGAAGCAAATCCTTCTGAGCAACAACCTCCACGGCGTAATCCAGGCCGTAATAGACGTCGCCCTCGTTGTGGAACTGGACACCATTACGGAGATTGAAAAATGTATATAAATCACTCTATGTTAATGTTATTGTTTTTTTATTCTAATGTACTATGTGTCTTTATCAATGTAATATGAATTTTAATATTATGCATTTTTACATGCGATCTAGACTAAGAAGGTTATAAACTATTATAATTATAAGTATTGTTGCGAACATAATATACGATTTCAACACAATATACGATTTCAACACAATATACGATTTCAACACAATATACGATTTCAACACAATATACGATTTTAACACAAACACAACGTACTATCCGATACTAACACAAAGTAATTAACTTTAATATTACATAACTAAATAAATTTATTACAACTGATTACAACAATAATGATCATTGGTGGCGGGAACTACATCCATGACTAATATTCGGACATGTCTTCCTAGTGTGACCAGGAGTGTGACAATAAGAACAATTTTTGACATGAGTATGTTGTTCTCTAATATCCATCTCTGTTCTAATCCTGGTGGACTTTGGTCGACCCTTCGAAGTTCTCTTCAGTTCTGGATTTGGCCACAAAGTTGGACCAGTGTAAGTAGGCCAATAATCTTCATGTCGAAGCTCTCCAAACTGTCCTTCGTATACCTTTGCAACTTGTTGTAAGGTATATATGGGAGATATGTACCTTTCATAGTCATGATGTGCATGTAAGCATGAAGCAAGCACATGTGAGCAAGGGATATGAACTTTTTGGAACTTGCCACAATCACACCACAATTCATCAAGCCTTACCGCAAATCTCCTAGCTGGTCGAACTTCTCTCGAATGTTGCGTTTCTTCCACTAGAAATCTACTGCTTGATCTGTCAAAGCTGATAACTCTATGAGTATTTGCCTTAGACTGTGCATCTTGAATAGTTTTATTTGCAATTTCCGAGTAGACATGTCCTGCATTAATCATTGCGCCCACTTCCGTACCTCTTTGAACGAAAAACTTGTTGCAACGAGTGTATGTGGCCATTACCATGGAACAAATTGGAAAATTTCGTGTTTTCTTCAATACGGAATTAATTGACTCAGCTAGGTTTGTTGTCATGTGTCCCCAACGTCGTCCATTGTCCCATGCTAGTGTCCATTTTTCCCTAGGAATGTTGTCTAACCATTGAGATGCTTCAACATTAGTATCTCTTACTATGTTGTAATAGTAAAAGAATCTAGGTTCAGTCATCCCGTAGGCTGCAAAATAATGAAATTATTAAATAATTAAAAGTAATAATCAAATGCTTTAAAAAAAGTAATGATAAACTTACCCATATTGACGACATCCTTCTTTAGTGCTGCATTTTTGAACCGTCGCATGAAATTTTGTGCAATATGTCGAATACAATAGACATGAACAGAATTATTTTCCGTCCAGCCACTTCCATTTCTTGAGTATGCACTTCGAATAGCTTCATGACGATCAGAAATAAGGCACAACCCATCTTGCGGTGTTACATACCGCCTCAAGTTCTTCAGAAAAAAAAACCATGCATCACTAGTTTCACCTTCAACAACAGCAAATGCAATAGGAATTATGTTGTTGCGACCATCTTGCGCAACTGCGACCAATAGTGTACCTTTATATCTCCCATATAAAAATGTACCATCCACTTGTACAATTGGTTTGCAGAAGGCAAAACCATCAATGCATGGTTTAAAGGTCCAAAGTAACCTTTTGAAGATAACACTCCCCTCGTCCAATAATTCACCTTGGTAAGCCGGTTGCGTATTTAATTTCCAAATAAAACCTGGAACATACATTTGCATTGCTTGCAACATACCTGGTAATTTGTTGTACGACTCCTCCCAGTTTCCAAAGATATTCTCAATGGCATGTTGCTTGGCTAACCATCCCTTTCTGTAACTAATTGTATAACCCATGGTGGACTTGATGTGGGCTATGATGGTTGAAATGGATGCCGATGGATCAACCTCAATAATTTCACCAATGCTTTGAGCAATCATTTGTGATCCCAATTTATTATGATCTTGGGAGATAAGTGGGGAAACACATGTGTGGGGGCCCTCAAGGATCATGATTTCCCAATGTTGTTCCCTGGTTCGCAATATACCACGACATCTCCAGGCACAGTCGTGGTGAACGCATTCCATAACAAGCCTACTACTGCTTGAATTTTTAACCTTGTAACTGCAATGGTTGACAATGTGAAATCTATTTATGGCATCCTGCATTTGTTCTTTTGTTTGGAAGCGTTGGCCAACAAATAGTGTTCCAGGTGGATACACAACCATATCACGCTCCAACAAATGGCTATACTCATTGTCTTGTTGGATTTCATTGGGAAACTCTAAAAAGTGTGGAGGTGGGTTGTATATGGCTACTGGTTGTGGTTGTAGTGGTGGATTATTTGGAATTGGGAGGGTTTCTTCATCATCATGTTCATGTGCAGAGAGAATTTCGTCTTCGTCCGAGCTAAAAGGATCAAAGACATTTTCTGTTGGGAGACCAACAACAACATCATCTTCAATGTTGGTTTCAACATTGGGTTGAGAAGCAGAAGGTCTAGCTTGCTCAAATGGCTGAGAAGGTATTTGATTAAGGTCCATGATTGGACCACTTAAAAGCTGTGTGTATGACTCAATGTTGTAGTTGGAGGGGATATCATAAGAAGGGCCAGATGGGTTAGTGTACTGGTAACTTTGATAAACTTCGTAAGGTGAACGTGAAGGTGAAACTTGTGGTGCATGTGATTCAACTGTAGTAAATGTAGCATATAATTCAATACCTGATTGAAGTTGATTAGAATCGTGAACATTGAAAACTGCCTCAACGTCTTCATCATCCGTCAACTCAACACAGGTATAGTTACTAACCCCTGGGCCAAGTCTAATAGGGTACCGAAAATGTATGCTAGCCACCCTCTCAGAATCTTGTCGATGTAGCTTTCTGTGGATGACTCTTTGAAGCCTTTCTAGAGTAATTCCTCTGTTGATACGAACTAATTTTGCAGATGGAGAAGAGAAGGTGATTCCTTCATTCGGACATTGGTTAATGGAACCATCAGAATGAACAATAACGTAGATTGAAGAAGCCATTTTATGAAAGGTTTAAAGGAAATTAACGTGATTCTAAGAAACTGATTCAAAAGGGGTACACGGAAGGAATAAAGGAGATAAGCTAATCTGAAATCGTGTGAAAAAAATGAAGGGGAGAGGGTCTATTTATAGAAAAACGCAAGTTTTTACTGTTTACCTAGAACGGGCCGTTCCAAAACCAGAACGGCCCGTTCCAAATCAAAAAACCTTTGTAAAAACAGCTCCTGGAACGGGCCGTTCCAAAGCCGTTCCAGGAGTAAAAAAAATGTGTAAATATCTATCTTGGAACGGGCTGTTCTAAAACCAAAATGGCCCGTTCCACGTTAAAAAAATTGCCACAACAATTTGTTTAAAACGGGCCGCTTCCAACATCTATTTCAACGTTAATTCTTAACGTCGGAACGGCCCGTTCTTGTCCCGTTTCACGTTAACAAATGCCACTCTGTTTCTTTAAGCAGAACGGCCCGTTCTGATTTCGGAACGGGTCGTTCCGCTTCCAACGTCAGCCCACGTCTCCCCTGCAAACACGAAAAAAATAAATATTAAAGCAACTCAGAATTCGGTTCCCGGGGAACCGAATTCTGAGTTGAGAAATAAATAAAAAATACATTTTGGTGCTCAGAATTCGGTTCCCCGGGAACCGAATTCTGAGCTTGAACAGTGAATAGTTCTATCTGTGTAAATAAACCTGCACAGTGGTTATTTGGGTATTTTTTTTTAAAAAAAATAATATTTAGGTAAAAATTTCAACTTCTTTTTACGTTAACATATACTGAAATTTCAAAAACTATATTTTTCTCACTAATAAACTGCTTTTCCTCTTCTTAGAATGGATAACTATGGTAGAGAATCAGTTAACTTGTTTAAATATGTTTTTCCTTAATTATCCTTAACAAATATTTAAGTGGAAGGAGACTGGAATATAATAAAAGAATATGTATATATAAAAGAAAGGGTATCAATAAAATCCTTTTCTATATAATTTTCAAATCAGTCTGATATTAAGTCTTAAAACTTACATGAATTCACATAAGAGAAAGGGTATTTATTGTCTAACTATTTCGTTCTTATTTAAGGTTTTTTATTCGTAATTATTTTTCCAATGACTTACTTAATCTCAAAATCTCAAGGTTTCTCAAAAAACTCATAGACACCCATAGATTTACATTTAGATTTAAATTCAAAGATTAGAAATATAATTACAATATAACAATATAATTAGAAAGTAATCACAAATACATACTGTAATCACAAATAACTTTTGAGTTTAATTCCTCATGCATTCAAATACAAATAATGAGATTAGGGTCAACTCTGCTACCCTGTAGATAACCCACATCCAAAGCGAGATTTTCATGCCCTTTTACTTTGATGGATGCCAAAGTCTTGATTAGGATCTCCAAGGTCATCTCCTATTTTTTTAGTTCTCATTCTTCTTTAATTAGATCACAAGAGGCACATGTTAAAAGTTTTTTTATGAGGCAAATCTAGCCTTACTAATGCATTTATATAAAATACTAACCATATCCCATGCGTAACCAGTCAACTAAAGCCCAATTAATTACTCCTTACTATTTAGAATAATAATGTAAAATAATAACTAATATTTTTTGTAAAATAGCACTCATTGTATAATATACCCCAATTGATTAATTAAAAATCATTTATTAATTTATTCTAAAAAATGGGATGTTACACAATGTAGTAATGTCATACGTGGGTAAGGCAATGATTCTCTGTTTAAACGAGGTCGAGCATGAATTTAGTTATGCCAATTGTGATTGTCGTAGAGACTCTTTGCCTCATTCACACCAGGCACAGGTAGATTGGCACTAGGTGTGGTGAGTCAGAGGCTTTTTACCTCATTCATGTAGGTCACAAGGAGAATGGCATCAGGTGTGGGTTTCTTAATTAAAATATGTTGATTTCTTGACTAAGTGTTGATCATATGTGTGATAGTTGTATCTCTCACATGTTGTATGTTGATATATGATGTTAGTTATTTATACACTGATCTGGAATGATGTATATATGTGATTAAATTGTTGAAAGTTGTAAGTTGAATTGCATGTGGTATTGTTGAGGTGGTGTTGCTGAGAATGCTTAAGGAATTATGTTGAGTTGTGTTGATTGACTTCGAACTAAAAAAGAGGTTGTTTTAAAAGTCAAATACCTTATTGCGAGGATATTGTCTTGCGGTGCTCTACAAACCTAATTGTTGAAAATACTTCTTGAGAATTTGACTCTTGAAACGGATTATTGAGTCTTCTCTAAGACCTTAGTTGATGCAGTATGGAAGTAAGGTTGAACCATATTGTCTATAAGTGACCATAGTATAGGTGTCATGTCAAGCCATGCATGTATAAAGTGACCAAACCAAGTAAGGTAAAAGGTTAGGGGTCAAAATCCCTAAATAAGTATTGGAAGAGGTATAGTATTTGGAGGGTAATTGATAGACTAATCCAATTAAGAGACTTAATTATGCATGCTTAAGTCATGGTAGACTCACATCCAAGTTGTTCTACCCTGTCAAGAATACTAGGCTTTCCTAGTTTAAGTGGCGAAAATTGAGAAACCATGGAGTTGTGGCTTTTTATCCAACCTAGTTGTTGATCTAGATAGCCCAAAGAGATTGTGTTGTTAGTTAGTTCTATAAGGTCAAGTCACTTAAACTATTTACTTGTGTTGTAAGACATTTCTTAGTTAAATGTGTAACAATTCATGTAGTTGATTATGTTGTGCATGTGGTTAAGCTATTGAGTTGTATTGTGCATATGTTATGTTGTTATGTTGATAAGTTGTAGTATCGTTGTGTTGTTCAAGTTGAAAATGGTGTTTGTTTGTTCATATACGATGTTGATATTTTGATGGGTATGATTATGGTAAGTTGAGAATATATTGTGTAGTTAGGTTGCAATTGTGGATAAATATTGATGCATGTTGCTCAGTTGTTTAAGTTGTAATATAGTTAGTTAATTCTTCTATATTTGTTGATTGTTTTGAATACTAGCTTACCTTTACATATTTTCTTGTGATTAGACTGCGATGATCATATTTATATGGAAATAGGTTAGAGAAGGAGTTTTTTGAGATCATGTTGGGTAATGGCAATGTTGATCTTCAGGGCTACTCTGGTGTAATTGGTTTAGTAGTTGTCACTTGACAAACAACCTATGATTATATAGTTAGTATTGAATTATTGTACATATGTATACTTGTGTAGTTATTATATTATTTTAGTTGTTGATGAATTTTTTTGCAAGTATATATTATTGCACGTATATCTAGATATTGCTTATATGTTAATCCTAGATAGTTAGATGTATGCTTTTGTTGCTAGTTGTTGAATTGTGAAGTGTAGAGACTTGATGGGTCATAACAATTTTTGTTCATCTCTTCATCTCCTCTCATTCCATTTCGTCCCCTCTTCCTTGTACATCAAGGTAAATTATTTTTCTCTTTTACTTTCATTTTGTTTTTGCATTTTATATTAATATTGATTGAATGTTGATATTGTGTGGTGATGTGGAAACAAATTGGTGGTGGAAAATAATGCGAAAAAAGTGTTGTAAAAATGATGTGGTGGTGAAAGTGGCAACAGCAGAACACAAAGAGAATGTGATAGCAAGAGGAAAGAGTAACGAAGAAGTAATTGGTAACTTAAAAAAATAACTTTTTATGTCAGTTATATTTTTATGATCAACATAAAAAAGACTTTCTATACTACTGTTATCTTTAGAGTCAAAATATATAGTCTATTTTGTATAAAAAAAAAGTGTTTTGATAAATAATGTACTGTCATTTTATTGTAAGTCATATATATATATATATATATATATATATATATATATATATATATATATATATTATAATTAAAGTAAAATAGATGAAGGTTGCAAAAATTAATATACCATTTAATTTCATAAATATAAAATTTATAAATGTATGAATAAACAATTTTTTTTCTTGTATAATATTATTTGGTATATAATTTGTTAGATATAACTTAGTTTTAGAAAAATAAAAATAAACTGATTTCTTTGTTATATTGTATTAGCCTATTTATTTAATTAATATTATATGTATTTTACTTTTGTAATATTATAAAATATTATATTTTTAAACACAATATATTAATTTAAGTTGATAAATATAATACATTAAATAATTTTTTGATTTTACATACCAATGTATAAAAGTTCAAAATATGTTATTAAAATAAAATACACGAAGACACCAAAATTAATATAATATTTATTATTATTAATAAAATATTTTGAAAATACATGAGCAGCCAGGTTTTTTTATATATATATCATGTATTGTTTTTATTAATTAATATATAACTTATAACTAAAATCAAAATAAAATGATTCCTACTAATAAGTAATTGGATTAAATGGTAATGAACTCAATCTCATTAAGCAAGGTTTTAAGTTCGAGTCTTGTGTATAAAAAAAATGTAGTTGAAAGAAGAGAATTATATTAAAAGTGGTCAGCTAGGTTCTCTAATGGAGATTAATCACCGATGACTTCGATGGATACTTCATATCAATAATATGGTTACT
Source organism: Cajanus cajan (assembly GCF_000230855.2). Taxonomy (NCBI): domain Eukaryota; kingdom Viridiplantae; phylum Streptophyta; class Magnoliopsida; order Fabales; family Fabaceae; genus Cajanus; species Cajanus cajan. The sequence continues at coordinate 1,245,114 of NC_138523.1, forward strand.
GTAGAAAAAAAAGACATTTAAAGGGAGGAATTGAATAATGTCAATAAAAAACATAAAACTTTTTCGAAACAGTGAAATAGAAATGTTAGTCTTAAAGAAATGCATATGAAGTAAGAAATAAAGAACACAAGGTATTTTTATACTGATTCATCTCAACTATTGAGACTATATCTGGTTCTTGATTAACTCGACCAAGTTTCACTATCTTTTACAAAGATATAAGCATTCCTTTACAAGCCATTTCTGGCTTAATATAAATATTCTTTAACTTGTCTCTTCAAGCAAATTATCCAAGTATTCTTTCAATAATGAAGTCTCTCTAGGCTTCAAAATCAGTTATTCTTTATATAACAAAGTCTTTGTAGATTTTAAGTTAAAACACACAATTAAAGCTGAGTAAAAACAACATTAATTGTTTTATCTTTCTCACAAGACATGATACAACTTTTAGGTACAAAGATTTACACAAAAAGAAATAGTACATAGAATAGTTGAAGTTGTTCTCTATTCTTTTTGAGTTCAAGTTTTTTTATATAGGTGTTTGATGAAAATGATTGTTGCAAATCCTTGACTTTCACTCGTAGGCTTGCTTCGTCTTTCTTCATCTTTCTTCCTTGTAGAGTAAGATCTTGTTTGGTACATTAAATGCAAACACTAAATATGTTCCACCAAATTGTCACTTTTTATCTGATCAAGGGGGTTGTTTATCACGTTTTTGGTACATAATGAGATAAACTATTGCGTGTGTCAATTAAAAATGACTTTTTAAATGACTTTGCATGTAACACCCCATTTTTCATAAAATATAATATAAGTATTTAATAAATATTTTGGTATTTTTGTTTTAATTAATGGAGCTGTTTAATATTTATTTCAATTATTTGATATGTTTGGAATATAATATAAGGTAATTTAATTAAATGTTTTATTTAATTAATTAAGGGAAGGGAAGTTAAGTTTTTTTTATTTAAAAAAGGAAGTTTATGATCAATTGTCATTTTAGGCATTTTCTTTTTATGTATGCATTTTTTTCACGCTTCAGAGCTCGGAGAACAAGAGTAAGAAGAAAACCATTACAGGATCGTGCATCCATCTTCTTCTGCTTACCACAGTAAGAGGGAGTGAGAAACATCACTTTGGGTGTGGGATTGTATGCTAGGTAGTGGGATGTGGCCCCAATCCTGTCTTTGTTGTATGCCTATGTTTGAGGTTTTTTCGCCAAATATGTCTTTATCTTCTTTGTTTCTTCTTGTATGTTCTAATTGATGTGAATTGTGTGTACGTGTTAGTAAATTTTGAGTTTGACTTGTAATTGTATGTTTTGGTTTGCTTATGGGTTCCCATGGGAACCCTAAATGATGATTATGTGTGTAGTTATTAAAAGTATGCATTTAGAATGTGTAATTAATGTCTTATTGATGTTTAGCATGTAAAATAGAATGCTTTTATCGATTGAAATGCATAATTGAGTGTTGAGGGTTTGTCTTTGTAACTATATTTTGGAAGTTTGCAGGTTTCTAATACGAAGCTAGGCATCGCATGAGGTACTTTGAGCGTTGTTGAGGCCGAGAGCAAAGTTTGCTCTTAGGTTTTTCCCAAATGCATCTATTTTGTCTTTTGTTCTTCGTACACGTTTATAATGACATGAATTATTTGAATGTATGATTAATTGCATGTTGGAGCTAGTAATTACATGATTTGAGGTCCCTATGCATTCTCGTGGAGGGAGTGTATTGTGATAGTTGTGTGAAGATACTTGTTAATACATGTAAATTGCATATTTTGGAATGTTAATTACATGTTTGGGAACACTTTGACTGATTGAATTGTGAGTTTTGATGAATTGATGTATGACTCGTAACTTGGCATTTTTCTTATATGTGTTTTTTTTTTATATAGTGTCGGGCACCACTTGAGGCACGTTGGGCATCGTTGAGGCTGAGAGCAAAGATTGCTCTCAAGGTCTCTTATGCTGGGCATGGGATGACACTTGTCGAGCATGGAAGCTCTAGGGACTCCTTATGACGCTTCCATTGAGCATGAGATGACTCATGTCGAGCGTGATCCAGTCAAAGACCAATGTGGATCTCTAGATGACTCGCATCAAGCGTAGAGGCATGTGTCGTTGGGCGTTGTCTTGTCTACGAATCTCTTATTGTTCTTCTGTTGATTTCCATGCTGTAATTCCTATATTGTGATGTTGATGTGAATGTGAATTGATATCTATATAATATATGAACATGAATGATGAGTAATGTGATATGAGAAATATGTGAAATGTGAAACTATAAGGTCATGTGAATGTAATGCATTGAGTTTGTTTGACATGCATCATTCGCATAAAATGTGTTTTTGGGGTACATATGAAGTACATCGTCAGGGAAAGCCCCTTGCGTAAAAGCTTGGAAACCAACCTTGAGGATAACTCGATTTTGAAAGCCTCAGTCCCGCCCTCATGTACATAAGATGTATCTTGTGTGGCTTAATTATCTTGATCAAACCTTGGTAGTATATCCTCATAGGCTACTTTACGTGTATTGCTAGTAGCAATGCATAATTTTTATGTTTTACTTGTACCACATGTATGATAATATGTAGTATGCGTCCATTGCATAATGCATTATAAATTATAATGATTATCTATTATTGTTTATTATGTTATGCATGAACCAAGTGTGATGATAATATTTATCTGCATATGCTATGTCTTGTTGTATGCTTGTTTGTATTTGGTTATTTGGTGGTGTTCTTGCATCGTGAGCTAGAGTGAGATGTTTCTCACTTCCTTATTTTGTTTGTTGTTGTTCTTGTGGTTTCTACAAGTGATCATTAGCATGGTGTTGAAGATGTTGGTGATGAGGTTTAGGCTTCATAAGGGGTTACTCTGATGGGACATGTGACATCGGGGCGTAGTTAGGACTAATTTAGGGGTTGACTTCATGTTATTAAATTTGATAGCTTTGGTTTTAATTCCTTAGTAATTTTGTTATTTCCATTAAGTTTAGTTTATGTTAACAATGTGATTCTCTCTACTTGTATGAATTTTGAGTTCATTTATTTCATATGAGGTAGTTCGATTTTATATTAACTATATGTTATGGTATACAAGGTAGAAAGTGTCACACTCCATATATCGAGATATTGTTTGTCATTTCTTTGATGAAAAGAAAATTTTCACTCCTTTTTGAAGTTCAAGTACTAAAGAAGCTTATATCCCTTTGATTCGTTAAGGAATAACATATAAACAAATGATATGATCAACAAAAATAAAAAATAAAATATTTAATGCATTAATTTGTCTTAGGTAGACAAAGTATTTTCATATGAGAAACTTGTTGAAAGACATATCATCAAACCAATTTTCTTATGTTATCATTTTTATTATATGATCTTAAAAATAATTCTTTATAAAAAATGTTCGACTTTGTTAACATTAAAACATATATTTTTTAGGGATCTAAGATCCTTTTTTATCCAACTATTACAAAAGAAAAAATTATCCTTTCCCAATATAGTATTAATGTATTTTATTATTTTACAAAATTGAATTTATATTAATTTATTTTGATAATACTATAAAATATTATCTTTATTAAATTTAATAAATATAGTATATTTATTAAAAATATTAGTTTTCATATAAATTCAAAATATATTATTAAATAAAAATAAACAAAGATACAAAAATGAATATAATATTTAATGTTATAATACAATATTATAAAAATACGAGTGGGCAAAATTTTCTTTATATTTAATCAATTTTTATATATATTAATTACAATATAGTATTTATTAATAAAATAGAAATAAATTGTTTTTTTTCTTATATAGTATTAATTTATTAAATATTATATTTTTTAAAAATTGATAATAGTATAAAACATTATAGTTATTAAATTTAAATAACATAATATATTTATTAAATATATCATTTTCATATGAATTAATATTTTCTTTGTCATTAAATATACTTCGATGTTCTAAGAATTCTAGGCAAGGAACAAAGCATTCGATGAAAAATGAAAAGTAAAAATAGAAATAAAAATTAAAAATAGAAATAAAAATTAAAAAAGTTATACTAGGACTATAAGAGTTATATGTAACATTAACAAATAGATATGATTAAATGATGTCACAAGTGTTCATGTGTATGCATGTCATTGGATAATAAGGAAAAAGAGTATTTAAAAATAGATTTGAATTTTTGAATACCTACAAATAATTTAAAATAGAGATAAGTTAAATATTAATGGATCATTAAATAATTAAATAATCATTTAAAGTAATTAATTTGATTTAAAAATGTATTACCTCTTTCCATGAGTCCCTAATGTTATTTATATCAATAGTGAGTATGTGCTTCATCACATAATTACCCAAATGATATGGACACTATAATTTAATGAATATAAAACATAAATAAATCATAGTTAAAATACATTTTGATTCAACTATAAGTATTGTTAGCTTGACAACTCTCTAGACAATATATTGGAACTTCTTTTGAGCTACCTAGGGAAGTCCTCACAAGATCAAGCTTACATCCAAAGACCTACAAAGAGCTATCAATGTGCACTGCATTTTGTAATGGTGTTAGAAAGTGCTAGGTTATTGTAAAGTTTAAATAAAATACAATACAAGTACTTAACCATTCAAATAAGGTGCTAATTAAGTACACCTCCTTTCCTTTTAGCTTGAATCGGTCTTTCAAATACTATTTCACCTTAGTGTCTTTATTTCCAACACACTGGATGACAATCGGATCGATGAAACCATAATAAAAAATATTTTACATCTCCATAAAGACACGATGAAGAGACCTATAATAGTGAAAACAAAAATAATGTTAAGAATTTGTAATTGAATAAATAAAAAAAATAATTACAAATAATATTCACTTGATCCATAGATAAGAGAAAACTTAAAAAATGTTGAATAATTTTGCTATGTTAAAACAAAAGATACAATGATGCAAAAAAAATTGTTGACAAAGACTAAAAGAATTAAAAAAAAGTTATAAGTAAAGAAACTAAATATATTCATCTTAAATTATAAAAATTAAAAATATTTAAAAATAAATATGAAAATTAAAATACTTTATTTTATATTATAGAAACTAAAAAATAGAGCAAGTGATATTAAAAAAAATAAAAATTAACCTATATATTAATACATTATGTCCACGCAATGTGAATACATCGCATTCAACTATTTATGATGGATGATAGGTAATATAGGAACAACTGACTCTAGCTAGCTGTTGCCAGCTAACTATAATCGATACTACACGTGTGTCTAAATAAATAGCATTAGATATTAGCTTTTGTTATATTTTGAATTGTGACTTCTCCACATCAAATTCTCTATTTTCAATTTCGAGTATTATGAAAATATATTTGCAATTTGCTTCACTTATATTATATGGCTACAAAAATCACAGTTATGAAAAGAAAAAAAAAATCACTCTGCTGTGTTTTGTTCCAATAAAAATATATACGTTTCACTGTTATTTATAAAATAAAATTGATTTTGCCTCCAAATCTCATTTTAATTAGAAATAATAAAAGATAATTTTTGCCTTAAGCTATATATGCAAATTCATTTTCAGTGACTAATAAACTTCTTGGCTGCCCAATATATAACTCTTTCATTGCTAATTTCTAAAAAGAAATTAACAAATTAGGCCATCTTCCTTCGACCTAAATTTTCATGCCAACACAAATTAATTTATTAAATTATACAATAATGCTTCATTAGATACAAATGTAATTTTTTTTACATTAACAATGTATTTAAATTAAATTTTACATCCTAGGATTTAATTTAGACCCAATGTAAAAAATTTTGGAGTAATATTTTAGCTACATCATTTGAAAATTTTACAAATTTATCAAAGAGAAAGCAAAAACTGGATAATATTTAAACATAAAATATATGTAAAAGTAATTTACTCAATAGAACTTAAAATGATATTATCAAAATCTCTGTTTTGCACTTGGTGGGACATCATGGACAATGCAATAATACAACATATATTCTTTAATGTCATAGTTGTATATAAATAGAGATATCACTATACCCCTAAAAATATAGATGGGCAAATTGTCAACAGTATTAAAAAATGTGTAAGATATAATATAAAGCTTAAAAATCATCTATATGAATGAAAAAGTATATTAACACTTCACTTGACAAATGCATATCTTTATAAATAAAAAAAAAAATCATAATTTGTACGTAAATCATGATTTGACTAAGAAACTTTCTTTTCTTTTTTACTTTTACTTAAAATTATAATTTGAGATCCAAAATTATCATAAAATACAATTTAGTTATAATTTTATCAGACATGTTATTTGTATATGAAAACTTTTGCAATCTCTAAACTAAATTGTTTAGCCAAGAATGCACGCAATCTTTTGTTCAAAGAGAGTCGAGGTCATAAACGGTTTATCTTCTAAGCATGAATAGTTGAGATGGATCTTGTTCCTTTTATAAATCCCAACATTTGTGTGAAGAGTAATATTATGTATTTATTTATTTATTTATTGCGATTTCTAAATGTGATAATGTTTAGGTAGAGAAAAGGATTGAATTATGCTAATTATTCTAAGTGTGACGACAATTCAAAGTGATCAATACGTACTTTCTAACGACCCGCTTAGTTGTTTCACAACAAAATAATGTCATACAAAATAGAGTATACATATAAATATAAAATATATATATATACACATAGGTCTAGCCTATGGCTAAAAAGTCAATATACAAAAAAAACATCAGCTTAACTATACTAAATAGCCATAATTAACAACAAAACATCAGATTCATCTGACAGCTACAGACCTGTCACTAAACTCCAGCGTATCCCTGCTCTGCTCTCATACATAGTATGATCATAGCAGTCCAATCCACATGGAAACAGACAAGGGTAAGCTAATGAAAAGAATCAACATATATAAAAATTATAAGCAGCTTCAACTTAACAGCACATCATCAATTTCAACAAGGTTGACATACAACACATCACATCATACATCTACATCTCTGCTTCACAACACATTGCACACATACAGATCATATCATTAAGCAAATTCAACACCAAACAACTTATGCGTTGTCACGCATTTCATCTAGGAGATCTCCTCTATTCTTAGTGATTTAACAGTTCAGCCTTACGGCTTACAACAGCTCAGCCTTTCGGCCTACAACAGCCCAGCCTTACGGCCTACAACAGTTTATATTCACAACACAGCTCAAAATCAACATTCAGCACCGCACAACATAATAGCATTAACAACTTAGATAACATACAACTCAGCTCGGCTCAACAAAATTAACAGCATAAACAACATACAACACAGCTCAGCTTAACATCATTAACAGCATAAACAACATACAAAATAGCTCAGCTTAACATCATTAACAACATAAACAACATACAACACAGCTCAGCTTAACATCATTAACAGCATAATCAACATACAACACAGCTCAGCTTAACATCATTAACAGCATATACAACATGAACTAACCTACGCACCCAAGACAACCTTCGACTTATCCAAATCACTCATTGTGAAATGGAAACCTTTACATAAAACAACATATCGGGAGTTATACTACTTCTATCATGGTCATCCTTATCTCATATGAAAGATAAGAAGATTTCCTACAACTCTCATGAAGACACCAAGTCCTAATTCCTTCATCTACCTTGTTAAAAATTCTAAAAACCGCAACAGCTCTAACCAATGTTGGCAGTTTGACCCCTCTTCACTAAAACAGCCATATCTGGAGTTCTAGACCTCCTTTTTGGGTGATTCCAGCGCCATTGGAAAGCTAACATCCAAGGCTAAAACTTTCATAAAGACTCAAAGACCAACATACTCACACCCGACGCATTAAAATCATGCCAGACGCAAACTCAACCAGAGACCTACAAAGGTCTCCGCGCTTGGCGCAATTCATCCAGCGCCCGGCGCAATTCATTCTGCGTTCGACGCAATATCAGTAACAAAATACAAGACTCACATCTGATAATGTGCCCGACATGGTTCTCCCCCACGCCCGGCGTGATTCACCTAGGGATTCCCCATTTCAAATCACACCCGGTGCGAAGAACTGCGCCGGGCGCAATTTCAAACAGTAACCTTCATCACTTCAAAAATTTCACCCAAAACTTGCAAAATCAGCCAACTCAAACACATGCAATCTATCAAATGAACTACATTTACATCAAACAACTCGAAAATCATTACTTTTCCAACATGCAACCATCAACACTCAAAATCCCCAAATTTTCACCCTTTTCCCCGAAACCCCAAAAATGCAATTTCTTCAAAACAGCCCATCAATCTTCTCAAATCAAACAACACATGAGTTTCTAAACTCATTTCCAATCAATCAATGCGAAATCTAGCTTCCCTTATCTCGGAGGAGAAAAATTTCGAGCTTCCAGAAAAAGGAAAAGGAGAAAGAAAAAAAATCCGACTCTACAACTTTGCGTTTGAAAGGAAAGGAGAAGGGTTAATGAACCACCTCACTACTTCAGCCTAAGGAAAAGAAATTCATGACAAAGATTTAGGGGCTTTGAGAGAATAAGGAAAAGAGAGTGAGAGAGAGGCTGCGGGTCTCACATACTTTGCTCATTTATTATTCTTATGGCATTATGCATGTCAATTCACAACACAAGCATATAACATGCCATTTGGTGTACTTTTTCACACCCGTCTCACCATTTATTGGGAGCATCAATCCTATTTCTTAAATTTAGACAACCATCATCCTAAATATTCGACATAATTTGTCAATTGATCATTATTGAAACATAGAATTCTGCATGAATTTTCATCGTAATTTATTTATCAAATATATGTAATATTTTTTTTTTTTATCGTTTTGTCATTATAAATCATGAAATTTTTAGACATCAAAATTTTGAAATATTTTTTAAAATAATAATTATGATTAATATGTAAGTTAAAACGGATCCATCTGATTGTTTTGCAAGGTTTTGTTTCTAAAGGAGTGATAATATCACACTCATTTTAACACTCTTTATTGTTAATTAAAAGTTATTGATTTTTTTTTAAAAAAAGAGTAAAGAAATGTAAGACTTATAAATTTTATTATTTTAAATGAATTTTAATATGTAGTAGAGACCTAACCTTGTTACGATTATTGGAAGAAAAAAAAAAGAGAATGTTACTAATATTTTTTATTTTGAAATTTGTGAGTAAATAATCTAGCATATATTGTCATTGTATAAAAAAAATACCATTTCATAAGTTACAATATTGTTGTAATCATAAAGGACAGAATAATATTTTTATAATCTTTACTCTTTTTATTATTATTTTTTTCTAATTTAAAAATAAAAAACTTTAATGTGAGACTTACGTTATTTTTTTCCTACTAAAACAAAGTTGATAATCAAATATTTTTTTCTTCCCTTTTCTCTCTCACTACATTTCACTGGTTCCAAACGAAGGATAAACCGAAAGAAAGACTAATTTATTTTTGAAGTTTTCTTTACCCCACAATCCGTCCGTCCATCCTCTATAATAAGAGAAATAAATAAGTAAAAATAAATAGAAAACAAAATAAAAATTTAGTTATTTGATTTTAAAATAATTAAAAAAATAAAAAATATTATTATGTATGTTTAGTTGGATGAAAATATATAGGTGAAAAATAAAGTAAAGAGGTAAATAAATAAATAAAAATGTTGTAAGAAAATAAGTAAGAGAGAGAGAGAGAGAAATAGAAAAATATTTTTTTAAAATGGATTTCAATCCATTATTTTTATTTTATTCAATTAAATTAAAATTTACATAAATAAATAATATTTTAAAATAAAATAAATAACTGGGTTAGTAAATAATTTTAAGTAAGATTATTTTAGATTTAATCAAATATAATAAATTTAAATTAATTAAATAAATTAAAGTATATCAATAATTAAAAATAAATAAAACTTTCAACTTTTGATCGATTAACAAAATTATATAAACGATTAAAAGTTTGAACTTTTTATTGTGACAGCAATTTTGAAGTAAAACTAATCGATTGAAACTTTTATTTACTCAATTTTTTTTTATGATTTCAGAATAGTATATTCAATTTTTTATTGGAGCAGAATAGTATATTCAATTGAGAGTAATAATTAATCGATTGCAGATGTATTTTTACCGTTTTCTTCTTATTTTTTAGTTGATTTACAAAAAATAAAATAAAAATAAAAAAGATATGATGGACACATTTCTTTTATAACAAACGAATGTGTATTTTTATTTCTTAGTTATTTTATTACTCTCTCCCCTATTTCACTAGTATTTCCATGATAGCAGACAAAGGGTAAGAGAAAGGAAAGGGAATGGTTTAAATCTGAATAAAATTTTGTTATTTATAATTGAAGCTAAGAATGTATACATTTATATTTATATTATATTCTATGTGATGAATAAGTATTAAATGTACGTAAATATTTTTCAGTCACTTCAAAATAATTAAGTGCTGCTACTGTTATAGTTCTGTGACAATTTAGCCAGTAACTATGTCTACCTACTATCGGTCAAATGTATATCCAAAATGTTGGCTCGTGGTCACCAGGGAAACCCAATATCAATAAGTCAATAATGTATTCAAGTATTGGCACAGACCATCATGCCCTGTCGGATACTCTAACTTTGAGATATCAAAGTTATGATAACTTAACACATTTTAATTATTGAATTTATAATAATAGATCAGATTGTGACACGTATATAAAATATATTTTAACTTAAATGTACACGTGTCACAATCTAATTACAAATTCAATGATTTAAATGTGTAAAGTTATCTTAACTTTCCCCCTCCAAAGTCAGGGATCTATTTCCCATGCCCTAAGTCAACCTTGGCAACAATGCTGTCAGTGGATAATGGTATATATACTAAATTATATTTTTAGTTTTTTTTTTATTTTTTTTTATTTTTAAGGTTTAATTTAATTTTATTATTTTTAAAGTGTTTAATTTAATTCTTTAATTTTTAAAAATATTTAATGTTGTCTTTTCATCCAAATTTATACTAATGATATTAATGTAATTAGATGAAAAGACAGCATTAAACATATTTTAAAAATTAAATAATTAAATTAAATATTTTAAAATTTGTGAGGCAATATTAAATATTTTTAAAATAATAGAATCAATTGAATAAAAATTTATCTAACATTATTTTTTTCAGATAAATGTGAATTTTCTTTTAATTACTTACTTTAATAGAATCATGGATAACAATAAATTGAGTACTTGAAATTAAAAAAAATATCACAAAATAAAGGAGTTATCTAATGAAAGAGATTCTTAAATAAGTAAAATAAAATTTAAATTAATGTTGAAAAAATGTTAGATAAATTTTTGTTTAATTTAGTCATTCTATTTATAGAATGTTTAATTTAGTCTCATTATTTTTAAATGATTTAATCTAGTTCTATAACTTTTAAATAATATTTAATGGTGTCCTCTATCTGATTTCATTAACGTAATTAGTGTCAATTTGGATGAAAAGAAAAAATTGTCCATTTTTAAAAAATTTGAAGACAAAATTGAACCATTTTAAAAAATATAACCAAATTGAATCTTAAAAGTAAATAAAGATATCAAAAGTATAATTTAGCCTTACCTATAAATCAACTTTATTTATTTTAAAATTAGTATTTATTATATATAACTGAAATTATAATAAATTATATATACAAATAAATACTATACTTGAATATATAAATTATATTTAAAAATTATATAAATAGATATTTTTAAACATATAAATTATATTTTAAATTTATAATAAATAATTTATATTGCAGTATAAGATTATTTTATTTATTCATTATTTATTTTTAAGATATTATAGTTATTCATAAATAATTATGATAAATGAAAATTAGATTAGATAAGTTAAAAAAATTCTTAAAAACTCTCTCATCAAAGAAAAACTCTTGAAAATACTCTCGCACAAAATAATCATTTGTATTTAATCTATAACATCTAATAAAGGAGATTGACTTATTTGGTGTACACGTATTTTAGACGATTTTACCCTTAATTTTTTAAATAATAAAAAATAATATTAAAAATTGATACATAAGATTTGAATTAAAGACGTTTAGGTTTGAGGATCATATGCAATACCAATTGATCTAACAAATATTAGTAACATTAAAAACTTTTATTAAATAAAATATAAAGGAACGAAATACCTTGACCCCACTAATATATAGAAAATTGATAAATTTTTAAAATAATAAATATAATAAAAATGTGATTTAGTTATTTAATGTCATAACACATAATATAATGTAAAACTGAATTACCCCATAAATAAAAGAACTCAAACTCCATGCAGGTAAAAAAATCACATATTGGTAACATAAACTAACTTGCGAAAATTACAAATTACAAAGGAAATAAAATATCATGAATTAAATCCTAACTAGCCCTAACTACTCCCCAATGTCACATGTCCTATTAGAGCGATCCAAATTCAAGACTACGTCTCTTCACCAATATCCTCAACACCATGTTGATGGTCACCTGTAACAACCACAAGGAAATAACACAAAAAAAAAGAGTGAGAAACATATCACTCTAAGTCACGGTGTAAGAATGCAAACAGGCTAGCCAAACACAAACAACCCATACATAAATATATAACAAACACAGTTACATATTATCAACATACTTAGTTCATTCATAACATAATAAACAAAAATAGATAAAATTATAATGCATATGCAATGGACATGGACTAAATGTTAGCATGCATGTGTCGCTAGTAAAAACATCACATTTGTGCATTGTCACTAACAATACACTAGAGTAGTCTAGAAGTACATGCCAAGTTACATCCTCTATGCACTCTAATTGGAAGGACATATTATCAGGATTTGGTCGGGATAGCTAAGCCACGCAAGATACATCTCATGAGAGTAGGATTGACACTTCCAAACTGAGCTATCCCCAAGGTTGATTCCCAAACTTTTACACAAGGGACCTTCCCTGATAGTGTATTCCATATCGTATCCTTTTAAAAACATCTTTATGCACATGATGCATGCCAATCAGACTCAATGCATTACATTATGATGATTCCATAACTTCATAGCTCACACATTCCTCATATTGCATTACTCATCATTCATATTCAACTACTCATGGGTAGTGGGAGAAATCCCTAAATTCTTAAGTTTCTTCCATTTATTTTCTGAATTTGAAATTGATGACCTGATTAGATTCTAAATTGAACATGCTTACTGTATGATTTGGTGAAATTATATTTTGATAAATAATTGAATCCCTTTGAAATGTCTTTGTGGGCTAGGGTTCCATGAGGAATTTGGGTATTGTTAATTAATATGTGGTTTCATGAAATTAAAGTTGTATGATGTGTTTTTGTGTATAAATAATTGTTTTTGACCGATTGGATTAGAAAATTGACAATTGTATGATTGATTATGAATGTTTGGAGTGTTCTATTTGTGCTACATTTTCTGGAAAAACACGTTGGCGCTAGGTTTGAGTTATTGGCGTCAGGCATGCATTCATACTGATGAATGCGAAGCCCAAACAGGATCATGTCGGGCGAGAGGTGTATCATGCCGAGCGTGATAATGTAGGGAGTTTTTTGTGGCTCTTTAACGTCGGACGCGCACGAATTCCTAGCACTAGGCGCAAGAGAGACCTAGTGCTCTCTATGGCTCCTTAGCGCCAAGCGTGGATTCCTAATGCCAGGTGTGAGAAAGACCTTGTGCTCTCTGTGGCTCCTTAGCACTAGAAAAAATTATAATTTCATCGAGTGTACGTAAATCTATGTATGTATTTTCTGTAGTGGCTTAAAGTTGAGCGCAACTTTGTGAGGCCCAACACAATCTATGTATATTGGTGTGTTTGATGATGATTGCGAGTTGTGTGGTGTTCATAGATGGCTATTGCATGATTTAATATGAATGGTGTGTATTTGGATGACGATGTAAAAATGTAAGTGGATGTGGCTTTATATTTAATTGTGCATTGGCATGGATAAAAATGATGAATGGATGAGGTGACATAACATGAGCATTTGTGCATGTGGCATATACATTTACCTTGGCCATAAGTGATGATTAATAGGGGATGTATCTTTATACACTGGCCTAAGTGGTGATTGACAGTGTGATACCAGTCATAAGTGACGTAAACAGTGTGACCATGCGTGGTGGTGCTTGAGAAGATTGATGAAGTTCGCCCATCGTGCAACGTTCTGAGTTGATGCTTCTTAGGAGGTTTCATTGCATATACATTGATATGAGCATGAGCATGACACATGAGCTGTATTGTGATGTGGTTGTGATGATATTAACTGATGGATTCATGAATTAATAATATTATTGGGAATTATATGTGGGTTGACCATATGTTGGGTGGAATTCTTTTCTTGTGTTTCGCATATGAATGTTTATTTTCCTCACCCGTCTTCATTGTGGTGTGTTTTAGGTAATGACTTAAGTGATGAGGTCGACACTTAAGGTGCCGAGAATTGAAGTGATGTGTTCGCTTTAATAATGTGACATTAGGGCAATGGGATTAGAATAACAATTTATGACTTATTTTAATTTGAACTACCATTTCTTCCTTGTTAGACACAATGACAAACCTTACATTTTATAATTTGTTTAAAATTTGATTGGATGTAGAGGTAGATTATATGTGAATCTGTTTTACTCAAGTTTTTAATTGAATTTTATCCTTATTTTAATTGCATTATGTGTTGGGGTAGAACGGGTGTTACACTTCGCATATTAGAAAAATGAACTTTACGAGTCATACGCCAATTTGCCAAAATTCACAATCAAATTGGTAAACACGTTCTATAGCATACAAGTAACATTTTATATCACTCAATTACACATACAACCAATGATTTTACACAATTACCATAATAAATTCTCTTAGGGTTTCCCATGGGAACCTACAAGGACATCAAATCATACAATTATAATACAAAACATAAAATTAGTCATACATTCAAACAATTCATGTCATTAATCACGTACAAGAAGAACAAGAAGTAAACATATACAATTGGGGAAAATCCTTCATACATGAACACACAACATACACAAGATTGGGGTCAATCCCACTATTTGGCATGCAAACCCACATCCAGAATGAGGTTTCTCACTCCCTCCTTACCTGGATAAGCTCTAGATAACAGGTGCACGGCTCTAGGTAATTTCCTTCTTGCTCCAATTTTTTGAGCTCTAAAGCGCATATGTGAAAATAGAGGTGTAGAAAGAGTTTGATTAGAATTTTGCCAAATATTGTTTTCCATTCTTGAATTTTAGTCTTCTTTTACTCTTATAATTGTTGTAATTATAATTATCTATGGTTAATTTCGTGTATTGATGTTTGTTGATATGATTTGAGTTGCCCATGGGTTACTATGGAAACCTTAAGAGAATGCATTTCAGTAATTGTATAAGAAGATATGAATATGCAATTATGTGAAATTGAATTTGTGTAATTGAGATTGAAATTGTGTAATTTATGGTATAATAGACTAATAACAAATAAGAGGTTGGAGGCCAACCTTATTACCCAACAATTGTCCCACGTCTTAGAGCAAGATTACTCACCCTTCCCTTATCTCGATGAATGCTTGGGGAAGAAAGTAGATTTGTGAGGTGATCTGAAACAAGTGCAATTACTACAGCATAGAAAATTGAATGAAGGAGTAATTTTGGAAAACTCAGGGAAGTACGTTGTATTATTAATGAGGATGCTTGTCAGACAGTATAAGAAATCAGTACCAAGAGGTACTCTGAAGGGGGATGAGGGACAGAGAGAATAAGATGAGATAGAGAATTCAATGCAACAATCATCACTACTCTTATTCATCCTGAGAGATTCTTTAAAAGGAAAATCACTGGCCCATCACGTATCCCCTTGGGCGCACATTCTCACGTTTCATTCGGTCACTTTTCCTGGGGTGCATGATCCAAGGAAATTGCTCCACGTGTCCTTCTTGCATAACCGAATTTGTCTTCATCTGATTGCCAATCATTTGCTCATTCATTCCATTTTCTGTTGAGCCATGTGGACCTTGACTCTCATTTCCTTCTCTTGGCCAATGTGGGCTTGTTACATTACCTCCCCCATTGAAAACAACCTTGTCCTCAAGGTTGAAAAGAGGATAAGATTGTTCAATGGTGTTTCTGTCTTCCCATGAGGCCTCCTCTGGTTGCTGACCTTCCCAATGGACTAGAACCTGTGGAATCTGTTTGTGCTTCTTGAGAATTGTTCTGTGTTGCAATATGGCCTTTGGTTGTAAAGCAAGTCCCTTTTCATCAATTAACAAAGGAGTTGGTATTTGAGTAATAACCTCATTGCCGCGAAATGCTTTCAATTGAGACACATGGAAAACAGGATGTATCTTGGCTGTTGCAGGAAGAGCAAGTTTATAAGCTACTTTGCCAATTCTCTGAGTAATGGTGAATGGACCAAAATACTTCATGCTCAACTTCTGATTCTGTCTCAAGGCCACTGAGTGCTGCCTATATGGCTGCAACCTAACCCACACTTTATCCCCTTCAGCAAATACAATGTCTTGTCTATGCCTGTCTGCTTGTAGTTTCATGTGCTGCTGTGCTTGAATCAAATTATCTTTGAGCTTGGCCAGCAGTATGTCTCTGGAGTGTAACACATCCTGCACTGCTTGTATATCATACTGAGAAGGTGCATATCTAATAATAGCAGGTGGTAGTCGGCCATAAACAGCTTGAAAAGGAGTCATCCCCAAACTGTGATGAAATAAAGTATTATACCAGTACTCAGCCCAGGGCAACAACTTCACCCAATCTTTAGGATTTTGGCTTGAAAAACACCTAAGATACATCTCCAAGCATTTGTTAAGAGCTTCAGTCTGACCATCTGACTGGGGGTGATATGCTGAGGACATGGCCAATGTTGTTCCTTGCAATGTGAAAAGCTGTTGCCAAAATCTGCTCATAAAGACCCTGTCTCTATCAGAAACTATGGTTTTTGGAATGCCATGAAGTCTGACTATAGAGCTAATGAAAGCTTCAGCAACTTGTAAACTTGTAAAATCAGGCTTTAGTGGCTGGAAATGACCATACTTTGATAGCCTGTCCACCACCACTAGTATCACAGAATACCCTTTAACTATTGGCAACCCTGTAATAAAATCCATAGCAATATCCTCCCAAATTTGAGAAGGAATTGGTAATGGTTGAAGGAGTCCTGCAGGCTTAGTGTTCAGATGCTTTTCTTGTTGACAGATAACACATTGTTGTACATAAGACTGAATGTCAAACTTCATTTTAGGCCAGTAAAATTCATTTTTGATGCGGGCTGTTGTTCGAGCCACACCTGAGTGTCCACCCACAGTAGAGTCATGGTATTCATTCAGAATTTGTTTGATAAGGTCAGAACCTTGAGGGATGATTAACCTTCCCTTCCAAAATAGCAAACCGTCCCTGCTTGTTATATGAGGACTGCTGGGCTTGTTTAATGAGCAATTTGTTAATTCCATCTGCCAATGAGAATCTGAGGAAATTGCTGTCTTCAACTGCTGCATAAAATGAGGTATTGTTTCAGACCAAGCAAGATAGAAGGACCTGGACAAGGCATCAGCGGCAATGTTGTCCTTCCCTGGCTTATATTCAATTTTAAAGTCAAAGCCCAAAAACTTATGTAACCAGTTCTCCTGCTCAGGTGTGTGAATTGATTGGTCTGCCAAATGCCTTATACTCTTCTGATCTGTCCTGATGATGAAGGGATGACCAAGCAAATAATGTCTGAATTTTGCTAATGATTCAGTGATAGCATATAATTCCCTAGAATAAGCTGACTGTTTCTGCATTCTAGGAGACATTTTTTTTGAGAAATAGGCTATGGGATGCTTAGTCTGGCTTAACACAGCACCGATACCTATGCCAGAAGCATCGGTTTCCAATATAAAAGGCTTAGAGAAATCAGGCAAGGCTAAAACCGGGGCCGTGGTCACTGCATTTCTCAAAGCATGAAAAGCAGCAGCAGCTTTAGCAGTCCAAGTGAAGGCATCCTTTTTTAGAAGATCAGTCAGTGGCTCAGCGATTGTTGCATACTGTCTTATGAAACGTCTGTAATAGCCAGTGATACCCAAAAATCCCCTCAAGTGCTTAACATTTTTGGGCTCTGGCCAAGCCAAAATTGCCTCAATTTTTGCCTGATCCATAGCCACCCCTCTCTGCGACACTGTATGGCCTAGGTACTCTACTTGTTTTGTGCCAAAAACACATTTAGAGAGTTTAGCAAACAATGAATGTTGCTGCAGGATTTGTAACACCTTCTCCAAATCTTGTAAATGAGCAGACCAAGTAGGGCTGTAAATTAGAATGTCATCAAAAAATACTAGCACACACCTTCGTAGTAAGGATCGAAAAATGTCATTCATGAGATGTTGAAATGAAGCAGGAGCATTAGTGAGGCCAAAAGGCATAACAAGCCACTCATAATGCCCTTGATGTGTTCTGAAAGCTTTCTTGTGCCTATCCTCTGGTTTGACCAAAATTTGGTGATAACCAGACCGTAAATCCAGCTTTGAGAAAAACTGAGCACCATGTAATTCATCCAGCAATTCATCCACTGTTGGCATAGGGAAGCTGTCCTTTACAGTGATGTTGTTCAAAGCCCTATAATCAGTACAGAACCTCCAAGATCCATCCTTCTTTTTGACTAAGAGGATTGGAGAGGAAAATGGGCTTGTACTAGGCTGTATGATACCCTCTGTTAACATCTGCTGTACCATTTGTTCAATAGCAGATTTTTGGCTGTGAGCATATCTATAAGGCTTTACTTTCACTGGATTGGAACCTTCCAATAAAGGAATGGCATGATCATGTGATCTCTGAGGAGGTAAACCTGTGGGTGTATTAAAAACTCCTTTGTAGGTAAGAAGTATCAAAGCTAGTCCAGGATCTAGGTCCTTTGGAAGATCTGTTAATTCATCCGCAATACAGTCAGGAGCTTGTAACTGAATAGTGAAACATTCTGCTATAGCAGCAGTATGTTGTAACCGACGGATGTGTTGGTACTGAGCCTGCTGAGGCAAGACAGGTATCTCACCTTGCAATGTAATAAACTGATCATTCAACATAAATTTGAATTGTAAAGCACTATAATTAGCCACATGAGGACCTAGTGTAGATAACCAGGCTGCACCCAAAATCAAGTCAGCGCCTGCCACAGGTAAGAGGTATACAGGACAATGAATTTGATGGCCTTGAACGTCCACAACCAAATTAGAAATTACGCCTTCAGCTGTCATGGAATGACCATTACCCACCATCACCTTAAACTGCTCCGCAGGTTGAATTGGTAACTTCAGAAACTGAGCCACTATTGGTTGAAGAAAATTATCTGAACTTCCACTATCCAAGAGGATTTTCACAGGATGACCTTTTAGCTGACCAGTGAATCGAATTGTACCAAGGCCACTGTTACCTTTCAGAGCATTAAAAGAGAGGTGATGTTCCTGATCTAGAATAATTGCTGCAGCAGCAGAGTCCTGTGTTTCAGCTTCAATAATGGAAGGGTCATCATCCACTTGCAAAATCATAAAGTGTCTATTGGGGCATCTATGTTGTGGTGTGAACTTTTCATCACATGTGTAGCAGAGACCTTTGTCCCTTCTTACTTGCATCTCTGCCTGTGTCATTTTTCTGATAGGGTTGGCTGGGGTAATTTGTGGGTTTTGAGTGTTTGGATAGCTAGGTTTTTGGTTAGGTGTGGGTAATAATGGTGGTTGTGAGTTGTGAAATTTGGGATAAGTATATGTGGTTGGTGTGTTGGCTGGTTTTGTGTAACTGATTTTTGGTTTAGTATTGTATTTTTCTTCAAAAAGCTTGGCTAAGGAAACAACTTTGAGTAAGGATAAAGGGCTTTGGGCAATGACATCACGTTTGATTTCTGGTTTGAGGCCACTTATAAAGCAATCTAATAAGGCATCTGGACTTATACCATAGACACGATTTGCAAGTGATATGAATTCCATATAATACTCATTTACTGAGGCAGTTTGGAAAAGTTTAAAGAGAGTGGATCTTGGACATTCAAAAGGAGATGGTCCAAACTCAGATTCCAACGCCTTAGTAAATTGTTTCCATGACTGAAAAGGCTGCATTCGAGTGATCATTTGGAACCAAGGTACAACATCCTTGTCCAAATGCACAGCAGCTATAGTCATTCGATGTTCATCCGGAGTATCATAGAAATCAAAAAATTGTTCAGCCTTAAAAATCCATGACAACACTTCCGTACCATCGAACCGAGGAAAGTCAATTTTAACGTTCCTTACCTGAAACGGTGGTTTGGTCCATTGAGGATGAGCAATTGTGTTGGTTGGAGATCCGGTAGTCAGAGCCTGAAGCATCTCTTTCAGCTCATGAAGTGCAGCAGTTTGTTGTTGGCTCTGTAACGAATGCTCAACATCTCGTTGTTTTAAGTACTCTACCGCCTCCTTAAGATCTCTGATATCACCTTGCATTTCTCTCATGCGTGTGTTTTCTGCCATTGCAGACGATGATGAAAGCACCAAATGAAACAAGTGCAATTACTACAGCATAGAAAATTGAATGAAACAGTAATTTTGGAAAACTCAGGGAAGTACGTTGTATTATTAATGAGGATGCTTGTCAGACAGTATAAGAAATCAGTACCAAGAGGTACTCTGAAGGGGGATGAGGGACAGAGAGAATAAGATGAGAGAGAGAATTCAATGCAACAATCATCACTACTCTTGTTCATCCTGAGAGATTCTTTAAAAGGAAAATCACTGGCCCATCACGTATCCCCTTAGGCGCACATTCTCACGTTTCATTCGGTCACTTTTCCTGGGGTGCATGATCCAAGGAAATTGCTCCACGTGTCCTTCTTGCATAACCGAATTTGTCTTCATCTGATTGCCAATCATTTGCTCATTCATTCCATTTTCTGTTGAGCCATGTGGACCTTGACTCTCATTTCCTTCTCTTGGCCAATGTGGGCTTGTTACATGATCTCCCATAAACTTTTGTTTTCCTTCCCGTTCTTCGGAACCTACACGCAAGAGTAAAAAGAGAAGGGTGATATGAAAAATTGATGTAATCCCTCTTTTAAAAATTTAACTCCTCACTAACGTTAAAATATTTTAACCTCAATTACAAATCCTTTCCTTACTTAATAAAATAAATAAATTATTTAATTATAAAACTATGATATATCCATATACAAAAAATAAATAAAAAATTAAACAATAATTAAAACTAACCCAAATGATTATAACAAAATACAATAATTAATAATTAATTAATATAATATATAAAATAATTATATGTATTATATATATATATATATATATATTTCTCCCAACACAATTATAATTAAAATAAAATACATAAACAATAAAAATTATAATAAAAACACGTATTTTTCTTTAAATACTTATTATAAACAAATATCATTAATTACATATTTCTCTAATAAATATTATCTAAAATAATTTTTACAAATATTTATTATTTAATTGAAATACTCATAATTGTTTAAAGCCTCTAAAATATCTTATAAAATCTTTTAATTAATCAAAATATCATTTTAATAATTTTAGAAAACTTGGGGTGTTACAATATCATCATCACAAGTGCAATCACATAACTTTATCACAAACATAAGTTATTCGATAACACACCATATTATCATCATTACATTCTCATATCACACATTATGATTATCTCACATCTCATCACTCAACAATGTCTCAAATGTTGTACACAATATTATCAAGTCAAACATCAACATTTTATATTACATCATGCATAATCATCTCATATCACATATAAAGTTTTCATGGCACACAAAACATTTCATGTCATGCACATCACAAACAAGCACCTCCTATTCCACACAGGCACAAAAACTCAAGAACAAGGTCTTACAAACCTAATTTCGTACTTTCTTCATAACCTTCTTATAACTTATTCACAAATATCCCCTCTCATACTTTCTCTTAACTATTGATATAAGTATCTCAAATCATTTCCAAGATTAAAAAATTTTATGAATTAAATTATATTTTAATTAAATGTATAATTTAAACTTTGTTGCTTAATTATTGTTATAAATTAAATTATTAAATTATTTAAATAATTAATTTGTATTTATAATATTTATAAAAATTAAACATTTAAATTTAATTTATATATATATAATTATTTCTTTGTTATAAAAAATGTAAAAAAAAAATGCAATGACGCGAGTACGAGGATGGGAGTGAGCGAGGAGTTACATACTTGAACTTGTACTTGAATCCGATCAAAGCGAGTTTTTCTCATCAAAATTGAGTTGGGGTCAGATGAATATCCATATGTGCTAGTTTAGTTGTCATGTCTATCTGATCCTATACAAACACAAAGTCTTACAACAAACATTATTTTGTACCTTTATCATAACACACTTATAACTCATAAACAAATATCCCCTTTCATACTTTATCTTTCTCAACTATTGATATAAGTAACTCAAGTCATTCCCAAGATTAAACACTTAAAGGATAAAACAACACATCATTATAACTCACAAACTATCTCTTTTTATCTTAATCATGTGCGACATTGTGGGATCTAAACGCAATACTTGAAGTTATACTTATGGTATCAAGTTGATCTAAATTTTATTGGAAAGATAAGAACATTATGTACAAATTCTATGTTGACTTTAAGAGTTTATTTTACCATTTACTATTTTTAAAAATTACATAATCACATCATTTAAGCCTAAATCTGACAATTTAACCTTCTATCTCTAATTTAATCATAACTTGAGTTCCAGACATTCTTTTTGGATGATTTTAGTGCCATTGGAAAGCTAATATCCGAGGATTCAATTCTTATGAAGATGTTAAAAGCTAATTTGGCCATTTAAGTCACCTTGCAAGGCTTACAAGATACATATGTTACATTTCACACACGAAGCATGAGGTTCATCTTCTAACCTCAGTCATTTCTTAACATTTTTATATAATTCTTGAGTCTAAATTATAACCCTAAATGTCAATTTTCCAACTATTAAACATAATTATATTTGATTAATCACATAGAGAGATATTACGTAAATACTAAGGTATATTCATACAAAAAATATTAGATAATAAAACATAAGTCACACCCAAACTCAATTCTCCCAATCTAATGGATTAAAAACATAATTAATGCCTAAACACACTTTGATATCATCAATTAATCAAAAAGACATAATCAATTTCACAAAACTCTCTCGATTTTGTCGATCTTTATCTTATTCTATAAATTAAGGTTTTTTATTTATTTATAAGAATTACAAGATTTCATATATTCACAATTAACCCAAATAATTTGCAATTCACAACATATATAACTAAAAGATTAACCATAGAGCACATATGAATTTGGGTTTTCCCCATAGAGTACAAAAGACAAACAATGAGATTGGGGTCAATCTTGCTTCTTAACATAGATACTCATCCTAAAGAGAGAACTATTACTTTTCCCTCACCTCGATTAACACTTAATGATGAACATGAATCTCTAGGATGCACTCCTATGACCTTTGCATTCTCCTCTCCGAGTTTTTGGATTTAAAAGAAAAGAAAGTGTAAATGGATTAGCTTTTCTCAAAACCCCCCTATTTAAACCAATTTTCCTCATTTAATTAAATTAAAAATTTATAAAATAAAATTCATTAAAAATCACAATAAAAACACATATTTTCTCTAAACAAATATATATAATAAAATATAATTTCACAAACCTTTCTTGTTTAATAAAAACATTGATAATTATTTTAAAAGTCTCTAATTTATTTTATAAAACTCTTTTAATTAATCACAACATCATTTTAATAATTTTATGAAAACTTAGGATATTACAAATTTCCCCTACTAAAAAAATTTATCCTTGAAATGTTACTCATAAAGGAAATGATGGATAGAAGAAAACACACGAATATAATTTTTGAGTAGGGTGACATGAAACAACATTAAAAATGTCTAATAAAGAAAGAAACAAGACTATTTATAAATAACTTTGTTAACATATTTTTTTTCAAGTATAGGCAAGGATCAATTAATGAACATGGAGCAAGCTTGCAAGATTATAAAATCAACCAATTCTAGTTTAGGAGTTTCTTGCAAGAATGCAAGATCTCCTTCACCAAGCTCAATCTCTTTCCTCTTTATATGGTATCTCTTTTGTCTTCTTAAAAAAGTCTCTCATCTTTTCTTAGTTTAGTCTAACATTTTTATAAGTTTGTTGCACTTTTTCAAGTCTCAATACAAGGTTCTCTCAAAGTTCTAACAAGCTCAAATGAATTCCAAGGTTTTGTTGTGCACTATGATTATCTTGGAGTCTTAGAATTTCACTTATATACTATCTCAATGCCATTCTCCTACCTTGATTCAATTCTAAATTGAAGTTAACAACATGAGTCCAAACTTTTGCCTTTATTAATCTCATCTATCAATCTTTAAGCTTTCTTTAGCGTGCCCCACTTAGGATGCTTTAAAGGTTACTTACATATCAACTAAGATTTCAAATCTTATCCTAAAAGTTAAACTCTCTAGTCATCATGTTAGCCACATTAAGGATTTTCCTACTGGTAGTGGTTTTTATTGTTTAGAGAACATTCTTACCTTTATTTGACCTCAGATGTTGAGTGAAGAAAATATTCGATGCAACTGAACATGAAAGTTGATATGAATGGACATTAGAATGAGTCTTCTATTCTAATCAACCAAACTAATGCACTCCTTATTTTCTAAACATATAATAAGAGTGAAAACTTGTTGAACAAAATTTGACCATAAAATGTGATACCTATCAATAAATTATATTATTAATATTATATTTATTTTATAATACTTTTTACAGTATTATATTTTAAATTTAACGATATTATGTAATGTATTACACACAAAACTTATTTTTGTCACATTCAACGGTTATTTTTAGTGATAATTCATTCTCTTATGAAAGTAAACTTTCATATTTATTTAATAAGAAAAATAAAATTAAAAATTAGTTATTAAATTATCACATTCTTATAATCTGTGAAAATCTAAGACTTTTTATTTATTGGTTAAATAGCTTTTAAAATCCTAATTCAACAAACATAAACCCGAGTATAAATGAAGACCGCTTACAAGCGGTGTTCATGCTCTCTCTCTCTTACTCTGCCTCAGTCCAAGTGTAAGAGAAAGGTCGTGTAAAGGATAAGCTGAAAAATCATGGCCTCTCTCTGTTCCTTCACCGCTTCTTCTTTCTCTTCTCAGTGCCACAATCTTTCCCTTTCTCACCCTCTCAAGCTATCGTTGCCTCTCACCAACTCCTTCACACTTCCAAGGAACATGAAGAAGAAGAAGAAGAAGAAGAACGGTGCGAGAGCGAGGCCTCTGTTTTGCGCACTCAAAAACGCCGCGTTGCAGTACAGGAACCTCGGCGACTCCGACCTCAACATCAGCGAAATCACTTTTGGTACTGTAAGTTATGTTTTTCTTTTTCATTCCTTTCCGCACAAAACGACGACGTTGCTGTTCTTATTATCGGTTGTTTCTCTCATTTGCGTTCTGGTTGGTTTCAGATGACCTTTGGGGAGCAAAACACGGAGAAAGAAGCTCACGACATTCTTCATTACGCTTTTGACCGTGGCATCAACGCTCTCGATACTTCTGAGGCCGTAAGTTCTTCCAATCTTAAATCTGCATTTGCCATGCATGCTGAAATCTTGCTGAAATGTTTAGTTTTTTTTTTCTTCTTTCAATTATTTAGATAATAATCGTTTTCGTGTGTGTGCATGGTGATGTATCTGCGGAGAGCTTGAGGCGAGATGAGTGGATTTTTTCAATACAATCATATGCTCATGCACAATATTATTTTAATTAAAGTTTTTAATTTTAAGTTTTAACAGTCCATTTCGACTATGTGGTTGAGATTCGATCCTTTTATATATATATGGGCGTGTGAATCATACTGAGAGCGTGAGAGGAGTGAGTCTCGACCAAGTAATTCAAATGGATTGTTAAAATTTAAACAGTGCTGACTTTTTAAAATCACTCATAGGAGAAAAATAAAACGGAAAAATGAAACAAAAAAAATTATCTTCAAAAGCTAAAATTAGCTTATGGATAAGTTAATTTATGGAAGTAAGTTCTCTCATTGCTTCTTCAAAATGTGTTTTTTGCATAAGTTAATTGTAGCTTATGAAGAAGTTTATTTTATTTTTCTTCTCTTACAAATGCTTACAGTGAATTTTATCTGAATAAGCATGTATGATAGTATAGCAGAGATTAACTTCTCTCACCTCTCACATTATATATAGAGGGAAAGGTGTGCTATGAATGCACAATGCACTCTTGAACACACTTCTTCTGACACACTCTCTTTTATCTCCTTTATTGGGCTAAATTTATTGATAAATCCAAAATCACAATTAAGGTTTGATTAAATAAGGAACGAGACTCAGCCACACAATTCAGTGATTTTTAACAAATTTCAACTAATAGTATAGTGTATTAAAAGAGTGTGTTGCTAGTATTTCTCCTACACACACATATTATTTTGTTGTGTAAAAATCCAGTCATTATCGTTGCAATTTTATAATGAACGGTTGGTTTTTGATTGCAGTACCCAATTCCAATGAAGAAAGAGACACAAGGAAGAACCGATCTCTATATTGGTAGCTGGCTTAAGTCTCAACCTCGTGACAAGGTATTGGGTGCTCACTTTACAACTATGTCTATGCTTACTTTTCTACATGTTTTGGACACATGGTTAGTTAATAGTTAAAGGTTAAAAGTAATAATACATGATTACTTTCAATAATTCAATGTGAAATTATGCTACAAAAGTTCAATTGTCTTGCATATAAGCCTATGGAATTTATGGTAAGTTGTTTTCTGCATTGAATAAAAAAATGCTCATTAAATTAAAATTTAATTTGGCTTGTTTTTGCAATATATGATGATGGGTTGACCATGAGATTTGGCTTTCAAGTGTTTTGGATGGTTTTTTACTGAGTTCACTCTTTGTTGAGCCACAAGTTTGAAACTATTTGTGTAACATCTGTGTTGATAGATTATTTTGGCTACCAAAGTATGTGGTTATTCTGAGAGGTCGAGTTATTTGCGTGAGAATACAAATGTTTTGCGGGTTGATGCTGTAAATATCAGAGAAAGTGTAGAGAAAAGCCTTAAGCGTCTTGGCACTGATTATATTGATTTGCTGCAAATTCACTGGTGAGTTTATAGAATGTAAAGCATTGATTTCTTGTATTTTTTGTTACTTTATTAATGGTATATGTAATTTGAACTTATTTAAATAGCCATGGGAAACTTGTGTATAGTTTGCATTGTTAAAATGTTATGATTCTTATTGTTTTAGGAATCTTTGTAAGTTGGTACTTGGTAGTGATATTGGGTCAGATTTGTACTAGTTTTACCACACTTGTACTTGACCTAAAATGTGATCTTGATTATTAATACAAACAGGAGTGTTATACATTCTGAATATTTACCTGATGTGCAAGCAGACAAATCGCAAACATTCTCCCATTTCTTTCTTGAGGCAGAGGACTAAAGTGTTTGAACTATTTTCTAAATATATGTTGTGCTTCATTATAGGCCAGATCGATATGTTCCATTGTTTGGTGAGTTTTCCTATGATCCTTCAAAATGGAGGTCAAGTGTGCCGTTTGTTGAGCAGTTGCAAGCTTTTCAAGAACTTATCAATGAAGGAAAGGTGACCAATTTCTTTCAATTTACTTTATGGTTAAGCTTTTTCTAGATTTCTAAAGAGTTCTAATGATTTATGTTGGTTTTGGCTTGGAGAAACTGAGCAGGGTTTTGTATTTGCTAAATATTTTTATTCCAACTGAAGTTATTGATATTTACTATTATGCTTGTAATTTCTAACTTTCTTTTGCTAAGTTTTAGTGCATGCTTGATGGAGAAATGCAGTTTGGGAGTGGTAGAATAAATTGTTTGTCTCAGTTTTTTTGATTGGACAAGAGGGATGAGATGGCCGTACCACTTTTATAGATTACTTTGCTTTGTCATGTGGCAAGTGTCTCATATCATATTACAAGCCTGTAAATGGAAACAAACTATTTTATTTCTCTCAATAGTCAGCATAAACCCATAACCTTCCAGTCCAATCAAGCTAGGATTGACTGTCTCCTCTCTTTACTTTTTCATGACATTTGTGGCAATTGTAATGTGAAATTCGAATATTCTGATCACAATATCATGTTTACTCTCTTATGCATAGATTCAGTTTCTTGAGATTTCTATGTGCATCAGGTACGCTACATAGGTGTTTCAAATGAGACTTCATATGGAGTGATGGAGTTTGTCCATGCAGCTAAGGTTGGAGGCCTTCCAAAGATTGTCAGTATCCAAAACAGCTACAGCTTGCTTGTTAGATCTCGTTTTGAAGGTGGGATGCTGGCATTACTCAAGTTCCATTCATTTCACTTAATATTTTTCTTCCTTTGTGATACAAAGTTGTTTCTCCTATATAATTTAAGATTTTTGAAATAGCTGTGTGTAAGGCTATCTGAAGAACTTAAACAACGAGGAGCAAAAATGATGAACAAAATACCTCTGTGTTCTTTTATGATATAGTGGAGTGAAAATTTCTTATATCATGGAATGAAAGCTAGTATCGTAATAGTGCAACAAAAATATAGAGAATAAGCAAAAGAGAAAGTTCCCCTCAAGGTCAAGAGAGAGAGTAGACTCTAACAACAATATTCCCCCCTTTCTCTCTCCAAAACTGAATTCTTATACTGCTGTCTAGCTCAACACGTATTCCTTGAGCCTCGAGTTGGTTATTTTGGGCCTAGTGCTTTGCCTCCTTCCCTGATCATAAGGATCTTCAGCCACCTGTCCTTCTCCTTCTATTTTTTTGCTATTTCCTCGTTTGCCCCTTCAATATGTGCACTTGTTACAATTCTTCCCCCATTAAAGTCAACCTTGTCCTCAAGGTTGAAGGCAGGGTAAGGTTGTTGCAATGCAGAATGATATTCCCAAGTAGCTTGAGTCTCATCTAAGCCTTCCCATAAGACCAAATGTTGTGGCATGTGTTGGTGGCCTCGCAAGATGACTCTAGAATTCAGAATTCTTGCAGGTTGCATAACTGGAGCAATATCTGTAGCAGTAATAGGAAGTGGCACATAAGGAGTAGAATGATCTCCCTTGCACAATTTCAGCTGAGACACATGGAACACTGGATGTATTTTAGTATTAGGAGGTAGTAGTAACCGATAAGCAACCTTACCCAGCCTGGCAGTGATAGGAAAAGGACCAAAGTATCTCAAACTCAGTTTTTGGTTCTTTCTCAAGTCTACCGAATGCTGCCTATAAGATTGTAATTTTACAAGCACCTTGTCACCAACATTAAACTCTATTGTTTTCCTCTTCTGATCTGCATATTTGCGCATGTGCTGTTGGGCCTTCTGCAAATTCAATTTCAACTTACTCAAAATAACATGGCGTTCCAACAATTGATCTTGAACTGAAATGTGATCCTTGCTATCCGGAACATACTTGACTAGAACAGGGGGATCTCTACCATAGACCACCTTGAAAGGTGTCATTCCCCTACTATGATGGTAGGAAGTATTGTACCAATACTCAGCCCATGGCAATAATTTGGCCCAATCTTTAGGAGCATCATAAGTAAAACATCTCAAATACATCTCTAAACACTTATTCAATGCTTCAGACTGGCAGTCTGAGGATGGTAGGCAATGCTCATGTTTAAGGTTGTGCCACTCAACTTGAACAAGTGTTGCCAAAACTGACTAGTGAACACCTTATCTCTATCTGTCACAATCGTTTTGGGAAACCCATGTAATTTTACAATAGCTTTCATGAAGATTTCAGCCACATGTTTGTTGGAGTAATCAGTTTTAAAGGTAAAAAAATGTGCATACTTGGATAATCTATCAATTACCACTAATATCATTGTGTAACCATTGGAAAGAGGGAGACCTGTGATAAAATCCATAGCCAAGTCTTCCCATATTTGATCAGGAACACGGAGAGGCTGTAGCAACCCATAAGGTAGTATATTATCAATTTTTGCCTGTTGGCATACCAAACAATCCTGTACATATTGTTTGATATCCGTATGCATACCATGCCAATAGAATTGGGCGGCGATCTGAGTCAGCGTTCTAGCAACTCCAGCATGTCCCCTGATCAAGGAAGTATGAAACTCATGGAGAACCTGCTACACTAAGGTATGACCAGAGGGAATAACTAGTCTACCTTTCCAAAACAACAATTGATCCTTATCCGTATAATTAGGATGAGGTGGCTGATTGTTCCTGCATAATTCCATGATAGCCTTGAGTTTAGAGTCAGCACCTAATGCTTCTCTTATCATAGGAATAATTTGTAGTTTTGGGCAAGACCAAGCTGAATAAAATGATCTTGACAAGGAATCAGCAGCTACATTATCCTTGTCAGGCTTGTACTCAACTGTAAAATCATATCCCAACAATTTGTGCAGCCAATTTTGTTGCTCAGGTGTTTGGATTGCCTGGTCAGTTAAACTCCTTAAACTTCGTTGATCAGTGCGACTCACAAACTTGTGACCAAGTAGATAATGACAAAATTTAGCAATAGCCTCCGTGATAGCATAGAATTCGCGGGCATAAGCAGATTGCTTCTACATTCTAGGAGTCAACTTCTTAGAGAAATAAGCAATAGGATGATGATTTTGGCTCAAAACAGCACCTACTCCCAAAGTGGATGCATCAATCTCCAAGATAAATGGTTGGGAAAAATTAGGAAGAGCAAGGACTGGAGCTTGGATGATTGCTGCTTTCAAACCGGGTGCTTCAGTCTCCAATGAAAGCTCTCTTTCTTCAACATGTTTGTTAAGGGGCCACCTATGGTAGCATAATCCTTGATAAATCTTCTATAATATCCAGTAAGACCCAAGAATCCTCTCAGCTACTTGAGATTCAAGGGTAGAGGCCAATTTAATACTGCTTGTATTAGTCTTTCACCATGGCGACACCTACGCTCGAAATAGTGTGCCCTGAATAATCCACTCGCTGCAATCCAAACGAACATTTAAATAGTTTGGCAAAGAGTTTATGCTGTTGCAGTAACTAAAGTACTTCTTCCAAATGAGCCAAATGTAAGGACTAAGAAGGGCTGTATACTAAAATATCATCAAAGAATACCAATACAAATTTCCTCAATATAGTCAGACCTTGAAAAATCTCATTCATTAAAATTTGAAAGGTAGCGGGGGCATTAGTAAAAGCCCAAATGGCATCACCAGCCACTCATAGTGCCCTTGATGAGTTCTAAAAGCTATCTTATGTCTATCCTCTTCCTTAACCAATATTTGATGGTATTCAGATCGCAAATCCAACTTAGAAAAATAATGTGCGCCATGCAATTCATCAATCAATCCATCCATGGTGGGAATAGGAAAACTATACTTAACTATAATGGCATTTAAGGCTCTATAATCGGTGCAAAATTTCCAAGTGCCATCTTTTTTCTTAACAAGTATAATTGGGGAAGAAAAGGGGCTATTGCTAGGAAAAATAATACCTTCTTGCAGCATATCTTGAATCATGGTTTTGATTTGTTGTTTCTGACTATTAGGATATCGGTAAGGCCTCACTTTGACAGGATCAGCACCAGTAACAGAGGAATGGAATGATTTTGAGACTTGTCCAGGGGCAATCCAACAGGAATAGCAAAAACTTCTCTATAAGTATGCAATAACATAGCTAATTCAGGCTTGAGATCAATAGACAAGTCCAACAACTGGTCTTGTGGGCAATGAGGATGCTGAAACTGAAGTGTAAACATTTCAGCTATAGCATGAGTACTCTGCATTCTTCTTAAGTGGTGAAATTGAGCAGGACTAGGAAGATTGAGCTGCTCACCATGCAGGGTCACAAATTGGCTACCCAAATAAAACTTCAGTGATAAACGGCTATAATTAGATATGTGTGATCCCAAAGTGGCTAACCAAGATGCTCCAGCTACTGGTAAGAGATAGTAATTTCAAGGAATGTCCTTGAATTTTAACCTCCAAGTCTTTAACCAATCCTTCTACTACCAAAGAATTTCCATTACCAACCAACACCTGAAAATTAGGAATAGGTTCAATTGGTAATTTGAGACAATGTGCTATTCTTGGTTGAAGAAAATTGTTAGAACTCCCATTGTCCAATAAAATCTGAACCATCACGCCATCAATATACCCTTTAAATTTCGTTATTCCAAGGCCAGAAGAACCTTTTAGAGCATTATAAAATACATGATGCTCTTGCACAACCATAGACTCATGAACCTCAGTATCAGGAGGATCTGGTTGTAAAGCAATATTCTCTTCTTCCTCCACGTGTAAAACTAGATACCGCTTATTAGGACCCTTATGAGTAAGTGAGAACCTTTCATCACATCTATAACAAAGACCTTTCTCTCTGGGTAATTGCATCTCGACGGGAGAAATTTTTTTAACATTGGTAGGTTGGAAGCTACTATTTGGTGGTGTGTATCTAAGGGTAGGTAATAATGGTGGTAGACTAGTGGATTTTAATGTTTGAGAAATGGATGGCTGCACGATGATGCTTGGTGTTTTGGAAACATAGGTCGAGCTATATGATCTGGTCTTGGAAAGATACTTTTCCTCATATAATTTTTCCAAAGAAACTGATCTAATCAAAGTTGTTGGGGATTTGAGCAATCACATCATGTCTAATATCTAGTTTTAAACCCTTGATGAAACAATCTAGGAGTGCCTCGATTGTAATGCCCTGAACGCGATTTGCTAAAGCATTAAATTGCACATAATACTCTTGAACTCAATTAACTTGTGTTAATTTGAATAAATGGGATTGCGGACATTCATACGGAGAAGGTCCAAATTCCAACTCCAACATGCGGGTAAAGGCAGTCCAAGAATGAAAAGGATTAGCACAAAGCATCATCTGGTACCAAGGAACTACCTCCTTATCCAAATGAATGGTAGGCAGCAGCTATGGTCAATCATTGATCATCCGACGCATTATAGTAGCTAAAGAACTGCTCCGCTTTGAAAATCCACTGAAGAACATCAGAACCGTCAAATCATGGAAAATCCAATTTAACATTACGCATCTGGAATGGTTGACGAACTGGAATAGCAGTAGGTGATTCACCCGCGAAAAATCTGTTTAAGCAACATGTCCTTTGTCGTCTCTATCGTCTCAAATCTGAACGCATACTCTGTATTCTTTGACTCCATTAATTCCAAAATACGCTTAACGCCAGCTGACAGCTCCTTCATGCGTGTATTCTCCACCATGAAGCAATGAAAGCACCAATTGTAAGGCTATCTCAAGAATAGAAACAACAAGGAGCAAAAATGATGAACAAAATACCGCTGTATTCTTTTATGATATAGTGGAGTGAAAATTTCTTATATCATGGAATGAAAGCTAGTATTGTAACAGTGCAACAAAAATACAGAGAATAAGCAAAAGAGAAAGTTCCCCTCAAGGCCAAGAGAGAGAGAAGACTCTAACAACAATATTCCCCCCTTTCTCTCTCCAAAATTGAATTCTTATAGGAAAAAATATTAATTTGGTCCCGTATAATATTTTAAATTCTCAATTTAGTCTCACCTTAATTTTTTGTTTCAATTTGGTCTCCAATAAGTTAAATCACTGCAATGTCGGACCTTCGGTCCAAATTTCTTATACGGAGTTAACTGTTGGCTACGTGGATGCCACGTAGATATATAGGTGGCAAGGTGCTACGTAATGCATCTGGAACGGCCCGTTCTGATTGCACTATTTGTGTGTTAATTTTACATCTGGTTTAGATGCAAAATTAACACACAAATAGTGCAACCAGAACGTGATGTTATGGTTTCAGAACGGGCCGTTCCAGTCCTATAACGCCAACTACAAACGGTCAATGATTATAGTTCACGCTCGTGATTCTAAATCACGATTGTGAATTGTTCAAGGAAAAAAAGTCCAAGGTACAAAATATTTCAAACACTGGATTTGGTAATATTGTCAATGGGGGATTGATAACTTCAATTGCTAAACATTTTAGCTATACACCATTTCTAGACCAATTGCAGGATATAGGAACTCCTAGAAGTATTAATTATAATACTTGTTATGCAATGCAATGTATCACTAAGGATACTAAGGACAATGGTGACAGATTTTATTTCATTGTTAGTCAAACTAGAGTGAATTACTTACTACCAAATCGGCACTATACAGTCAAGGATGAAATGACATGGTTTTATTTCCCTCCTCAGTAATTTATTTGAACTTTCTTAGTATATGTTATGTTATGAATTTTTGTTTATAGTCTTTGAACCATATTTCAGTCTTTGAATTTATGTTATATTATGAATTTTTGTTTTCAATCTCTGAACCACATTGTTACATTTTGTTAAACATACGTTGGCTTTCTGGAATGGCCCGTTCTGGTTTCAAAACGGGCCGTTTTGCTTGCACTCGTTGTGTTTAAAATACTGTATCTGGAATGGCCCGTTCCAGATGCAAAATTAACACACAAATAGTGTAACAAGAACGGGCCGTTCTAGTTTCAGAACGGGCCGTTCCAGATGCATTAAAGAAGGAGGAGGAGGAGGACATGAGACCTTGCCACCTATGCATCTACGTGGCATCCACGTGGCCTGTTCTGAAACCAGAACGGCCCGTTTTGCTTGCACTCGTGTTTAAAATATTGCATCTGAAACGGCCCGTTCCATATGCAAAATTAACACACAAATAGTGTAACCTGGGCCGTTCTAGTTTTAGAACGGGCTGTTCCAGATGCATTAAAGAAGGAGGAGGAGGAGGACATGTGACCTTGCCACCTATGCATCTACGTGACCAACAGTTAACTCCGTTTAAAAAATTTGGACGGAAGGTCCGACATTGCAATGATCTAACTTATGGGGGACCAAATTGAAACAAAAATTTAAGGTGAAACTAAATTGAAAATTTAAAATATTATAAGGGACTAAATTAGTATTTTTGCCATTCTTATACTACTGTCTAGCTCAACATGTAGTCCTTGAGCCTTGAGTTGGTTATTTTGGGCCTAGTGCTTTGCCTCCTTCCCTGATCATAAGGATCTTCAGCCACCTATCCTTCTCCTTCTGTTTTTGCTATTTCCTCGTTTGCCCCTTTAGTATGTGGACTTGTTACACTGTGCTACTTTTTCACCATATATTATATGGTGCCTTATAAATTGTTGCTCCTAAAGAGTTAAAAAGATACAAAGTAATTGAGTCATGCTTTTAAGGATCTTTTTCTGGTAAAAATATCACAATTTACCCCCTCAAGCTTTTGGTCATGTGCCCTTTGGTCCTCGTTAACTGAGTAACATAATCCTTAAACTTTTTTCAAGTGTGCATTGTAGGCATTACATCCAATATTCCATCAAACATAAAAGAGAAACCATCACATTTGTTAAGCTTGAGTTTTAAGCCCATTTCCAATGGGCATTGCTAATGAGTTGCTTAAAAATAAAATATTATTTTGTATGCCACATGATTTTTCGTTGCTTAAAATTAAAGAGTTGCTTATCATTTGTGTCTACATGTAGGGGAGAGAATATGAGATATTGAAGAGAGAGAAAAATATTTCTGAGCTAAGCAAATTCTTTTTATAAGAACTTGTACTGTAGTAGAAATAAATAGGTTCCTTAGATGTGATGTGGCAATAGAGGATCCCATAAAGTAAAATAAAATAAAAAATGATACATGGCTAAACAACTTGCATTGTGGATGCTCTAAGTTCCCTTGAACCTAAGTTGGAAGGGATACAATACAACTGAACCTTTCCCATTAAGAAAATTGCAACAAAAACTGTTCACATGATTTTAGGATCAAAGTGCATATGACCCTTAGTTGGCAGGGTTAAATTGTACCTTTCCCTTTTCTATGCTTTAAATTATTTGTGTTCAACTTTTTTGTAGTTGATCTTGTGGAAGTTTGCCATCCAAAGAATTGCAATATTGGCTTACTATCCTATTCCCCACTTGGAGGTGGATCACTCACAGGAAAATATATAGATATAAATTCTGAAGCTGCAAAAAGAGGAAGGCTGAACCTCTTCCCTGGCTACATGGAAAGATATAACAAATCGGTGGCACGGGTGCGCTATATATAATTCTAGTTCTTGTATTTGTAGTTTAGACTATATTTTAAGATATGAGTATGTTTGGACAAGGTTCGCTACAAGAATTTATAGGGGGAAAAAATAGAAACAAAATTGAAATAAGTTTCCTCATAAGTTAAAACTAGCTTATTTATGAGTTAAAAATAAGATTTTGGAGAAGTTAATGACAATTTTTATAATTAGTTTATGCATAAGGTGATTTTAGTTTATGAAAAAATTTATTGTAATTTTCTTTCCTATTTTTTTTTGCTTAGAAGTGTTTCCGGATAAATTTAGCCAAATAGCCTGAGATGACAATACTTGAGAATCTCCCTTTCTTTTGTGGTTGGATTTCAGGAAGCTACTATTAAGTATCTTGAGTTGGCCAAGAAGCATGGTCTAACTCCTGTTCAGCTTGCACTTGGATTTACTAGAGATCGTCCATTCATGACAAGTTCAATTATTGGTGCAACCTCTGTGGACCAGCTAAAAGAGGACATTGACGCTTTTACGTCAACTGAGAGACCTTTACCAGCAGAAGTCATGGCAGATATTGAAGCTGTTTTCAAGAGATACAAAGATCCTACCATTTTTTAATGATTATACCTTTCAAGTTTACCATTGTGGCCAAATTACTGCTATTGATTCACCCTGTTCCCCATTCCTCTATTTTTTTTTTGTCATGATTAAAAATAGAGGATGAATAAAATGCATATTGAATTTTAATAAATACATTAAAACTAGGATTTACAGCAATTGTATGCATTCCTTACGTCAATTACAGAAATGTTATTAGGCCTTACATTTTTGTTAATCAAGTCTCTAGTACTATTTATTGGTAGTGGTTTTTATTGTTTAGATGACATTCTTACCTTTATTTAACCTCACATGTTATATGAAGAAAATATTCAATGCAACTGAAAATGAAAGTTGATATGACTGGACATTAGAGTGAGTCTTCTATTCTAATCAACCAAATTAATGAACACCTTATTTTCTGAACATATAATAAGACTGAAAACGTGTTAAACAAAATTTGATCATACAATATCAGCAAGGTTAATAGATATATGATACCTATCAATGCATTATATTATTTTTATAATATTTTTTACAGTATTATGTTTTTCTACCCGACTCTTCCGAATTTTTTCGACTTATTCCATACTTCTCCTTCATCAATCTTTATAGTACAAATTTATTGTGTAAATATATTTACTGTATGTAATTAAACAATTAAGAAATATTAACATTAGTCGACACAAGTGACCTGCTTGTATTCTTTAACTATATTGTTTAGGATTTGAATATTAGTTTTGAGTATGAAAAAGAGTATATTAGGAGGTAATAACCAACTTGTATACATATACGATCGTTAATGGAGATTAGTTGATATTTTTAATAGTGAATACTTTGTACTTAAACCATTGTTAAAAAAATGGTAATGAAATTATGAGGATTAAGAACTGGATCATTAAGGACTGAAACTACTCTCTTGTGTATACCCTCGGTGAGGGGAGCTGTTGTGGGGGTGTTTAGGTCATACTAGATGATATCAACTTCAAAATGGATTTTTGTTCAAAAATAAAATCTTATTAGAATTATCTAGTTCATCTTTTAGAACCATGTTACATCCTATATACGATGAAATAGAGTGAACTGAGATATTATTTTAAAAGTATATAATTATCTTGAATAAATTTTTTTTTTTTATTTTTATTTTTCGATTGCTTGAAAAGAATAAGAATGTTCTTATAAAGATGGGTGCGTCATCTCCAAGTTAGTAAGAGATTTTGGAACAAGCTCCACGGGAGTTAGCTGGGCCATTGCATGTTGATGCAATGAGTGCTTGGTTCCAATGTGTTTAGTTGTTTGTTTAAAAAGTATTTGAAACTTCACCTCATTAAGTAAACATTCAATTTGGTCTCTGAAATATAGTGGAGGCAACTGTTAGGATATTTTGTGGCATCTATCCCTAAATTTTAATTCTGTTATATAAGTTATCATTTCATTATAATCAGTTACTAACTCTGTTCCGATTGTAAGTCCATTAGCATCGTTAAAGTTATCACATTCAAGGTATTGTCCATTTTGGCACTCATAGAGCTGTCACGGATTTATCCTTTAAAAGGTGCTTTGGTAGGTTAAAGGGGAGAGTGTTTATAAACTATCCTTAGTCTTGATTTTTGAGCGACGACAAACTTTTAGCCATACCAAAACAAGCTCCCCAATCAAGACTAAGGGGTAAGAGTGGCTTGAGTCCTCCTTTTAGCACTAGTGTTCAAATCGTAAATCTGTTGACATCGTTAGAGTCATCGCTTTCGAGGTATTGTTTACTTTGGTACTCGTTGGAGCATTAGGATTTTGTCTTTTAAAAGGTGACTCAGTGGTTTAAGGAGGGAGAGTCTATTACATTATGTCTCAAACCATGTT
The DNA here is from genome assembly GCF_000230855.2 of Cajanus cajan. Taxonomy (NCBI): domain Eukaryota; kingdom Viridiplantae; phylum Streptophyta; class Magnoliopsida; order Fabales; family Fabaceae; genus Cajanus; species Cajanus cajan. The sequence continues at coordinate 1,283,795 of NC_138523.1, forward strand.
TTATTCTTTGTATATATGATGATGACGATTATTAATTTTTAATTTTTTTAAAAATTTATTCCTACTAACCTAGGGTCTTGGATCCACCACTGACTCAAAAAATGATGAGGCAAGTGAGTTTATATTCACTTTAGGAAGTGCTATTATTTCTTAGAAAATCAACAAAACAAACATGTATATAGAATGATTTACAATGGAATCAAAATTCCTAATACTTTAACTTGCAGGTGAATAAGAATAATAGTTAAGAGGCCTAATGACTAATATACTATTATGGAACATATTTAAATCTTTTATATATCTTAATTGTGATTAATAATCTATAATTTGTGTGACTAATAGTTATAATGATAAGAAATGAAACATGTGTATGAGACATGGTTATGAAGAAAAGATGGACATTAGAAAGGGAGGTTGAATAGTGTTAATCAAAACTCAAGACTTTTTGCAATAATGAAGTAGTATTAAAAATCTTACAAGAGCAAACGAAGAGTTTAAAACAAAGAACACAGTATTTTTATAGTGGTTCATCTCAACCACTAAGACTATGTTTAGTTTTTGATCAACTTGATTAAGTTCTACTATCTTTTACAAAGATACAAATATTCTTTCACAAGCCACTTATAGTTCAACCTAATAATTATTTGACTTGACTCTTCAAGTAACTACAAAAGTATTCTCTGAACAACGAAGCCTCTCCGTCTTCAATAATTAAGTATTCTTTACAACAAAGCTTCTCTAAGCTACAATAAACAAGTATTCTTTACAATCAAGTCTTTGTAGGCTTCAAGTAATAACATAAAGTTAAAATTGGGAAATCACTTTTTGTTTTGTCTTCCTATCAAGATATGATACAACCAAATTAAGTACATAGCTTTTCACAGAAAGAATGAATATATATTTTTACAATGATTGTTCTCACTTCTTTTCGAATCTTCAAGCTTCTTTATATATATACTTTATGAAGATAATTGTTGCAAATCCTTAAGCATCTCTCACATGCTTGCTTTGCTTGTCTTCATCTTCCTTCCTTGTGAGAAGAGGTGTCCATTAGTGCATTAATTGTGAACATTAAATATATTTTACCAAATTGTTACTTTTTATCTAATTAAGGAGGCTACTTATCGCCTTTATGATACCAAATAAAAGGAATTATTGCATGTATTAGTCAAGAATGACTTTTTCTGAGACTTCACATGCTTCGAGGGATTTGCTTACCTTTTTTCTGATGCAAAACATGTCTTCATTCCTTTTTCAAGTGTAGGTATCGAAGAAGCTTTTTGTTCCTTCCGATTTATTAAGAAATATCATAGACAAATATGATTTGGTTATCAAACATCATAAATGATATATATTAAATGTATTTGTCTTGGATGAAGTAGTTTGACTAAGCAACTACACATCATCATAACCAATCATCTATATTGATTTGTCTTATAGTATGATCTGAAAAACTTTTCTCTAAAAAACATCTAAGTTTATTATCATTAAAATTGATACATTGAGGGATCCAAGACCATCTTTTGATCTAACAATGGTGTTGTCACAATTTTAATTAAAAATTGTAGTATCTCACACGATTATGTAAAAAGTGAGAAAAATCTTGTAGATCCTTTCACAAAAGGATTATTCATGAAATTGTCATGGATAAGTTGAGGTGGATGTGCTTAACTCCATGAGTGGAGGTGAACACTCAATTAGTGGTCAAACAAGCTATATGAATACTTCCATGCACTACATTTTTCACCCTATAGCATATGATAATGTTTCATATGAGGTTGAGCCATGAACTCTTAAAATATATGCATAGCCCTTGATATAAGTGGTGCTATAGAGACACACTTAATTTATCTACTTACGTGAGTGTGAAGGAATAGGTCACCTTCCATGAAATTTGATTATCTTTCTAGAATACTCATGAACAATCCAATGTGCAAATACATAAAAAGACCTAAATTATTGTATAAATTTTAAATCACAAAATTATCACGTTTTAAAGGTAAAAGTGTGTATTGTGGGGGTCTCATCTTAAATAAATCGAGTTTAAGAGTAATTCACTTTTTGGACATTCGAGTTGCCTCACTACACTATGTGTTATTTTAATCTTATGGACATTAATACTTAAGTACAAGAACCTTTCCTTGTCTAAAATGTATTCTCTCTCTTCACTTATATGCTATTAGTAAGGGATTGTGAAAATAATAACATATAAGTGTTAATTATTTCATTGTTAATATTGACATATTAATTGCTCTAATATTGTTGGTATATTAATTACTTTGTTGTTGTTGGTATTAAAAAAATTTCTTAAATATTTGCTAATGGATTGATTTATAGTATACTACATAAAGAGTGATATAGTGAGTCTTAGAACAAGTCTTGGAACATTGTAAGTTACACATTATTACTTTTTAACTTTATTCCTCTGAACATTGTTCGTAAATTCTAAAGTATTTTGATCTCGGGTGCACAGATTTAAACACCAAACAGTATAAACTTTGAAGAACAAATTATATTTTGTGTTGCACCAAAAATCTCTTTAAATTAATTTGCTTTCAAGATATTGTCTAATGTCACGACACATTATTTTTTACAAATATTTTCTAATATATAATAAATACTTAACCCGAAGAATGTATACACAAGTTATAAATACACAAATGGTTTTCTTAGTCTTGAGTTAGATGCATTTTGGAAACCTACAATATTTGGAAGTGACTGAATGCATACAAAATCGGTATTTCTCCCCATTAAGTATAAATGAAGACAGCTTACAAGCGGCGTTTATGTTGTCTCTCTCTTATTCTGCCTCAGTCCAAGTGCGAGAGAGTTAGTGTAAAGGATAAGCTGAAAAATCATGGCCTCTCTATGTTCCTTCACCGCTTCTTCTTTCTCTTCTCAATGCGACAACGTTTCCCTTTCTCACCCTCTCAAACCATCGTTGCCTCTCACCAACTCCTTCACACTTCCAAGGAACATGAAGAAGAAGAAGAGCGGTGCGAGAACGAGGCCTCTGTTTTGCGCATTCAAAAACGCCGCGTTGCAGTACAGGAACATCGGCGACTCCGACCTCAACATAAGCGAAATCACTCTTGGTACTGTAAGTTATGTTTTTCTTATTCATTCCTTTCCGCACAAAACGACGACGTTGCTGTTCTTATTATCGGTTGTTTCTCTCATTTGCGTTCTGGTTGGTTTCAGATGACCTTTGGGGAGCAAAACAAGGAGAAAGAAGCTCACGACATTCTTCATTACGCTTTTGACCGTGGCATCAACGCTCTCGATACTTCTGAGGCCGTAAGTTCTTCCAATCTTAATCTGCATTTGCCAGGCATGCTGAAATCTTGCTGAAATGTTTAGTTTTTTCTTCTTCTTTCAATTATTTAGATAATAATCGTTTTCGTGTGTGTGCATGGTGATGTATCTGCGGAGAGCTTGAGGCGAGATGAGTGGATTTTTTCAATACAATCATATGCTCATGCACAATATTATTTTAATTAAAGTTTTTAATTTTAAGTTTTAACAGTCCATTTCGACTATGTGGTTGAGATTCGATCCTTTTATATATATATGGGCGTGTGAATCATACTGAGAGCGTGAGAGGAGTGAGTCTCGACCAAGTAATTCAAATGGATTGTTAAAATTTAAACAGTGCTGACTTTTTAAAATCACTCATAGGAGAAAAATAAAACGGAAAAATGAAACAAAAAAAATTATCTTCAAAAGCTAAAATTAGCTTATGGATAAGTTAATTTATGGAAGTAAGTTCTCTCATTGCTTCTTCAAAATGTGTTTTTTGCATAAGTTAATTGTAGCTTATGAAGAAGTTTATTTTATTTTTCTTCTCTTAGAAATGCTTACAGTGAATTTTATCTGAATAAGCATGTATGATAGTATAGCAGAGATTAACTTCTCTCACCTCTCACATTATATATAGAGGGAAAGGTGTGCTATGAATGCACAATGCACTCTTGAACACACTTCTTCTGACACACTCTCTTTTATCTCCTTTATTGGGCTAAATTTATTGATAAATCCAAAATCACAATTAAGGTTTGATTAAATAAGGAACGAGACTCAGCCACACAATTCAGTGATTTTTAACAAATTTCAACTAATAGTATAGTACTATAGTGTATTAAAAGAGTGTGTTGCTAGTATTTCTCCTACACACACATATTATTTTGCAGAAAACCCTTCTTGGAGATTAAATGCAAAGACAAGGACCGATGCCACTGTCCAAAAAACAAATTCAAAGGCAAGAAGTTCAAATCTCACTTCAAGAAGAAGAAGTATAAAAAACCTTATAGGTTTTTTAAGGAGACTAGAGGGAAAAAACCAGGTCAAAGATGTTACATCTGTGGGAAAAAGGGACATTTTGCTAGGTCCTGCCCAAACAAAGTTCAAAAAGCCATAAAGATGATTACATCTTTACATCTAAATGACCGAGATGAAGTAGAATCTCTCTACTCAGAACAAAGCTCTGCAGATGAAGATACTGCATTTGCTCTACAAGATTCTTTCTCAGATGACTCTAGCAGTGATACAGATAGTCAAGAGGAAGAACCAATTCCTATCTTCGCTGTCAATCAATTTGACAGTATGACAACTGTTGTTCCTTCACACCCCAATGTGAAAATTGAAATCCTACCATCTAAGTATGAAAAGCCTATCAAAGTTATAGGCTTTCTTGATACAGGAGCATCAAAGACAATGATGAACCCAAAAATCTTGCCACCTCATTTCTGGAGAAAGGAAGATACCTTCTTTATAGCTGCTGATGGAAAAACCTTCAAAACAGAGGTCATTTCCCAAGCACCAGTAGGTATTCGTCTCTTCAAAGACTACATAATTTGGTCTAAAGTCGTTGGAACTCAGTTACCCAACAAAGATATCCTAATTGGAATGGATGTCTTCAGTCAAGCACATAAGCTACTCATTCATCCAAGTGGACTTAGATTCAAAGGAGAATTCAAGCCTTTCGTGCCAACTAGTAAGCTATATTCTCTTTCTGAAGCTCCGCCAGAATTAGAAGAAATCAAGATACAATTGAGGTCTTTATGTTCTGATAATCATAAAGATTTCACTCATCCAAATCCACTCTGGAAAAATCCTGATTTCTTTATACAACTGCCATTCAAGCTAAACGAGGATGTAAATCCCACAAAAGCATCCCATCCAGACATGTCTCCGTCTGATCTTAAATTAGCCAAACAAGAATGTCAAGAACTGCTTAGACAAGGCCTCATAGAACAGACAACTTCAAATTGGGCATGTCTGATAAGTGCTCAAATTGCATATTTTTATGCTTAATTTGGCACTCTTTATGGGAGAGATGTAAGTAATTTTGGTTGTATTTGACCCTCCAAATAGATGAACTAAGATTAATCTAAGGAGTTACAAGAATGTAGTTTCTTTGGCTGAAAATATTTCCTTTTTGTGTAGGTTTTGATGAAGTTGGAAATCCAAGGCTATAGCCCCAAAGCCAAAGCTGCAGCCATGAATCCTGAACCAAAAAGAAGTGTTCCAGAGAGTTAAGGCTATAGCTCTAGAGCCAAAGCTGCAGCCTCGAAACAAAGAGGTATTCCAGAGAGTTGAAGCTTTAGCCATGAAACCAGAGCTCCAGCCTTGGAACATTTTGGGCAGTCCAGAAATTCAGAGCTACAGCCACCAATCCAGAGCTGCAGCCTTGGGTTAAAAATCGCAACTTTCCCTTAGACAGAACCTATTTTAGGGCACGAAAGGAAGGAAAAAGGGGGACCGGACAGAAACAGAAAAACAAAAAGAAAAATAGAGAGAAAGATCACCCAGGAGAAGAGGAGAGCTTGAAGATTAGACTTGAAGATTGGCTTGCTTGGGAACGAGGATCCATCTTCATTTCTTCTCTTCTATTGTGTAATCTCATCTTGTTATTTGCTATGGCCCTCACCATGAGTGGCTAGTTTCTCTTGGGTTGGATTCAATGTAACTACTAACTCTATTTCTTCTTAGATCTATATGATATTCAGTTCTATTACTTGTATTTGATTCTTCTCTTAATGCTTAATCCGGTTTGATCACCCGTTTTATGATTTTAGGTTTTTGAACTTTGTTGGGAAACATTTTCAAAACCTGAACTGAATCATTCACCTAATAATCTCTTGTTCTAGGAATAGACTTGATTTTATTAGCCATTTTGGTTCAAGTTATTGTCTTAATGCAAGGTGTTAATCTTAAATCATAGAGGAATCATGTTTAGGGTTAACCACCTTAGGGCTCAATTTTGAGGAATCTGGTTGAGCTAATTATTGAACATGGAAGTGATAGAAGTGGAATCATATTTATCTGATGAAGATTAAAAGAATTAGAAAGTACATTTGAATCCAATCTCTTTCTCATATAAGGTTTTCTGTTACATTCATTCTGTTATTTTAATTGCTCTAATTTAAACTTAAATCAATATTTCACTCATGTTCTCCGCAAACAAGAAAGGAAATTACTAGTATCACCAAATCCCTAAGGACGATATCAAATTACTATAACGAAGCTTGGTCCGCTTGCCAAGAGTAAAAAAATCCTTCACCAATGTCCATCTTTCTATGTAGAGAAAAGATCAGAAAGACTCAGGGGAAAGAAGAGATTAGTCGTTGACTACAAACCTCTTAACCATTTCTTGAAAGATGACAAGTTTCCTTTACCCAAGACATCCACCCTACCTATCTTGCTGAAAGAATAAAAAATCTTCTCTAAATTTGATCTCAAATCTGGATTCTGGCAGTTAGGAGTTAAACCCAGCGAAAGACATAAGACAACTTTTTGCATACCCAATGCCCAGTATCAATACTTTATTATAATTTTTACATAAAGACACAATCAGCTTATAATATTCTGATAAATCCAGATAAGGCAGATTTTTTATTCTTGACTTTATTAGAATGGTTTTCACCTCTTCCGTGGTGGAGAAATGAGTTAAAAAAGGTTCTTGACTTCCAAAGAAATCAAATGGGACAGACCAAAAAACAATGTGAGTCCTTAACCTTCATAGCCATCATCAGCCGTCCTTATTTCCAGAAACCCACAGGACAGCTATGGTCAAAAAATGAAGCATATTTCTGGGGAACCTTTGAAGCATATTCTCCAGATCAAAGTTACAAGACACAGTTAATCAACCATCTCAAGGAAGTAAAGATCCAACACAAGAGTCAAAATGAAGCCAGCTCATCACACAGTCGTCTAGTCCCTTCTCAGACTAGCCATCAGGGTATCAATACTTTCATGAGCAGAACTGAATACTACGTGCCTGATGAACAGACAGCAAATGATCTAGGAAACGACGAAGATTTCTACTACACTGAATTGATGATGCACAGCTATTCGGATTCAGATGCTTCAGATCCGAATCTCTCTCCTAGTCACGAGCCCATCATCAAAAGAGGATAGGAATCTACTTTTCGTACAAGATGCCTGCCATCCGCACCATGTTTGCCACTAGTGGTGTAATATGTGTGTACGATAGCTTGTATTTTATATGAGTCATGACCATGTAGGTCCTTTGTTTGTACTCATTCTTATCGTCTGAGTCATAATAATCTGTCTGATTGTATGAGGCACACCCCACGAGGGTCCTTTACTGAAAGCATCTTTTAGTCAGCCAATTAGAATTGGCCCATGTGTAAAATGTTCGTAGTTGGTAAGTCATATGAGATCCCCTCCAAGTCTATATAAGGAGGCACTCTTTTCGTCTGTAACCAAGTCGAGTTTGAATAAAAACTTCTTTGTGTTTACTAAAAAAAAAAAAAAAAAAGTCGAGTTTGAATAAAAACTTCTTTGTGTTTACTACTCATGGATTGCTAAACCTCTCTTCCTCTCTTTCGAAAGCTCTTGATCCTATTATGATATTATGTTCTTAGTAGCTAAGCAAGTATGCTCTATACTCGCTTCTTTATGAGGATCTTGTGTAACAGAACGCTTTGAAATCTTGATCTAGTATTTTCCGGTCCTTAGGATTTATGATAAGTTTGTTTGATATACGACAGAGGCTGAAAATAGTAGGCGAGGGATGCCGAACAAGTAAGCGAATTTCTTATATTAGGCAAATGGCTCATTTGTCTCTAAGGCTCCCGATATGTTGGTAGTGATATTGGGTCAGATTTATACTAGTTTTACAACACTTGTACTTGACCTAAAATGTGATCTTGATTATTAATACAAACTGGAGTGTTATACATTTTGAATATTTACCTGATGTGCAAGCAGACAAATTGCAGTTTCTTGAGGCAGAGGACTAAAATGTTTGAACTATTTTCTAAATATATGATGTTGTGCTTCATTATAGGCCAGATCGATATGTTGCATTGTTTGGTGAGTTTTTCTATGATTCTTCAAACTGGAGGTCCAGTGTGCCGTTTGTTGAGCAGTTGCAAGCTTTTCAAGAACTTATCAATGAAGGAAAGGTGGTTGATTTCTTTCAATTTATTTTATGGTTAAGCTTTTTCCAGATTTCTAAAGAGTTCTAATGATTTATGTTGGTTTTGGCTTGGAGAAACTGAGCAGGGTTTTGTATTTGCTAAATATTTTTATTCCAACTGAAGTTATTGATATTTACTATTATACTTGTAATTTGTAACTTTCTTTTGCTAAGTTTTAGTGCATGCTTGATGGAGAAATGCAGTTTGGGAGTGGTAGAATAAATTGTTTGTCTCTCAGTTTTTGATTGGACAAGAGGGATGAGATGGCCATATCACTTTTATAGATTACTTTGCTTTCAAGTGTCTCATCATATTACAAGCCTGTAAATGAAGACAAACTATTTTACTTCTCTCAATGGTCAGTATAAACCCATAACCTTCCAGTCCAATCAAGCTAGGATTGAATGTCTCCTCTCCTTATTTTTTCATGACATTTGTGGCAATTGTAATGTGAAATTCGAATATTCTGATCACAATATCATGTTTACTCTCTTATGCATGTGAAAGGGATTCAGTTTCTTGAGATTTCTATGTGCACCAGGTACGCTACATAGGTGTTTCAAATGAGACTTCATATGGAGTGATGGAGTTTGTCCATGCAGCTAAAGTTGGAGGCCTTCCAAAGATTGTCAGTATCCAAAACAGCTACAGCTTGCTTGTTAGATGTCGTTTTGAAGGTGAGATTCTGGCAATTAGTCAAGTCCCATTATTTTGACTTAATATTTTTCTTGCTTTGTGATACAAAGTTGCTTCTACTATATAATTTGAGATTTTTGAAATAGCTGTGCTAGTTTTTCACCATATATTACATGGTGCCTTATAAATTGTTGCTCCTAAAGAGTTAAAAAGATACAAAGTATTTTAGTCATTCTTGCTTTTAAGGATCTTTTTCTGGTAAAAGAATCCCAATTTACCCCCTCAAACTTTTGGTCATGTGCCATTTGTGTAACGACCCGGCTGGTCACTACACACTGTATAGCACACTAAAACACCAGACAGATAGAACAAGTATATAAATATAGGATCTAGAATATATAAATATACAAGATTCCAGTCTGACTAGAGTTAAAGTGTACCAAGGAAAATTACAACCAAATGCTACTATCCCAAGTAGCTACAAGCAAAATATCCACACAAGCAAATTAACTCCAAAGTCCGCCGGAGACTCATCCCAAGAAGCCCACCTATTCCTGCTCTGCTCCCATACATAGTATGATCATCGCAGTTCCAACCACATGGAAAACATGCAAGGGTAAGCTAGTATTCTTTTAAAATCAATCAAAACATACTAGTAAAGGATTAGCAATGTAAATAAATTCATCGTTATAATTATCAACACATCTGCACAGCTTATATTGCTCAACAACATCAGCACCGTAATGCGGTTATATCAACACTGCTTAGTAGCAGCAATAGCACCACTCTAGTGGCTATAACAACACCGACTTAGCGGCAACAACAACACCACTCTAGTGGCTATAACAACACCGACTTAGCGGCAACAACAGCACCACTCTAGTGGCTATAACAACACCGACTTAGCGGCAACAACAGCACCACTCTAGTGGCTATAACAACACCGACTTAGCGGCAACAACAGCACCACAATAGTGGCTAATAACAACACCGACTTAGCGGCAACAACAGCACCACAATAGTGGCTAATAACAACACCGACTTAGCGGCAACAACAGCACCACAATAGTGGCTAATAACAGCAGCAACAACACCACCTCAAGTGGGTATAATCAGCATACAGTTCAGCATTATATAGTACAGCAAATCAGCATACAACACAGCTAAGTAGTATTCAACACAACTTACTACTCATAACTCAGTTCAACATCTTTATAGTACAATACTGTTAAAAATCAACATATAATTCAGCTCGACTCAACAACAAAATTTGACACAGTTCAAAAATATTCATTTATTATTAGTCATCAAACAATTAATAATTTCAAAAACTAACTTCCCTTACTTGGATAATCCTGAACCAAAACTCGGGCAGAACCTCCTCCTCTCTCTTCCTTAGATAGGAACCGAAATTTGAGCAGAACCTCCTCCTCTTTCTCCTCTTTTCTTTATTCTGACAGAACCACCTCTACCGGATTCCTCTTCCTCTTTCTCCTCCTTTCCTTTCCTCCCTCTTTCTCTAAGGATTTTCTCTTCCCAAGGTATGATTTTTCATAACTCCCCAAGCCCCTATTTATAGCAATTCTGGCTCACCTACCCGGTACGGCCGTTCCAAAAATCGGAACGCCCGTTCTGGGCTCGAAAAATCTACGCAATTTTTTTGAACTGGAACGGCCCGTTCCAAAACCGGAACGGCCCGTTCCCAATTCCAGCAGAACGGCCCGTACTCCTTTTGAAACGGCCTGTTCTCCCTTTAGAACGGCCCGTTTCACAATCAGAACGGCCCGTTCTCCTTGTCGGAACGGCCGTTCTGAGCCCGTTCTCAATCAAGATTTTTAGTAAAATTTTAAAGCTTGGAACGGCCCGTTTTGCTTTTGGAACGGCCCGTTCCAAGTTACCAAAACACCCTTCAAACTTTTTGAAAATTGCGAAAATGCCATCAATAATTACAATAATACCCCTATACCTTTATAAAATTCACAAAAATGCCATTTTAATAATAAATAATAATAATAATAAAAAAATAAGGTATTACAATTCTCCCCAACAACAAAAATTTTCGTCCTCGAAAATTCACTTACTTAGAAGAGATATGGGTACTGTTCACTGAACTGACTTTCTACTTCCCAAGTTGCCTCACCCGTAGTTGCATCCCAAAGAATTTTCACCAATTTTATGGACTTGCCACGAAGCTCCTTCAACTTATGATCAATTATAGCTACCGGTTTCTTTTCATAAGTCAGATTCTCCTTCACCTGCACCTCATCCATCTCCACCACATGACTCGGGTCATGAACATACTTCCTCAGCTGGGACACATGAAATACATCGTGTAGGTTTGAAAGAGACGGTGGCAAAGCCAACCGATAAGCAACCGGACCCACACGCTGTATTATTTGATAGGGACCCACGAATCTTGGTGTTAACTTCCGAGTCTTCAGCGCTCTACCCACACCAGAAGTCGGAGTCACCTTCAGAAACACATGTTCCCCCTCAGCAAACTCTAAAGGCTTACGCCTTTTGTCAGCATATGATTTCTGCCTACTCTGGGCAGTCCTCATTTTCTCCTGAATCATCTTCACCTTTTCAGTAGTCTGTAGGATCAACTCCGGTCCCACAACCACTGACTCACCATCCTGATACCAGCACAGAGGAGTCCTACATCTCCTGCCATATAAGGCTTCAAACGGCGCCATCCCAATACTAGCATGGAAACTGTTGTTGTAAGTAAACTCCACAAGCGGTAATACTTCCTCCCAACTACCCAAGTGATCTAACATACAAGCCCTCAGCAGATCCTCCAAGGACTGGATTGTCCTCTCTGACTGACCATCCGTCTGTGGATGATAAGCAGAACTCAGCTTCAGCTTTGTGCCTAAAGCTCGGTGTAGACTCTGCCAGAATCTGGAAGTGAACCTCGGATCTCGGTCGGAAATAATACTGGAAGGCACCCCGTGCAACCGAACTATCTCCCTTATATACAACTGCGTCAGCTTCTCTAAGGACCACTTGATGTTGACAGGCAAGAAATGCGCACACTTGGTCAACCGATCAACAATCACCCAGATAGCATCACTATTCCTAGATGACCTAGGCAACCTCACGATGAAATCCATAGTAATGCTATCCCATTTCCATTCGGGAGTCTCAATCTGTTGCATTAACCCACTAGGCTTTTGATGTTCAACCTTTGCCTTCTGACAGGTTAAACAGGCCGCCACATACTCAGCTATCTCTCTCTTCATACCAGACCACCAGAAAGTCTTCTTGAGGTCTTGGTACATCTTAGTCATACCTGGATGTATGCTAAGTTTGCTCTTGTGACCTTCCTCTAGCACAGCTCTCCTTAGCTCAGCATCCTGAGGTAGGCAAATCCTGCCTCTGAACCTTAAGATCCCATCCTCTCCCAGCTCAAAGCCTACAGCTTTATCGGTACCCAACATCCCAAGAAGCTTCACCAGTTCGGTGTCTTGCAACTGCTTAAGTCCAACTTGCCTCAAGAACTCATTAGTTATGGTAACTGCCCCACAACTAATGTGATCCTGAGCTAACTCCACACAGAGATTCAAATCTCTGAACTTCTCAATCAACTCCAGCTCTCTAATCATCATACTTGTCATGTGGATGGATTTCCTACTCAGCGCATCTGCCACCACATTGGCCTTGCCTGGATGATACATCAACTGAAAATCAAAATCCTTCAGAAACTCCATCCACCGCCTCTGTCTCATGTTCAGCTCCTTCTGATCAAACAGATACTTCAGACTTTTGTGATCACTGAAGACACTGAATCGAGCTCCATACAAGTAATGCCTCCAAGTCTTTAAGGCAAACACCACAGCTGCTAACTCCAGATCATGAGTGGGATAGTTCCTCTCATGAGTTTTCAGTTGCCTTGAAGCATACGCCACTACTTTCCCGTTTTGCATCAACACACACCCCAGACCCTGATGAGAAGCATCACAGTACACATCAAAAGGCTCACCAGAATTCGGTAACACCAACACAGGAGAAGTAGTCAACCTTCTCTTCAACTCCTCAAAGCTCCGTTCACAGGCATCTGTCCAAATAAACGGCTGCTCCTTCCTCGTCAACTGGGTCAGAGGCGCTACTATCCTAGAGAATCCTTCAATGAACCTCCGATAGTAACCCGCTAAGCCCACAAAGCTCCGTATATCCGTGACGGTCCTCGGGCGTTCCCACTGCAATACCGACTCCACCTTAGCCGGATCAACAGCAATCCCCTTAGCTGAAATCACGTGGCCCAAGAACTTCACCTCATCCAACCAGAACTCACATTTTGAAAGCTTAGCATACAATTGCTTCGTTTTCAAAATCTCCAACACTGTCCTCAAGTGCTCTCCATGTTCCTCCGGGGTCCTTGAATAAACTAAGATATCATCAATAAACACTACCACGAATTTATCCAAGAACGGCCGGAAGATCCTGTTCATGTAGTCCATGAACACAGCGGGGGCGTTGGTCACACCGAACGGCATCACAACATATTCATAGTGACCATACCTAGTCCTGAAAGCAGTCTTCGGTATGTCACCCTCCTTCACCCTAATCTGGTGATATCCTGACCTCAAGTCAATCTTAGAAAACACCGTCGCGCCCCTCAATTGATCCATTAAGTCATCTATCCGGGGAAGTGGATATTTGTTCTTAATGGTCAATTTGTTCAGCTGCCGGTAATCAACACACAGTCGACTACCCCCATCCTTCTTCTTTACCAACAACACAGGAGCACCCCACGGCGAAACACTCGGTCGTACCAACTGCTTTTCCAATAAGTCCTCCAACTGATCTTTCAGCTCAGCCAGCTCAGCAGGAGCCATCCTATAGGGAGCTACTGACACTGGTCCCGCACTTGGAACCAGGTCAATGCTGAACTCCATCTCCCTAACAGGAGGCAATCCAGGCACCTCGTCAGGGAACACCTCGGTATACTCCTTCACCACATCGATACCAGCTAAGATCCTCTCGGTCTCCACACTCGTGGTAGCAAGCAGAAGACAGCACTCTGCCCCATCCCTCAGCAAGGACTCAGCTTGAACAGCTGAGATCAACAGCTCATCCTCCTCTTGAGGGAAGATTAACCGCCTATTGGCACAGTCTATAAGGATGCGATTGGCAGACAACCAATCCATCCCTAAGATTATGTCAATATCCACCAAAGGTAAACAAATCAAGTTCACCTTGTACTTCTTCTCATACACCACAATTGGACAACCCACGCACAATTCAGAAGCAATCACAGAAGTAGAAGCGGGCGTCAACACAAGTAGTCTCAACCCCAACTCACACACAGGCACACCCAACAAAGCAGCACATGCATATGATATAAATGAATGCGTAGCACCAGAGTCAAATAAAATCATCACATCCTTACCAGCGGCCTTGCCCTTCCCCTTCACAAGATCAGAAGAAGTCGAAGCCTCAGCACCTGTCAAAGTAAATACCCTACCAGCAGTAGTAGGTCTGTCACCCCTCTGTGTATCAGCTCTCTGTGCACCACTCCTCTGAGTATCAGCCCTCTGTACATTACTCCTCTGAGTGCTCCTCTCTGGTCTATCCCCCGTAGGACAATTTGCCGATTCGTGGCCCATCTGATGACATCTGAAGCAACGGTTCTCCGTGTGCGGACAGTCCCTGATAAAGTGGGGCCCAGCACACCTGAAACATCTCAGAGTGGCACCTCCACTCTGTCTATCTCCACTAGCAGCACTGAAAGATTGCCTATAAACAGAACCCCCTCGCTGTGGTTGGGGCCTGTCATATGGTTTCCTCTGACTCTCACCCTTCTTGGACCCATATGGTCCTCCAATAGTCCTTACAGTACGGTTGCTACCTTCCAACTGCTCAACCACCTTCGCCTTCTCCACTAAGGCTGGGAACTCCGTGATGGCCATAGGCACCACCATCCTCTTCAGCTCATATCTCAATCCATCTGCAAATTTCCTGCATTTCCAAGCCTCAGGCATAACCTGCGGATAAAAACGGGCCAGGTGCTCGAATTTTATCGCATACTCAGAAACTGTCATCCCACCCTGATGCAGTCGCATAAATTCAACCTCCTTGGCGTGCCTTACACTGTCAGGAAAGTATTTCTCCATGAACACTGTCCTGAAACACTCCCAGTCAACGGTAACTCCTCTAGCAACAAGCATCTGATAGGTGCCTCTCCACCAATGCTCAGCTTCTCCCACAAGCATGTACACAGCATATGCTAACCTCCTCTCTGGAGGACATCCCAATACGGTAAAGATCTTCTCTAATTCACGGATCCAGCGGTCAGCTACCTCTGAATCCCCATCCCCAGTAAACTGCGGAGGGTTACACTTTCGGAACTCAGCAAGATCCCGGCTCTCCTGTGACCCTGCAGGTCTTGCTGCACTAACTGCAGCTCTCTCAACCTCCATCCTAGCTAAATAGGTATTTTGTTGTTGCATAGCCATGGCCAACATCTCGAGGGCACGGGCTATCTGCTCATTTGTCCTAGTCATCTTCTACAAAGATAACAACTTCTTTAGTAAACAGTAACTAAGCCACACAAGCACAACAAATCACTACAACAATTAACACAACAATCAACACAACAAGACAACACAACACAGAGTTTAGCACAACAAAAGCCTAAAGGAACCACCCCCAAAGAGTGTCCATTAGACTCGAACTGCTCTGATACCATTAAGTGTAACGACCCGGCTGGTCACTACACACTGTATAGCACACTAAAACACCAGACAGATAGAACAAGTATATAAATATAGGATCTAGAATATATAAATATACAAGATTCCAGTCTGACTAGAGTTAAAGTGTACCAAGGAAAATTACAACCAAATGCTACTATCCCAAGTAGCTACAAGCAAAATATCCACACAAGCAAATTAACTCCAAAGTCCGCCGGAGACTCATCCCAAGAAGCCCACCTATTCCTGCTCTGCTCCCATACATAGTATGATCATCGCAGTTCCAACCACATGGAAAACATGCAAGGGTAAGCTAGTATTCTTTTAAAATCAATCAAAACATACTAGTAAAGGATTAGCAATGTAAATAAATTCATCGTTATAATTATCAACACATCTGCACAGCTTATATTGCTCAACAACATCAGCACCGTAATGCGGTTATATCAACACTGCTTAGTAGCAGCAATAGCACCACTCTAGTGGCTATAACAACACCGACTTAGCGGCAACAACAACACCACTCTAGTGGCTATAACAACACCGACTTAGCGGCAACAACAGCACCACTCTAGTGGCTATAACAACACCGACTTAGCGGCAACAACAGCACCACAATAGTGGCTAATAACAACACCGACTTAGCGGCAACAACAGCACCACAATAGTGGCTAATAACAGCAGCAACAACACCACCTCAAGTGGGTATAATCAGCATACAGTTCAGCATTATATAGTACAGCAAATCAGCATACAACACAGCTAAGTAGTATTCAACACAACTTACTACTCATAACTCAGTTCAACATCTTTATAGTACAATACTGTTAAAAATCAACATATAATTCAGCTCGACTCAACAACAAAATTTGACACAGTTCAAAAATATTCATTTATTATTAGTCATCAAACAATTAATAATTTCAAAAACTAACTTCCCTTACTTGGATAATCCTGAACCAAAACTCGGGCAGAACCTCCTCCTCTCTCTTCCTTAGATAGGAACCGAAATTTGAGCAGAACCTCCTCCTCTTTCTCCTCTTTTCTTTATTCTGACAGAACCACCTCTACCGGATTCCTCTTCCTCTTTCTCCTCCTTTCCTTTCCTCCCTCTTTCTCTAAGGATTTTCTCTTCCCAAGGTATGATTTTTCATAACTCCCCAAGCCCCTATTTATAGCAATTCTGGCTCACCTACCCGGTACGGCCGTTCCAAAAATCGGAACGCCCGTTCTGGGCTCGAAAAATCTACGCAATTTTTTTGAACTGGAACGGCCCGTTCCAAAACCGGAACGGCCCGTTCCCAATTCCAGCAGAACGGCCCGTACTCCTTTTGAAACGGCCTGTTCTCCCTTTAGAACGGCCCGTTTCACAATCAGAACGGCCCGTTCTCCTTGTCGGAACGGCCGTTCTGAGCCCGTTCTCAATCAAGATTTTTAGTAAAATTTTAAAGCTTGGAACGGCCCGTTTTGCTTTTGGAACGGCCCGTTCCAAGTTACCAAAACACCCTTCAAACTTTTTGAAAATTGCGAAAATGCCATCAATAATTACAATAATACCCCTATACCTTTATAAAATTCACAAAAATGCCATTTTAATAATAAATAATAATAATAATAAAAAAATAAGGTATTACAATTTGGTCCTTGTTAACTGAGTAACATGACCCTTAAACTTTTTTCAAGTGTGCATTTTAGGCATTCCATCCGATTTTCCATAAACCATAAAACAGAAACCGTCACATTTGTTATACTTGAGTTTAACCCCATTTCCAATGAGAGTTGCTTAAAAATAAAATATTATTTTGTATGCCACGTATGATTTTTAGTTGCTTAAAATTAAAAAGAGTTGCTAATCATTTGTGTGTACATGTAGGGGACCGGGAGAGAATATGAGATATTGAAGAGAGAAAAATATTTGTGAGCTAAGCAATTTTATTTTATTTTTTTATAAGAACTTACATTGCAGTGAAACTTAAATGGTTTGCTTAGATGTGATGTGGCAATAGAGGATCCAATAAAGTAAAGTAAAATAAAATTTGATACATGATTAAACTGAAAGATAATACAATATTCATAACACATGCATGCGGAATAATATGATCTATTTTTATATAAATTATATTAAAGTTTGTGATAAATTTTTTTTCTAAATGTACCTGCTAGCGAGCTGTTGAATCATAAAATTTCTCTTTATCAATGAGAAGAGTACTCCAAGTGTATCCTCTATCAGACTATTAGCTTCTCTTTAATAATGTGAAGATCTTACATGTATCTACATCGAGACCAACCTCTATTTTTCAAACACTTTTAAAAAAATGAAATAAAAAATAAAATGCTTAAAAATTATATGTGAGAAAGGAGGTAGAAGAGATAGTAGAAAAACACATATGCTTTTTGTGCAGTAGAAAGTCATACTTATAACACAATAAAGATCTTCTTTTCCTAAAATTAGAAAACTTGTAACATATTTTATTTTATTTTTTTAAATAAAAAAAATATAAAATAAAAACAATATCAAATATGTATCTTTAAAGGATTGCATCCTAATTTATAAAGATTCATATTTTATTTTGTTTTTCAAATAAAAACAATATCAAATATGTATCTTTAAAGATTTTCATTTCCTCTTATTTATCCGTATAAACAACATTGATCAAGTCTAATACTTTAATCATATATTCTTTATCAACTACTTTTTCCAATTTGAAATTCAAAAATATTTCAAAAAATTTACATTATGTATACTCTAAGTGCTAGCAAAGAATATAATTATATTTCACTTTAAATTATTTAATTTGATCAAATTAAATACTCTTATTCAATCATTAAATGTTAAAATAATTTCTTTTACAGACATTAGAACACTTGTTTGTGTGTGACCCTGTAAGTTCAATACTAAGCTGGTAATAAATTAATCAAATTAATATATTAATCAAGGTAGGCATTTAACAATACTCCTTAACGTCTAGATAGTATGGAGAAATATTTTACTTTCAAGAAGTTAGAAAAACATAATATTTTTCTTCCATCATTACAACTTTAGTTAACTATAGAGTATGATATTATCGTCAAACTCCATTAAGTTAACCTATCACGACTGAATTAAGAAATTCATTTCTTCTTTCAATCAATTTTCCTGGTCAAGATATTATTTTATTAATAGAGCTCAAACTCATTATTGAGAGTTGATGAGTTCTTTCCTGATTTATCATTAATTCTACAACCATTTGATCATATCCAATATTCATTCAACTAGTACCCTGAGGCATTAGGTGTCCGAAATTAAAATATAATAAATTACTTGTTAATCATTATGATAATCTCAGGTCAAAGAAAAACATTTAGTTTCTTCTTGAGAAATTTCTATTGACGAATTAAGGTAATGTAAACCATTAAAGATTCTCAATTGAGTTAGTTCAAATGATCATACTCACATATACATCATCTATATATGTAATTAATAAATGAGATGTATTAATCTTTATCCTATAAAGACATTCACATATATATTGATCTATATGGATTTATTGATGTTCCATATACAATAATCCTATGATCAAGAACAATTTAGATTAAAATAATAACAAACTTTTGCTTCTTATTATCATAATCTTTATTATGAAAACAAGTCTAATTTTAATCAAGGACTTTATGTATTTAACAAAATGAAATTAATAACACTTTATCAATTTAAATATGATTACATGATGAATTGGATCTTGAGCATATTTAATTATTCTCCAACATAAACAACATGCATTGTGGATGCTCTAAGTGCCCTTGAACCTAAGTTGGAAGGGATACAATACAATTGAACCTTTCCCATTAAGAAAATTGCAACAAAAATTGTTCACATGATTTTATGATCAAAGTGCATATGACCCTTAGTTGGCAGGGGTAAATTGTACCTTT
Organism: Cajanus cajan; assembly: GCF_000230855.2. Classification (NCBI taxonomy): domain Eukaryota; kingdom Viridiplantae; phylum Streptophyta; class Magnoliopsida; order Fabales; family Fabaceae; genus Cajanus; species Cajanus cajan. The sequence continues at coordinate 1,303,488 of NC_138523.1, forward strand.
CCCTTTTCTATGCTTTCAATTATGTGTTTAACTTTTTGTAGTTGATCTTGTGGAAGTTTGCCATCCAAAGAATTGCAATATTGGCTTACTATCCTATTCCCCACTTGGAGGTGGAATACTCACAGGAAAATATATAGACATAAATTCTGAAGCTGCAAAAAGAGGAAGGCTGAACCTCTTCCCTGGCTACATGGAAAGATATAAAAATTTGGCTTCACGGGTGCGCTATATATAATTCTAGTTCTTGTATTTGTAGTTTAGACTATATTTTAAAATATGAGTATATTTGTATAAGTTTCTCTGGAAACATTTATTGGGGAGAAAAATAGGAACAAAATTGAAATAAATTTCTTCATAAGTTAAAACTAGCGTATGTATGAGTTAAAAATAAGATTTTAGAGAAGCTAATAAGAGAGAATTTCTACAATTAGCTTATGCATAAGGTAGTTTCAACTTATGGAGTTTACTTGAATTTTCTTTCTTATTTTTTTCATTTAGAAGTGTATATGGAGAAGTTTATCCAAATAGTCCAGTGATGACAATACTTGAGAATCTCCCTTTCTTTTGTGGCTGGATTTCAGGAAGCTACTATTAAGTATCTTGAGTTGGCCAAGAATCATGGTCTAACTCCTGTTCAGCTTGCACTTGGATTTGCGAGAGATCATCCATTCATGACAAGTACAATTATTGGTGCAACCTCTGTGGACCAGCTAAAAGAGGACATTGATGCTTTTACATCAACTGAGAGACCTTTACCGGCAGAAGTCATGACAGATATTGAAACTGTCTTCAAGAGATACAAAGATCCTGCCATTTTTTAATGATTAAAAATAGAGAGTGAATAAAATAATTGAATTTTAATATATACATTAAAACTAGGATTTACAGTAACTGTCTGCATTCCTTACCTGAATTACAGAAATGTTATTAGGATTTACATTTTTGTTAATTAAGTCTCTAGTATTAACTGGTAGTCATTTTTATGGTTTAGATGACATTCTTACCTTTATTTCACCTCACATGTTGAGTGAAGAAAATATTCAATGCAATTGAAAATGAAAGTTGATAAGACTGGACATTAGAACGAGATTTCTATTATAATCAACCAAATTAATGCCCGCCATATTTTCTGAACATATAGATACATGATACTTATCAATGCATTATATTATTCATATAATATTTTTTTAAAATACTTTTTACAGTATTATATTTTTCTCTCCGACTCTTGTCGTCCGACTTTCTTCGTCTTATTCCATACTTCTCTATCATCTCTCTATTGTACAAATTTACCGTATAAATATATTTACTGTGTAATTAAACTAATGAAATATCAAGATTACATTAGGCACAAGTGAACGGCGTGTGTTGTTTATCTAAATTGTTTAGGATTTGAAGCTTAGTTTTGGGTATAAAAAAGACTATATTGAGATATTAATATTCAACTTGTGTACGCATATGGTTATTGATAGAGATTAATTATTGTTTTAAATATTGAATATTTTGTGCATAAACTAAGGTTAAAAAGATACTAATGAAGTTGAGAATTGGATCACTAGGGACTGGAGTGGTTCTCTTGTCGTGCTTATGCATGGGGAGGGCACCCATTGTGGGGTGTTTCGGCCAATAGATTAAATCAACACCAAAATAGTTTTTGTTCAAAAATGAGATCATATTGGAATTATCCGGTTCATCTTTCGGAACCATATTACATTTGGATATGATAATTTAGTGAATTGAAAACAGTATTTTAAAAGTATATAATTATCTTGAATAAATTTACTATTTTTTATTTTTTTATTTTTATTACTTAAAAAGAATAAGAATTTTCTTGCAAAGATGAGCACGTCATCTTCAAGGCATGCTAATACAATGAGTACTTGGTTCCAGCATGTTTTGTTGTTGGTTTGAAAAGTATTTGACACTCCATCTCATTGAGTACACATTTAATTTGGTCTCTGAAAGATAGTGGAAGTGGCCGATAGATTATTGAAAGATTTTTTTAGCATCTGTCCTAGATTTTAACTCTATTATGCATGTTAGTCATTCCTTTATAATCAATTACTAACTTTATTAGTTTCTTGAATAATTAACAGTTAAGTGTGATGTTGACATTTATTCTCTTTCTAAGTAGATTTTTCTCTTTTTTAATTACCTAATATGAACCATAATATAAAGTTTTTATATTTTTCAATTAATAATGAATACTTTGTCATGTTTAAATATTCTAGTCATAGGTGCTCTAGTTAAAATGGAAAGTTGTTGTTGGGTTTCTAGAATGGTTCTTGCTAAATTAGTTTCTATTGATATAGTTTGAATACATAACAACAGTGAAGGGAAGAATTCCTCCGGATAATTATATTCAATAATAAATATCAGTCTTGTTTGTGAGGAATTACACTATAAAATACAAGAAAATGCAATACAGAATTTAGAAAGTAACAAAGAGAGAGAAAAAGAGGTTCACAAAGTATATTCCCCTTTCTATTGATATAGTTTGAATACATAACAATAGTGAAGGGAAGACTTCCTCCGGATAATTATATTCAATGATAAATATCAGTCTTGTTTGTGAGGAATTACACTATAGAATACAAGAAAATGCAATACAGAATTTAGAAAGTAACAGAGAAAGAAAGAGGAAAAATAGAGAGAAAAAGAGGTTCACAAAGTATATTCCCCTTCACCTCTTCCCCACTACACCTATATTATTACTAACTGTCCCTAAACCGCAAAGGAGCCTGAGTGACACGCTTGCTATGCCTAACCGCATTTTTCTGTCCACTATCCTCTACCATAATAGTTTCATAAGAGTTTTTATAGTTAGACTTTTTTATCTCAACAATCCTTAATTTCTTCATTTGTTTTGGCTACAGCTCTAAGGTTGTAAATTCCAAGTTATTGAATTTGGATTTAACAAAATGAGCGATCGTTCTGAAAGATCTTAAGCAAGGATGTGTCAATTGAATATGAATATTTTTACTATATTTAATGAATTACAAAATTCGGGTAAAAGTGGAGAAGAGCTCAGTAATAATTGGACTAAGTGGGAAGAAATTAGTCATTCAAACATCACTTCAATTATTTTTAAATTAAATTAAAAATTAAACCTTTACTTTGCTAAATCTACATGATTTGTAATTGTTGCATGCCAACTAGGAGAGAGAATACGTGTCATCATGGTAATTAATTGCACTTAACCAAAATTAATAAAAAAAATCCTTTGAAAAACTAAAATTGCACTTAACTATATATGAATTAAAAATATATTTTATCTTCTAAGAAAATACTTTTTTAAGAATTTCTTATTTTTTTTATTAAAAGTATTTAATTTATTTTTTTTTCTCAAAAAAAGAGTATTCTATAGTTTCTTCCTAACATAATCTATTCTATACTCAATGCAAGACTCAAATCTCAAACATCTTGATTAAGAGATACAAGTTGTTACCATTTTTGTTAACTAATATTGTTAAATTTTTCTTTAATAAAAAAAGTAATGGATAAAATTGGAATAAAAAAAGAGTAATGAATAGAATAAATCTAAAGAGAAACACTTTTGACAACAAAAAAAAATTACTTATTTATCAATTAACAAGCAATTAATTTTTTTCTTAAAAAAATCAATCATTAGAGTAATCCTATTGACAAAAAATTATTGTTAGTCAATTACTCATTAGATAAATGTTCCAGACAAAAAAAAAAAACTTATTTATCAACAAAGAAAAAAATTAATCACTAAGACAAGGGTAGAGTGAAAAATACATAAAACTGAGGAAAGGAGAGAATAAAATGTTAAGAAGGAAGATGAAACTATTTCCCATTGATCAAAAAAAGAAAAAAAGAAAAGAAGATGAAGGAAGGTACTAGTGTTTAGTTAGTTGGCGGACGTGGAACCGGTTTAAGAAGCGCGCCAATATCTCATTCCCTTTCCTTTAACGTAACTTTCGCATCTCTGTCAAATGCTGAATCCAATTTCGCTCTGAAACTGATTATACACCTTGTTGATGCAACTTTCAGACCCCCTTTTTCAAAATTTCAATCTTTTTGGCAGTGACATGGGAAATCTTCATCTGGGTCATTCTCTGATTCTGAATCTATAGCACACATCATGCCGCCCCACTAGTGCCATGTCTGAGTTTAAGGGTTTTATTTTTAATTTTTTTTAACCTTGTCCAATTTTTTTCATCTTGAGGTTTTTGGAGACTTAGATGAGAGGCCTGAGTAGAAAGCATGATGCTTGAGCTTTGTCCTCTACACTGGTTTCCATACAATTTTATTCAGATGGAATGGCAGATCCTGAGAGTTATGGGAGTCATGAGCGTGATATTGAGCAAGTTAGTTTTACAACCGAATTAATCTGAAATAGTTTGCTTTGTAGCTGTAAAAGATTAGAATTTTGATTTTTTTTTTCTTTCATGCTTGCTTGTTTAAAGTGAGTATTCATTTTCTAAGATGTTATCTTGAAAAGCAAACTCAAAATATTGAGCGATCTTATGTTGTGGTGTAGTAATCATAGTCTTATAGCTAAAATGTTATATGTGCGTTGACAATTATGGCTGTTCGTGATATTCCTCCGAAATCCTAATGAATTGTTTGTCCTAGCAAGAAGTGTGATTGGAGATAAGGCATAACCTTAGAAGCTATAATTTGTTTGATTTCAGGGATAAAAGGAAGGGTATGGAAAATATTTTGTGAAAAACATGCCATGTATGATATATAAAAAGTAGTCATAGTACTCTTGATTACTATTTAGAAGAATACTGAAGTGCCCTGGTTTATATATACAGGCAATGTAATAGGAAACTTGAATCATTTTATTGAACGGGAATTGATGGTATTATAGAAGAGGCAAACTGAGTGATTACTAAAATCATGGATCCATGGGGAAGGAAACTTTCATTGAACATGTTCATGATATTGTTCCTTTCTAAGTGGTTTTTGATTGAGTAACAATCAAATTCACTTTATCTAAATGGGGAAATACTACAGAAAACATTTTTTCTGGAATAGAAATTGTCACTAACTGGTATGATTTTCTAGAGATTATGTTGCTGAGGTACTCCACTTCAATTTAATTTCTGTCTTGTTTCTTTGTGAAGGCATTGATTGCTTTAAAAAAGGGCACTCAGCTAGTAAAGTATTGTCGAAAAGGGAAGCCAAAATTTTGTTCATTCAGGCTCTCATCGGTGAGATTTTATACTGAAAAATTCATTTGAGTCCAAACAAACACATACATGCATATTATGTATATTGAATTTCATATCTCTGTATGAATGATTTCATATTTAGCGGCATTAGCAGGATGAAACAAAACTGATTTGGATTTCTCATGGAAAGGAAAAGTGTCTAAAATTGTCTTCTGTTTCACACATCATCCCTGGACAGAGAACAGTAAGTTAAATGCTTGGTCTTTGGAGGCTAGATTTGTGGTCATATGAGCACTCTGATAAAGATATCCCGGGTTTCTTTTTTTAATTTGCAGGCTGTCTTTAACAGATACTTGCGCCCTGAAAAGGATTATCTGTCATTTTCACTTATTTATAAAAAGGGGGAACGATCACTTGATCTGGTTCGAAAACAGTCATATTGAATTTAAATTTCTCAATTTCATATAAATTTTTAATCTATTTCTTCCCCTTTTCATATTGCTAGATCTGCAAGGACCAAGCAGAGGTAGAGGTATGGTTTTCAAGCCTTAAGGCATTAATTTCCACTGGAGAGCGTATTAGGCATGGAACAAGTGATTTAACCAATGTGAGTTTTAATACAATTTTTTTAAATGATAGTTTAATTTTCAACTTATCTTAGTTTACATGTTAAACAGTTGCTACTTCCTATTTATTCCTTTAATTTCTCGTAGATTAAATTTTTAAGTTTATGTATTGAAAGATTGAATTACCACTTAGCACTATGATCAGCATAATCTTATACTGTAGGAGCAGGTATCCCGCTGTATAAAATCTCAAGGATGTTTAGAATAATATATTCAAAAAATATATTTCAGGAATATGCAAAATCAAAATTCTTATTGACTTAAGATTAAATCTATATATGAAAAACTCATCAAAATATCCCAATACTCAGGATGAGCTTTAGGGAGGTGTATTGGATTAGAATTTTAAAAGACTTTTTTAGTTAAAAAAAATCTTACGAATTTTAAAAGACTTTGCAGGATTTTCATGACTTTTAAGATTTTGCATGATTCTACAAGACTTAAAATCAAGATTTTAATGGATTCTGCAAGACTTTTAAATCAGGATTTTAGTGGATTCTGTAAAATTTTCGTGGATTTTTGACATTTGATAAGATTTCAAAAAAATTTTCATACATTCAAATTTAAAAAGAGTCAAAGACAAAAATAATAAAAAATAATAATGTCTAGATAAATAATAATAATAATAATTCTCCATAATATCTTATCCTCTTAAATAGCATTTACCCACATATCCATAACTATACTAGTTCTCCAAGCATTAACGTCTTTTCGCTCTTGCTCCTGGGTTTGAATAATAGGTTCAAAAGTATGATCTTCATTAACCGGTAACGTTGAAGATGAATGTTCATCCACCGCTTCAATTGAAAATTCATTAAAACGATATTTTTTACGTAGAAAGTTATGTAGTGTTGCACATACTAACACAAGTTCTACTTGTGTCTTAAATAAAAATGGAGGTGCTGACTTGAAAATTGTGAACCTTGATTTAAAAATACCAAATATTTTATCGATCACATTCTTTAAAGACGCATGACGAAGATTGAACAATTCTTTCTCACTTTCAGGGTCATTACCCTGACCTGCAAAATCTTGTAGATGATATCTTATACCTCGAAATGAAGCTAAAAATTGGCGTTGATTAGGAAATCCACAATCCACCAAAAAAATATTTACCTAATTACATAAGCAATATATATAATAGTATAATAATAATAATAATTATAATTATTATTATTATTTAAAGAATAAGCATTTAGATATATAGAATATATATATATATATATATATATATATATATATATATATATTATTTTAGTTATATATTATATGATAATTTTTAACGATATTTATAAATGTAAATTATTTTAACAAATATTTTAACAATATTTTCTCTTTTAAAAAATAAGCTAATGAAGACATAAATCCTAAATCCTAAAAAATTAAATACTGCAATGTCTTATGTTAATTTTCTTTTTTTAAAATATAAAAAAGTCCTAATTTCACAATATAAAAATAAAAAGAAAAATTCATAGTAAAAAAAATAAAATAATTGTTGAGTAGTAAAAGGAGGGGGATAAGAGTAACAAACTTAAGAGAATGAGAGAAATCACAGTTTTTATGCTGAGAGGGTTCTTTCCCCAACTAAGATCCATTTTCATCTCATTCTACTCACAGAAACTCTAACAAATTCATCTTATATATATATATATATTGTAGAGATTATGATATCAATTTCATCTTTCACCTTTTTCTTTTCTTGACGTGAGTTATAAAAAAAACTACCACTTAAATGTTGAAATTTCAAGCATTTTTTTGTGTTATATAAAGGAATAAATTCAACTACATAGAATAAAATAAAACAAGTCAATTAAAGAGAACGAACAGAAAATAGAAAAATAGACCAAATCAATGACACTATCATTTACATATCGGAGCTTCACAAAATAGGGGAATGAGATGAGAACAGTACTACAATATTATATATGAACAATGAACAATAGTGCAGTATTATTAGCAGAGAAAAAATGGAGAAGACAGGAACATAGGAAAAAAAAGATGAAAAACTCACTTGAAAATTCTTGAAAAGTCACTTCAAACAATCCTTCAAAATCCGATGGGTTTGAATGAAATTGTTTTATAAATTTGGTATTTATAGATAACACTAGAAAGTTCTTCAAAATCTCTCTCATACAATAATCTTTTAAAATCCTTATATTTTTAATACCAATGGATTGTTTTTAAGTTGTAAAAAATCTCAAATGAATACCAATGAATTTTAATGGATTCTTTAAAAAAATCTTGAAAATCCAGATTGAATACTACTGGATTATTTTTAAGTGACATAAAATCCTGATTGAATACCAATAGATTTTTTTCCTCAAATTTTTTTTTTTTAAATCTTACAAAATCCTAAACCAATATACTCTCTAGTGTTCCATCATGCAAGCTTGTTTTAAAAAATTATGACAAGTGGGGGCGACAAATATCAATGTTTTATCTACTTGGTCCTGGAAACCATGAGAAATTCTTGTTAAAGCCTAAGTTCTTATATATATATAAATTTTCATTTCCATTATCTATATATTTTAACGTTTCAATAAAATAATTATTTTGATTCAGGATAGTGGTGACTCTGTTCACTCTAGTCGCTCTGCTCCAAATGATCGTCCTCATGCTGGAACACTAGAGTATGCATCAAGCGTTGCCCGTGGCAGGTTTTCATTTGAATCGGTGTCTCATGAATCTACATCTTCTGGGTCAAGATCAGATGCTAGTATGCCACTAAGGACAAGCGTTGGAGATGGTGCTCGTGTTAGTGTATCAAGTATTAGCCACTCAAGTAGTGTAGGATCAGGATCAGGAATAGATGACATAGAATCGCTAGGTGATGTTTATGTATGGGGAGAAGTTTGGGCAGATGGAATACCATCTGATGGATTGGGGAGTCAGACCCCTCTTAAGACAGATGTGCTGATTCCTAAGTCATTAGAGTCTGATGTTGTTCTTGATGTTCATCAAATTGGGCCTGGTGTACGTCATGTTGCTCTAGTTACAAGGCAAGGGGAGGTTTTTACTTGGGGAGAGGACTCTGGTGGAAGACTTGGTCATGGGTTTGAAAAAGATTTTGGCCGACCTCATCTTGTGGAGTCCCTGGCAGTTACTAATGTGAGTTATGTTGCATGTGGTGAACATCATACATGTGCTGTGTCTGCATCTGGTGACCTATTCACCTGGGGTGATGGTACACATTGTGCAGGACTTCTTGGTCATGGAAGTGATGTTAGCTACTGGACACCAAAGAGGGTTAGTGGCCCTTTAGAGGGACTTCAGGTTGTATCTGTAGCATGTGGCACATGGCATTCAGCATTAGCAACCTCTTATGGGAAATTGTTTACCTTTGGTGATGGAAAATTTGGTGTATTGGGCCATGGAGATCGAGAGAGTGTGCCATATCCAAAGGAGGTACAATTATCGAGTGGACACAAGACTATTAAGGTTGCATGTGGAGTGTGGCACACAGCTGCTATTGTAGAGGTTACTGATCCACCTAGTTCAAATGCTTTGTCCAGGAAGCTCTTCACATGGGGTGATGGTGACAAATATCGCTTGGGTCATGTTAACAAGGAAACTTACCTTAAACCAACTTGTGTAGCTGCACTTGCTGAATATAGTTTTCAGCAGATTGCATGTGGGTACACTATGACTGTTGCACTCACGGCATCTGGTCATGTTTTCACTGTCGGAGGCACAACATATGGTCAATTAGGAAATCCAATGTCTGATGGAAAAGTTCCAATTCTAGTCCGAGACAAGTTATTAGGCGAGTTTGTTGAGGAAATATCATGTGGTGCACATCATGTAGCTGTATTGACTTCAAGAAGTGAACTATATACTTGGGGGAGAGGTGCCAATGGAAGATTAGGACATGGAGACACGGAAGACCAGAAAACTCCAACATTGGTGGAAGCATTGAAAGACAGGCATGTTAAGAATATCTCATGTGGCTCGACCTTTACATCTTGTATATGCCTACATAAATGGGTTTCTGGAGTTGATCAATCTGTTTGCTCTGATTGTCGACAACCATTTGGTTTTACTAGAAAAAGGCATAATTGTTATCATTGTGGAATTGTGTTCTGCCATCCTTGTAGTTCAAAAAAAGCCTTGAGAGCAGCACTGGCTCCAACACCTAGCAAACCACATCGCGTGTGTGATGCTTGTTATACTAAGCTAAAAGGTTCTGATAGTTCTTCCAATTTTAATAGAGAAATTACTCGTCCTTCTAGTTCCATAAGTGGAAGGGAAAGATTTGACAGGGGAGAGATAAAGTCTTCAAGAGTTCTCTTGCCTTCCATCACAGAACCGGTAAAATACCTTGAGATTAGGAGTAATAGGCCTGGAAGTACACATGACTCCTCTTCCATAGTCCGAGCTGCTCAAGTTCCTTCAAGTTTACAATTAAAAGATGTAACATTTCCAAGTTCATTGAGTTCTGCCCAGAATTTATTCAAGCTTGTTATACCGTCAAGTCAACCTCCAACTCCACCAACACCAGCTACTTTGAGACCTATGTCACCATATGCTAAAAGACCACCAAGCCCACCACGTTCTACCTCCCCTGGATTTTCAAGAAGCCTTGTTGATAATTTAAAGAGGAGAAATGATTATTTGAATCAAGAAGTCTCAAAATTGCACAACAAAGTATATCTCATATTTTATACTATTTTCAGATCCAGTAATTATATTCTTTATTCTCAGAGCATAACATCTCTCAATTAATAAGATTTGTGAATATTTCTTTTCTTGCATATAGAATCGAAGTTTGAGGCAAAAGAGCGAATTGCAAGATATGAAGATTCAGGAGCTTCAGAAACATATTGAAAAAGCCATGTCACAAGTTGGAGAGGAATCTTCTAAGCTTAGAGAAGCAAGGGTATTTATCAAGTCCATGACAGATAAGGTATCTTAATTCTATATTTTGACATCATAGTTGAATGAAGGATATGCATTCATTTTGGAAACTAAAACTAGGAGTGACTATTATGCATGAAGAAATGAAGGAATATCATTATGTTATCCAAGTGCTCTCTACAATAAAATTCCTCAATTTTGTAATTGTGTATGGGACTAAATGATGGGCTCCTTCTCTCCATCACAAATATCACTGGATTATTGCGGGATTAAAAAAACTATATTTTAAATATAAAGATGATTTATACCTGAAAATTTGAGTTATTATAAATTTTCATCATTTCTGTGTTGTGATTCATTGTCAAAACAAAATCTCAATCAAAACATACAGCTTGTTCTTTTAAAACTAACTATACTTAATTTCAGCAACATAAAAAAATATTTTTGGTGATTTGAATGTGTCCTAAATTTTATTATCCCCAAATGACAAAAAGGAAAAAAAATGTCAAAGTTTTGGCTTTAATTGTATGATCGTATATAAATTTGGCAAAACCAAGATTAGTTAAATATCTTATGATGGGCAGATGTCGATTACAAACCTTTTAATGTTCCAAAGGCTTTCAGCAAGAATTAGAATAAATTATGCAACAAAATAGATGCCCATCTTCATTGAATCTCAACAATCCCTAAACTGAACAACATGGGAAGCAATCATTGGGTTGATGGTGCCAACAAAGAAGTTCAAATTTAGGATTTTACAGATATATGTTTATTGTTACACTAATTAAAACAACATTTTTTGCATTCTTTATTTGTGATAATTGGTATTCTCAGACTCCTTAAAGGAGCAACAGCTTTCAAGATAGATGAACCATCATTTTTTTTTTGTCTACTTGCTCTCCTTTAATGACTAACTTTGTTAGCTAAAGACATAAGCTTAATTTTTCAATCTGAATTAATTCTGAACACAGATGAACCTTCATTCTTTTTTCATCAATATACTCACCTTGACTGCTAATGTCATAATAAGCTTAATGTTTGAACCTGATGGGAAGGAAAAGGAAGTTGATCAGGAATCTGGTTTGTCATACTAAGGCCCACTTTGGATTGGCTTCTAGCTTATGAGAGCTTTTCAATTTAGACAAGTATTTGATTCCTAACATACAAAAAAAGGCCCTTAAAATTTTATAGGTATTTAGTTAGAGGAGAGAACTTTTGCAAAGTTGAGGTGCATAACATGTTTTTACATTATGCAAAAAGTTTGATTCATTTGATCTCCTTGATTTATTTTACTTTCTTTGCATTAGTGCTTGTTGAGAAGTTTATACAAAAATAGTTAAACTTGCTTCTACATTTGGTTTTATTTAGTTGAGGGAAGTGGCTGAGACGTTGCCACCTGAAATTTCTGATGACGAAACCTTGAGAACAATGCAAGCTCAAGCTGAAGAATTTCTTCTTGAGGAAAAGGATTTTGAATCTTCTTCCTCACCACCAAGGCTTGAGCCTGAGCAACAAAGTGCACCCGATGAAACTGCCTCAAATAGCGACTCTTTGAAACTGCAAGAGCAAAGAATGGAAAGAAATGATGATGCTGCTGGGGCTGCTCCAGGTATAATTGGAGGAAATGTTCTTGAAGAAAGCAACAAATCATCTGTATCTAGTACAGGAGTGCCTCAGCCAACCTCCGGATATGGTTCAAGATTACATGACTCTAGTATACGAGTAAGAGAAGGAGAAAGATCAGTCATTGAACAATTTGAGCATGGTGTTTATGTCACACTCATTGTACTCCCTAGTGGTTCCAAAGTTTTCAAACGAGTTAGATTCAGGTATAAGAGCTACTGGTTAATCTAACAAATTTCCACATTTATTTTCTGTGTCAATGTGTTCATTCCATGCATCTGTGGACCAATTCTTTTAGTAGTTACTAACTTATTCTATTTCATAAAAACCCTGCTTCTCAATGTGGGGGTTGCACATAACTATTATGTGTGATTATTACTGTAAATAACAGCTTCTAATTTTTATTTTTTTTATCAATAGGTGCTACTTGATATATATATATATATATATATATATATATATATATATGTAAGTAGATAGATAGATATAGATTCTTTTCTTTTACAATATTGTCATGAGGGTGACAAATGTTATCATTTTATTATTTGAAAAGCTTTTATGTTAATTTGGTTTTTTTATTTCCCCCCGTACCTTTTAGTTTGATAGCAATTGGTTTGAGCTTTACAACATTATTGATTTGATTGTTGATTTTCATATTTATATTCTTTCTATCTTTAATACTATTTGTACCTGTTTTCTCTTTTCAATTACCTTTTCTTGTGCAGTAAACGAAGATTCAATGAGCAACAAGCAGCAGAATGGTGGAACCAAAACAAAGATAGGGTGCACAATAAATATAGTGCATGTGCTGAAGATGATAGTGAGGCATTACCCTCTTCCTAAACTTATTTCTGTGGTCTACCCAGGCATCCCATAGTCTGATGGAATGATCCAGAGCATAGAAGCAGCATCTATTTATCAAGTGTAAAAAAGTCTATCTTAGGCAAATTAGTGTAAAAAACTTGACAGCATCTACAACAATCTGGATATGACATGCAATAGAGGATAGAACATGTAGTAAGGTTTAGAGGTAGTAAATTTACTTTTCATTAACATGCTTTGGATCTCATTCTTTCCTTGTAACTCTTCCTCTATAAATCCATGTGTTAGTTTTGTATTTTGGGTCTACAGTCATAGAGGTCTTGTTATTCGTATTGTACATTGGGACAGGTGTAATTTGTTTAAATCCTCTAAAAATTCTAGAGAAGCAGTTAATATATGAATGATGATGAATAATGCTACAAATACACTTTATATAATATTAGTAGAGTCAAAACACCCTGTACCTCTATATTTATCTAAAAATGTTTTGGAATTATTAATATTTATTGAATTAACTGGTCTTGTGTCAAGTTTTTAGACATTAAGATCTCGAATTTGAATCTTAAGTTTGTAAAAGTAATTAATTTTTAATATTATTTTTTATTATTTAAAAATTTAAAGATAAAATAATTTAAAAATTGTGTACATGAAAATAGGGACTCACTTTTATATATAGGTATAGATAATAATAATTTCATAGTTCTTGCTTCTGCAGTTAATTTTTTTATTACCTTTGACTAAAAACAATAACGTGATTATGACCTATACAGAAACTAAGTTCATGTTCTGTTAAATTTGATGTAGCAGGCTGTTGGTTCAACAGTGGAAGCCAGTATCAGTGGCTATATTAAATATCCTGAAGCAGTTGTTTCAGGCTGATGTTACTGTTCCTAAAAGGGTATATTAAATGAAGTTTGAGTTTTCATATTTATTCATCAGAAAGGAAAAGGATATGGACCTCTTTCGATAAACTTTTCTATTTATGTTTATAGAAGAACAAAATAAGAAGAAAAATTAAATCAATTTTTCTATAAACTAGAATTAATTTATGCATTAGTTAAAAATAAGATTTTAAAGAAACTAATAGGAAAGTTTGTACAAATTAGCTTATGCTTAAATTAATTTTAACTATTCAAAAAATTTATTTCATTGTTTCTTTCTTTCTTCTTTTTTTTTTTTTTTTTTCTAGAAGTGAATTTGAAAAAAATTTATCCATCCAAATAAACCCTATGTTATTTGCGCTCCATAAACTAAATACATTTTTTTTTTTGTAAAGATATGAAAAATTATAAAGATGGTCATAATGAGGATTAAATCTAGATCTCAATACTTCTAACTATCCCAACTCCTCTCCCACCCAACTAATAGGTTAACCCTAGTGATTAGATGAAAGACATTTAAATACATTAAACATTTAGACAATTGAATAAATTTTCCATGAATACTTTAAAAAGAAAATAAATTAAACTTATTCTATAAACTAAAACCAACTAATGAACTTAACTTTTATAGAAACTCTCTCATCTAACTCCTTTGAGGATTGAAGTACATAAGTTGACTTCAACTCAATAGAAGAACTTAATTCATTTTACTTTTTTTATTTTATTTTCTTGCAAATGTTTATGAAATAAAAAACAGGAACTTAATGTCATAATGAAAAATATGCATACTCTACTGTTTGTAGTTATCTGTTTCTAAGCAAAGTGGACGGCGTGCTGTGTTTTGTGGTGGGTTACTTATCACTATCCTCTCTAATTGACAGCCAAACATGGCCAAATCACAATGCTTCCAAATCAAATGGGAAATAGTGGTCTAAACTTTCAGTGCAGGTTAGTGCTGGTCTATTTTCATTCGTCTAGTCTATTCAACTGGGTACATTCAAATTCTCAATGTCTTCTGTGGAAAATGAAAGCAGATGTATCCATACAATGATCATTTTATCGCTAGACTGAGATGGGGGAAAAGTAGTACTATTCACCAAAAGGAAAAGGAAAAAAGTTGTACTACTACTTATCCAAACTTATTATTATAAACTGTTCATAGTTCACTACAAAAAATATGCAATTTAGCGACCACCAAAATCGGTCGCAAAATTACAAAAATCGGTCGCTATTTACCTTAGCGACCGAATTTAATCAGTCGCTAAAACTCTGGTCGCTAAGCTATTTAGTGACTGAAAAATTTTCGGTCACTATTTAGCGATCGAAAATTTCGGTCGCTAAATGGTTGAAATGATTTTGGTTGCTGAAGTGTATGAGACCAAATTAGTGATCGAATAAATCGGTCGCTAAATATTTATTTTTTATTTTATTAAATTTTATAGACGTCGCAAATTTGGTGGCTATATATGAACCATTCATATTTGGTTTCTTAAGGATTTTATTTCACAATACTTAAGTTTTTAGCATGTTTTGTCCTTTAATTACACAATTTTTGGAAACTTTGCAGAATGTCACCTATCCCTACATTACTCCAAGTTAAGCACACTTAACTGTGAAGTTCTTATGAAATAAGCTACTGAAAGGTAAATGCATGTTGTTAGTATAAGTAGTACAAATTAATTCATTTAAGTCATCCTCAACTATCCAATCTCATACTTATATTATTTTTGGATCCTTATCATTTTGGTATATCCGGACCGATATAAATATATAATAATTATATTACTAATAATAATAATTATATTATATTTAATTAATCTTTATTTATATATATACTTACTTTTATAACTAACAATCTACTTATTTCTATTTAAAATTAATTTTATGATACAATTTAAATTATTTATTATAAATTTAAAAGTTTAAGTAATAATTTATATATTTTAAAATGAGAAGGGTTATAATAACACTGGTATAACTTTTATACTAAGTATTACACCGCTCAATAAATTTATATTAAATGTGAATTTTGTAAATTCAACCGATAGATTGAAAGTTCATATCACTTTATATGTTTATATCAATTTTTGTTAAAATTAAACAACAACTTAAAAGTAATCAAAGTGCTCATATTTTATTTGAAATGAATATATTACGTCAATTTTGTTTTACAAGAATGAAGTATCAAATCATCTTGAATTCATATAAGATTCTGTATATATGATCTAAGAGTAAAAAACTTTCAATCTAACAGTTGAATTTATAAAATTCACATTTAATATAAAGTTATTGAGCGATGTAAAACTTAGTAAAAGTAACACCGATGTTATTATAACCCTTCTCTTTTAAAATATTATTTTTATAAATTAAATTTTAACATTTAAAATAAATTATTAATTAAATTAATATATTTATTCATCTTAAATGTAAGATATAAAATTCAAAAAATGTATTTATCCTTATTTTATTTTCTAATTATCAACTATTAATAAAATACTAATTTAAAATTTAAATATAAAAATTCATTTAAAAATAAAGTTATCATAAGTTAGAATATATATTATAAATATGGATCAAAATAAATAAGAAATTTTAAAATTCATATACTCTAATTAAAAAATTGCCTAAAAATCCAATCATAAAAAAAAACCTCTAAATATTTTTTCACATAAATAACTATTGGAATTAATTATGTAGGAGTGCATATAAATATTTTTTTAATATAAATTAATGTCTTGCTCTTACGAGAAAAAAAAAGAAAATGGGTTGATACTCAACAAAAATATTATCATCACTTTTAAGCAATTTATAAATTTTTTTAAGTTTTACTTCGTGACCGAATAGAATTTCGTCACTAACTTTAACTAATATTTAGCTACCGAATAGAATTCCGTTGCTAATTTTAACTAATATTTAGCAACCGAATAGAATTACATCGCTAATTGTAACTAATATTTAGCGATTGAATTTAATTCTGTCGCTAAAAAAATCAAAATTTTTGATTTAGAGACCAAATTCAATTCCGTCACTAATTTTAACTAATATTTAGCGACCGAATTAAATTCTACCGCTAAAAAAATCAAAATTTTTGATTTAGCGACCGAATTAAATTCCGTCGCTAAATTTAACTACTATTTAGCGACCGAATTCAATTCCGTCGCTAATTTTAGTGACAGAATTCAATTTCGTTGCTAAAAAATCAAAATTTCTAATTTAGCGACCGAAATAGCGACCGAATTCAATTTCGTCGCTAGTTTTAACTATTATTTAGCGACCGAATTAAATTTCGTCGCTAAAAAAATCAAAATTTATAATTTAGTAACCGAATTCAATTCCGTTGCTAATTTTAACTATTATTTAGCGACCGAATTAAATTCCGTTGCTAAAAAATCAAAATTTATAATTTAGCGACCTAAATAGCAACCGAATTCAATTCTGTCGCTAAATTTAACTACTATTTAACGACCAAATTCAATTTCGTCGCTAATTTGAACTAATATTTAGCGACCGAATTAAATTTCGTCGCTAAAAAAAATCAAAATTTATAATTTAGTGGAAATAGAGTCTAAATTTAATTCTGTCGCTAAAAAAAATTATAATTTATAATTTAGCGATCGAAATAGCGACCAAATTTAATTCCGTCGCTAAAAAATCAAAACTTTTTATTTAACGACCGAAATAGTGACCAATTTGCTAGCGACAACTTATTTTGATATAGCTATTTTGATTTTTCATAATTAGTCGCTAAATCAGTCGCTAAATAATAACTAATAAATTTCGATCACTAATTTTGCAATTTTCTAGTAGTGGTTACTTAATGTAGTAGAAGTGAAACTAAATTATTAGAGAGCGGAGTGATTATAGACTCAGGTGTATAGATAAAGTGATTCTAAGAAATATGAAAATAAAGTGATTTGAGAGATTTGACCGCGAGATTCTAAGAAAGGTTTATTGTTATATGTATTTTAAAACATATTTTAGCATAAAATATTATATGCATCACTTTACTCATAACTTAATGGCAATGGCAAACTATCAAATGAATAAAATGACACTTCTTTTTCTGTTATGAGGAGCGGGTACTGATCACTGATCACTGATCAACTTGCCTTTTACGTTAGAAAGAAAAAAAGGAGCCCACAACCCAAAAGTTGCATACGGACACAACACACCACATGGGAAAACCCATAATGTTGGTCTTTACAGAATATTTAGTTTTCCTTATTCTCACTATACTTAGCACCCAAGGTTGCTTCCACGCTGTCAATTCTGCCGAAAGCTTTGAATTAGAAGTGAGAATTAGACCCTTAACTTTAGTATTTCATATTTATTACAACTCGTGCCATAACGTATATTTTCTATTAAAAATCTAAGCAATGGCACATGTGTAATTCTAACGACAAATAATGTGCCAATTGGAGGCACCAAAAAGATGGTAGCAACTTGTAGAACAAATTGATTATATAAAAACTAAAATGGGGCATCAAAGTTTCCTTCATGAGATCATTGAGAACCATTGCTCTTCCCTTCATTTGGAGACACATTAATTCTTCCTTCCATCTCTTTCTCTCATCAAACCAAACCAAAGGCAAAACACCCTTCATCATCGATCACTTTGTGATATGTCTCGCATGAGGCTAACCAAGAAGCTTCAACCTGCCAAGAAGGCATGGAAGAGCTGCTCCAACACAGTCAAACACAAACTCCACAAACTCAACATCCCCAAGGCTTTCAAAACCACCCTTCAACGCCTCCTCTCAGCTTTTCACTCCCTTGGCCATCTCATACACTCTAGACTTCATCATCATCACTCACTCATGACCACTACCACAAGGCCACGTGCCACTGCTTCTTACTACCACCATGTTCAACACAGGCACTCATCATGTGCAGCCATACACATAGATGACCTCTTTGACAAGGTTAACTCTGTGTCCATCATGCATGATGCCACCAACAAGAGAAGTGGTCATGCACAATTAGGGCAAGGAGAAACAAGCAAAAGCAAAGAGAAAGAGAAAGAGAAGGAACATTGCATTTACAAGGGTAATAGTATGGTTGGTGAGAGTAGTGACTTGAACACTATAGAGGATGCATGGAAGGTTGTGGTTGCTAAGTCTCCACAACTACACGTGGATGAAAAGGCAGAAGAATTCATAAGCAAGTTTCGTGAAGATATGAGGCTGCAGAAAGAGAGGTCAATGCTTGAATTCCAAGAGATGCTAGCACGAAGTTCCTGATTAATATTTGATCTCATCAAATATTCATTTTCTAATTTGACATATATAGAGTGCAAGATTGATATATATACATGGTTTGATACATGATTTTTTTTTTCTTTTCATTTCATTTTGGATTCTATTGGAAAACAAAGTGAGCACATAATTGTGTGAGTGAAGATGTATAGGAAAGTAGGCTTTGCGAGAGATTTTTTTTTTCTTCTTTTAACATTATTTACTTGTATTCATTCTTCTTTTGGTTGACAGTAAGTATGTCTGATGGATTGTGATTGTTTTGGAATCTGACAATATTGAAGTGTGTATAGAATGTATTTGGAAGTGAGTTTTGTTATAAGCTTTATTTTCCTGGTGACACTTTTTTATTTTCTTCAATATATAAACATGATTTATGCATTATCTTAAAGCTAATAATTATTCAGTTGTTTTGTTAGGTAGTTTTTATTTTATTTTATTTTGTTCAATAATGAAATATAACTTTTTCTCATCATCAACTTTATAGAAAGAAAGAAAAAAAAAGGTTCAATTTCATGTTGGAACGGAAATTAAATTTCAGTTATAATTAAAAAATAGAAATGTTAAATTACTTAAACTACATATTTTGATTGTTAGGTAGTTAATAATGATTTATTGGGGAGTTCGTCAAACTAGTCAACCTAAATGACAACTCAAAAGCTGGTAAAGTACCCCATCTTAAATCAATAATGGTACTACACTTAGTCTCTCGGAAAGGGGCTATATACACAGAATTTTTCAAAAGTAATTCAAGATGTTCCATGTAAATTTTTAGCTATTTGTATATTAAAAGCTAACCACGTTTATATATATTCGTATTAACAAGATATATTACCATTTCTTAATTTAAATACATATATAATTCTTAAAATTTTAAATTAGAAGCACGGGTATCAAAATAATAATAAACATTGATTATCGAATAAAATATCAATAAATTTTTCATAGCATTATATATAAGAATTTTCGAAATTCAATATTTACAATAGTAATTTTTCATTTATTTTTCAATTGATAAATTAAAAAAAATCAAAGAACTTGTAATTGAAATAACTTAAAATTGGTTTGCTGCCAATTTATATTTTTCGTTTCTTTATATTTTCATATACTTCAATTAATGTATAAAATTGATATATACATGACGCGGCTAATATCTTAATTATTATTAATTTCTAATATGTTGCTGTAATGTTTAAATTACAAAGGGGCGTATTTATCTTGTGAGAATAGTAAAAAGTTACGTTAAAATATTTTAATATCTAAATTATGGGAATAAACATTTGCATATATAATTACGTGAGAGTAATTTTGCATACAAGTGAAAATAAGTTAAATTATATTTTTGTCCATTATTTTATTTTTAAAATTTATTTTAGTTCATTATTTATTAAAATGTTCATTTTAAATCAATTTGGTTATTTCAAAAAATGATTAATTTTAATTTTATAACACGATTTTAAATTAATTATTGATTAATTTAAAATGTGAAATTTATAATATTATATTAAATATATAAAAATTATAAAATTTAATTAGCATTCGAATCTAAGAGCTATAAAGTGAAAACTATAACCCACGAGTAATTAGAAAATTATATACAATTAAATTTTTTGAAATTTTTAATTATTTTTTGAATTTGTATTTATACGATTTTCACCATGTGCATGAAACTTTTTTTATTTAAATTTTAGTTGTATTCAATCATTTTCATATAAGTAAATTTAATGAGATAAGTTTTAAGTTTTAAATTAGTAAAATAAGATTCAAAATTGAAAATAATCATTATTTCAAAATGATTCAATCGATTCAAATTTAGGAAATAAAGAACTAAAATGAATATTTTAAAAATAAAGGATCATAATGAATCTTAAAAATAAGATTGTCAAGTCAAAAGATGATCTTGAATTCCTTAAGATTTGAAATTTTAATGTTAACAAATGAAACATTTTTACAAGAGAAAATGTCTACGAAAATGATTATTAGACAAAGTGTAAAATACAAATCATTTGTAAGACAATGTGAATCGAACAAGCATACAGTCTGTCTTATATACATTAAATGTTCATTATTTATTGAGACTAAGGACAAAATTCATTTGAATCTTTTATTCCTTAACAAATTGAACTAGAAAGTTATTTTGGAACTCACAAATCTATTAATTAAGAGAGTAAAATCATGTTTCCCGTCAAAATCAAGGATGAAGATCTCTAAAATCATGGAGAAAAGTAGATAAAGGCACTACTGTCTACTTTGCATCGATATTGCTTTTGCAAACTCTATTTGGAATGGAAAGATGAAAAGTAGCTTCCTTAATCAGATAAGAGGTATCATTTGGTGAAATGAATTTAATGTTTGCATTAAATGAGTCAACGACTACCTCTCATTACTAGGAAAGATGTTGAAGACAAACAAAACAAACTTGTGAGTTGGACTCAAAGTGTTGCAACGATTATCTTCTTCAAAACTATTATCTAAGAAGATTCGAAACTCAAAAAGAAATATATAAAAGACATATATAATAAGAAACACACTTTGTAAATTATACTTGTGTATAAACTTCATTCATTCTTGTACAAAGCTTATTAGACTATATATTGGTTGTATAACGTCTATGTGAGAGAAAAATAACATCTTTGTAACCTCTATAACCATTATTGTAATAAGATTGAGTTTGTATAGGCTTGTTTGTGTAAAAGAATACTTGGTTGAGCTTAGAGAGATTTGTGTGAAAAAGAATACTTGGTTGTTAAGCATAGAGAGGCTTATATGAAAAAGAATACTTGGCTGTTAAGCCTAAAGAGGGTTATTGTGAAAAGAATACTTAGGTAGTTGTCTGAAGAGGTAAGTCAAAGAAAACTTAGGGGTGAGCTAGAAGTGACTTGTTGAATGAATACTTGTATTTTTATTTAAAGATAGTGGAACTCAATTTGGTTGGATTAAGAATTGGACGTAGTCTCTATGGTTGAGACAAACTTGTATAAAAATACTCAATGATTCGTTTGACTTCTCTTCGCTCACCATCTAACTAGCATTACTACTTCACTCCACAAATGTGCAAGATTTTGATACACATTATTCAATTTCCCTTCTAATGTTTATCTTTTCTCTACAATTTGGTATCAGAGCTTAGCCTTTGATAGGTTTAAGCATTTAACCATGTTAAAGGGAAAAAGATTCATTGTGTGAAATAGTGAAGATCAGTATCTACAAAAAAAGAGCCCTTCTCACAAGGAATCCTACCTTTAACGGAGAGGACTACCCGTATTAGAAGGATAAAATGGAGATGTTCATTAAATTCACCTAATACCACCTTTGGAGAATCATCAATCAAGGTGATGCTGCTATTACCAAGCCTTAGAGTGAATAGATGTTAAGTCTCAATTATGCTTCTTTTTGGACAAGACTTATTGAACAATTCCACTCATCCTTTGCATCATTGCAAGATAATTGTTCTCTTTTTGATTCATTTTGTGTGCAGATATAGCTAACCCATAATTTAGCTAACAATACCTAATACACCTCATTTTTGTGCAGGTATTGAGCTAGAGAATTGAAGATTGAAGGTCCTTAGGATTGGAAATCTAAGGAGCTAAGAAGCAGAGCAGAGTGGCTGCGCCGGGCGCAAGATGACCCGCACCGGGCGTGATCGAGACAGAGAGTGACTCAAAGTCTCTGGAAGACATTGCGCTGAGCGTAAAAGGAAATGCGCTGGGTGTGTTTTGAGGCAGAATGCGCTTATCTTCACTGGAAGGCCCTGCGCCGGGCGCAAATACTTATGCGCCGGGCGCGAAACCCTAATCTGACTCCCCAAGTTCGTATTTGAATCCATTTTTGAGGGTTTTCTCCTCATTCACACAGGGGCGCGTTTTAGGAGCTGTGGAAGGGATTCCTGGAGCTTGGAGCCATTCGTGTGTGGGTCTTTCCTTCGGTTCTTCATTTCTCCCTTCATCTCTATTTTGTATTTACCCTCATTGTTGAGTGGTCTACCCATTTTTGTGGGATTAGATGTAACCAACGTACTCTATTGTAATCCTTACGTTTTTAATGATATATACATGTTGTTTCATTCATTGTTGTGTATGTTTCTATTCTTAATGCTTGCTTTGGATTGAATCTCCTTGCATGATATAGGTTCCATTGGATGTTGGAAAATAACCATTGAAACTAGCTCTGAAACAAATGCCTAGTGGGAGATGTATCTAGGAATGGAGCTTAGCCCATTAGTAGTCTTAAACCCTAGCCCGTAATAATGCGGGTGTAGATATTGGGTACTCAAGGGATTGATATTCAATGTCCGCATCTAGGCTTTGGCTCTAAGGGATTAGGTTTGAGTAAACTTATGGGTTGACTAAGCAATGCATGTAACAAGTGATTAAGGATTCATTAGTTTAATGTTTGGTGAAATCTGACCCGACAATCTCACAAAAACCATAATACCATTTCTACCCTTGTCCACTCACAAACAAATATTTTTATAGCTTTCATTCCAATAGTCATAACGTTTGATTCAACTTGCATGACAAACTATGAATTTGGAATCATTCTTTAGTCACGAATAGTCAATAAATGCTTATGTTACCTTCTAATTCCTGTGGATACGATAATTTTACTACTTGAACGGCCGGTATACTTGTCGTGTTTGAGACCGTTGATAAAATTAAACTAATTTACAATTATAACAAAAGTATTTCAACGGAAAACTCAACAATAGACTCAGGATGACTACAACACATTGTAGCTCAACACCAAAGCAAGGTACATCCTTGCTTATTCTTTGTCTAGAACATAGTATAACAAGTTTTTGTAGCTGCTCAATGGCTAAAGAAATGTGGGATACTATCAAGATAACTTATAATGGTACTAAAGATGTAAGGATCAGACGAGTTGCTACACTTCAGAGACACTATTAGTTATTTCCTATGAAGGATAACGAGTCCATTAACAAAATGTTTGGAAGATTCTAAACAATTCTAAATGGGTTAAAATCCATGGGAAACAAGTTCTACAAAGCTTAGAACAACCTATAGATCTTGGATAGTCTTTCAAAGGTCTAGAAGCGTGTGACATAAAGGTTCTCACTATTGATGAATTTCTTGGAGTTCTTCAAATTCATTAGGTTCATTGAAATAATAGAGACCATCCTAGAGAAAATGATACTATTGCTTTAAACGGTGATGAGACCAACAAGAATAGAGAAAAAAGAAAAGTTCTAAAGGTAGAATCTGAGCCAAACAACTCAGATAATAGTTTCAAAAACTCCACAGACAATGAGATATCTCCTATGTCTAAGAAGTTCAAGGACATGCTCAAAAAGAAAGAAAGATTAAAAAACTTTCACATAAAGAAGAACAGATTTCGAAAGCCTAGTCAGCCTAGAGAGACTTTTTTGAAAAAGAATACTTAGTTGTTAAGCTTTGAGAGATTTGTTGTGAAAAAAATACTTGGATAGTTTCTTGAAGAGACAAGTCAAAGAATACTTAGGGTTGAGCCAAAAGTGGTTGAAAAAATACTTGTATCTTTGTTTAAAGATAGTGGAACAAAATTGTTTTAAAGATGATTTTTTTTTAAATTTTATAATTTAATTTATTTTAAAAATTTCAATAATTATTAATTAATATAATTAATCTTTCATCATAACTAATTATTGTAACTAATTTTTTATTATGTCATGTTATTATAGTTTTTATATTAATAATTGGTTATATATTTATGTGAGTTTTATCAAAAAATTTGGTGAAATTTTTTGAAAAAGTAATATCTCAATACATAAAATTATTTTTCAATAATATTTTTCCATCAAATATTAATAATTAGTATAAATATTTTACATGAATTTTGGTCCTTGAATTTTTTTTCTCTATTTTTATTTTTCTAGAATTAGTAAACATTATTTTTAGTCTCTACAATATATTTTTGGTTCTTGTAAAACATGTGTGAATTTTAATTTTGGTCCTAAATTTTTTTTCTTTTTATTTTTATCTCTCTAAAATATAAAATAATGATGATTTTTAACAAAATTAAAAATAATAATTTTTAATGACTCAATTAAATGACATTAATTATCATCCAAATTTAACGCATACAATCAGTTACAATTAAATATAAATGTCGAACAAAATTTTGTTAATATGAATTTTTGTAAAATTTTATAATTTTAATTTATTATAAAACATTCAATAATTATTAATTAATATAATTAATCTTTCATTATAAATAATTATTATAACTAATTGTTTATGTCATGTTATTATAGTTTTTTATATTAATAATTTGTTATATATTTATGCGAGTTTATAAATAAAAAATTGGTGAAATTTTTGGAAAAGTATTATCTCAGTATATAACATTATTTTTCAATAATTTTTTTCCATCAAATATTAATAATAAGTATAAATATTTTACATGAATTTTGGTTCATGAAATTTTTTCTATATTTTTATTTTTCTAAAATTAGGAAACATTTAGTCTTTACAATATATTTTTGGTTCTCTTCACATTCTCAAATTTTAACCCATTCTAAACTTCAAACCTACAAACTCTTTATCTCTTATTCTCTGAATCCATCAGTGGCTTTATCTTCAACTAAGTGACCATGAAAGCTCAAAGTAAGGGGAGTAAAAGGCCTCTTCCTTTAGAGAGACAAACTCTGGTTAACTAATGGTTCCTGAAAGAGAAAGCTTAAAAATAACACTTTGAGTGGTATGTGGGAAAAAGTATTATCCCATTAAAAAATCTCAACCTGGAGTGATTCACTAATGAGGGCTTCACTCTTGCACCACTTATGGAGTTCCAAGGATTAAAGAAATTTGTGGAACTTCAAGGTCTCTACTATCCTAATTAATCTGGTGAGGGTTTTCTTTTTCTTAGGAACTAGTGCAGTTGGAGTTACAAGTGTTGTGATAAAGGGAGTGCTTGTGACGTTACATGGACCTACCCTTCTAAATGTGGATGGTCTAAAGGGTATAGGCTTTGAGAGACCCCCAACATGCCAACTTTGGTGATTTCAATGATATGACTACCTTCAGGGATTGACAAAGGAACCCTAAAAATTGTAAACTATAGTAAGTCTATGGCTGGAGGCATAAAAAAATGATAGGTTAATTTCTTTTAATATTGCATGGATGATTAAGCCTAGGTTCCATAGACATGCTCAAATGTTCGGGGATGATTTATTGCTTAAGTTTGCTATTAAGAATAAGGTGCAGATTGATTGGGTTTCTATTACGAATGACTGTATTTGGAAAGTAAAGAGAAAAGAGGATGGACCTTAACCTTATGTGTTGAAGATTGAAGAATCTACATCTGGAAGATGTTCCCTAGAAGTTTTAGTTTTGATGTTTTGCTCATGTTGCTTTTTATTTTAAGCCTATGTCAAAAGGATAATGTATTGTTTGTTTAAAAGATTAGGCTTGTATGTGTTTGTTTGTTATGTGTTAAAAATTAGTAATTAACATGAAGGTGAAAATATCATAATACTCATTTTTCTTATTTCATTCATTGTTGAGAACATGAAGTATTAATTTACTGAGTGTTTGAGACTTTAAATGAAAACTTGAAAACATCAGAAATTTTCTGAGTTAAGGAATAGATTACCTGAACTGGTAATAGATTACCTGACTCATGTTGAAAAACTGATTGATACTGGAATAATCGATTACCATGTGTGGTAATAGATTACCAAACTGATTCTGATGATTTCAAGAGGAAAAAGGATCGTGTTAATCGATTACCTCTTTAAAGTAATCGATTACCTCTGTTCAAAATGTGAGTTTTGTGTTATTTTGGCATCGTGTTAATCGATTACCATGTTAGGTAATAGATTAAAACAGGAGCTGAAACAATTAGTTCAGTTATTCTAACTCGTGGTAATAGATTACCATCACAGGTAATAGATTATCTCTGTTATGAATATAACTGAAATAACTGTTTCCTTGCACATGAAAATTGTCTTTAAATAAGATTAAAACTGAAGCTTTTAAAAAGAGAATTTTCACACACGGAAAGAAGAGAAATACTTACACGAACTAGAGAGATTTTTTTTAATACACATTACTGCAAAAGAGAAAAAGATTTTCTGAAAAAGAAAGAAAGAACATATCTGCTGAAAATCAACTTTTGGAAAAAGAAGTGTGCAAGATCAATTCAAGAAGATGAAGTTCATATAGAAAATTCATTCTAAACTGGTTTACATTGTTGAAGATCATATCTACACGAACAGGTGTACTCGTTTCTGATCTTTTGTTATTGTTTGAATGGTTTTAACTCTTGAGATTAGAGAATCTCTGGAAGAGTTGTGTAAAGAGAAATCTTGAGATAGGTTTTTCTCAAGTAGGATATTGTGGGATCAATATTCTTGGGTTATATGTTTCTTGTGGAGTCAAGAAATGGTTTGTTAATCTTGTAGGTGTCAAGATTTGCTTGTTAAATTCATTGATTGGATATTGCTTGTGCAGGGTGCATGTAAAGAATATCAATAGTGGATTTGACTGGATTTAGAGGTGTATCTAAATCTGAAACTGGATGTAGGCCTTTGGATGGCTGAACCAGTATATATCTTGGTGCATGATTTTCTTAACTCTTACACTCTTTACATTCTGTATAAGTTTCATGATTAATGTTGTATGAAGAAAAACATTATCTGCAGAAACTGAACTTTAAAGATTCTTGGTAATTGATAAATTCAATCTTTACATATCTTGTTATTCAAATCTTGTTGGATAAGCTGTGCATTTATAACTCTGAATTACCTTTTTTGTTTAAAGGTTTGTTTTAAATCAAGATTTGTTTGGTAAAGATTTAGAAAGCAAAGAAGAAAAGGAAAAATAACATAGAATCTATTCAACCCCCCCTTCTAGATTCTAACCGTAGGGACCAACAATTGGTACCAGAGCTGTATCTTGTAAAACATTCAAGACTAGATCTTTAGAAAGGTTAGATGGCTGGTAATCAATTACCGTTTGCTGAAGGTGCTTCTATAAACAGACCCCCATTGTTTTGTGGAGATAACTATCCCTTTTGGAAAGTTAGAATGAAAATTTTCATGGAATCTGTTCATAGAAATATTTGGCAGGCTGTAATCACAGATTACAAAATACCCACTAAGATAGAGGGAGGAAAAGAAATTGAGAAACCATATGATAGCTGGGATCAAAGTGAAATTAGAAGAGCAGAGAATGATGCAAAAGCTTTAAATATCATACATTCTGCACTAAATTCTGATGAATTTTTTAGAATTTCAGCTTGTTCTACAGCAAAGGAAGCTTGGGATTTAATCCAAGTAACACATGAAGGAACTCCAGAAGTGAGAAGAGCTAGAAAGAACACACTCATTCAGGAATATGAAACCTTCAGAATGAATCAAGGTGAAACTGTCATGGATATGCAAAAGAGGTTCATTCACATAATAAATCACCTAAAAGGATTAGGGAAAGACTTCGTGGAAGAAGAAGTAAATGTCAAAATCCTGAAGTCACTAAACAGAAGATGGCAACCAACTGTCACAGCAATTACAGAGTCAAAGAACTTAGCTCAGATGACAAGTGCTGAGTTATTTGGAAAGCTAAGAGAATATGAGATGGATCTGTCAAGGATTGCTGATGAAGAACAAAAAGATAAAAAGGCAAAAGGTCTGGCCTTAAAGGTAAAAGAATCCTCAAGTGATGAAGAGGATAGCAGCAATGAAAGTTCTGAACAAGAAGAATTAAATCTAATGGTGAAGAATTTCAGAAAATTCATGAGAAGGAAGAACAACAATAAGAGATTCTCCAGTCAGAAGAAATCCTTCAAGAAGAATGAAAACTCATCTCCAAAGTTCAAATGTTTTGAATGTGGAAAAGCTGGACACATGAGAGTTGACTGTCCAAGCCTGAAAAAGAATGAGGAGACGAAACAAAAGTTCAGATCAAAGAAAAAGAAAGCATACATAGCATGGGAAGAGAATGCCTCAACAACTTCAAGTGATAGTGATGAGGATCAGGAAGCAAATCTCTGTCTCATGACCAAACATAATTCAGATTATGAGGTATATGATTCTGACTCATCTATTGACTCGTATGATGAATTGCAAAATGCATTTGCTGAACTGTATGCTGAAGCAAAGAAATTAGAAAAATCAAATAATGTTTACAAAAAGAAAATGACACACATGAGAGATAAAATTTCTGATTTAGAGAATGATAACAGGAAACTACTTTCAGATATCTCTAAACTAAAGTCACCATGTGAGAACTGTGAAACATTGTATGCTGCATTAAAAGCAAAGGATAAAGAAAAACAGAATGTTAATGTTATGAAATCCATTAATTCCCACTCATGTAACTATTGTATGAAATCTGGTCATAACTACTACAGATGCATGATAAGGAAATTTGGCATTCCTAGTGGAAAATATAAATGGATTAAGAAATTAGATTATGTACTCACTGATTCTCCAGGACCCAAGATCCATTGGGTACCAAAATCAAATTGAATAACTTGTGTTGCAGGTGTGCTTGAGAGCAAAGCAATCAATGTGGTACTTAGACAGCGGCTGCTCAAGACACATGACAGGAGATAAAAGCAAATTTATCTCATTACAGGAAAAAGAAGGAGGATCTGTAACATATGGAGATAACAACAAAGGCAGAATACTAGGCTCAGGCAGTGTTGGTAACAATTCCAATACTCTCATTGAAAATGTCCTGTATGTAGAAGGTCTCAAATATAACCTGCTTAGTATTAGCCAGCTTTGTGACAAAAATTACAATATCTCTTTTAATAATCAATGCTGTATGGTTTGTGATAAGGAATCAAATGAAGTCCTGCTTATAGGAAAAAGAGTCAATAACATATACATCTTAGACTTAGAGTATTCATCACCCAATTCTTGTCTCACATCACATGATAATGTAACATGGTTATGGCATAGACGCATTGCACATATAAATGCAGATCAGTTAAATAGACTTGCATCTAAAGATCTTGTTAGTGGTCTTCCAAAGATCAAGTTCTCTAAACAAGGACTTTGTGATGCATGTCAAAAGGGAAAGCAGACTAGAGCTTCTTTTAAATCAAAGAAAGTTATGTCAACCTCTAGACCGCTGGAACTTTTGCACATGGATCTCTTTGGACCATCAAGAACCAAAAGTCTAGGTGGAAACACTTATGCTTTAGTTCTCATTGATGACTACTCCAGATTCACATGGGTTGCATTTATATCCCATAAAGACAATGCTTTTAAAGCCTTTAGAATCATTTCAAAAAGAATTCAGAATGAAAAGGACTTGAAAATTAAATCTTTGCGAAGTGATCATGGTGGTGAATTTCAAAATGAATCTTTTCAAACTTTTTGTGAAGAAAATGGTATTAATCACAATTTTTCTGTCCCTAGAACTCCTCAACAAAATGGAGTTGTAGAGAGGAAAAATAGATCTCTAATAGAGCTAGCAAGAGCCATGTTAAATGAAAATGGTTTACCAAAATGCTTTTGGGCTGATGCAGTAAGCACTGCATGCTATGTTCTAAATAGAATCTTGATTAGACCTATTTTAAAGAAAACACCATATGAGCTTTACAAAGGAAGAAAGCCTGACATTTCACATTTTAAAGTGTTTGGCTGTAAGTGTTTTGTTCTGAATAATGGAAAAGACACTCTTGGAAAATTTGATGCTAAGGCTGATGAAGGAGTTTTTATTGGATATTCTGCAATTAGCAAAGCATATAGAGTCTTTAACAAAAGTACCTTATCTGTTGAAGAATCTATACATGTTACCTTTGATGAAACTAACATCCTTGAAAAAGGAAAATCTCTTAATGATGAAGATGAGATAGGTGACAGTATTACACAAGAAGAAGAAAAACTGGAACTACAACAGAAAACACCATCTGAAGACACATCACTACCCAAAGAATGGAGGAAACCCAAAGATCTATCTCTGGATAACATTCTTGGAGATATAAATAAGGGAGTTTCTACTAGACACTCTTTTAATCTTCTAAGTGATGATATGGCATTTGTTTCTCAAATTGAACCATTATGTGTGGAACATGCATTAAAAGAATTCTGCTGATTCAGATTTATGTTGATGATATAATATTTGGATCTACTAACCAATCTCTTTGTGGAGAATTTGTTTCCAATATGCAGAAGGAGTTTGATATGTCTATGATGGGAGAATTAAGCTTCTTCCTAGGACTACAAGTCAAACAAATGGAAAATGGAATTTTTCTACATCAAACTAAATATAGCAAAGAACTGTTAAAGAAATTTGATATGGAGAATTGTAAGATATCAAATACTCCTATGTCTACTAATTGTTATCTAGATAGTGATATTGCAGGAAAAGATGTTGAAGAATCAATGTATAGAGGGATCATTGGATCTCTTCTGTATCTAACAGCTAGCAGACCTGACATCATGTACAGTGTATGTGTATGTGCTAGATTCCAATCAAAACCAAAGGAATCACATCTGAAGGCTGTAAAGAAAATACTGAAGTATTTGAAAGGCACAATCAATGTTGGATTGTGGTATCCTAAAGGTACTTCTCCATCTTTAACTGGTTACTCTGACTCCGATTTTGCTGGTTGTAAATTGGATAGGAAAAGTACAAGTGGAACGTGCCACACGTTTGGAGAATGTCTCATATCGTGGCATAGCAAGAAACAAGCTTGTGTAGCACTCTCAACTGCTGAAGCTGAGTATATAGCTGCTGGAAGCTGCTGTGCTCAGTCAATTTGGTTTAAACATCAACTTCAAGACTTTGGTTTGAAGATTGATCACATACCACTGAAGTGTGACAACACAAGTGCAATTAACATTTCAAGGAATCCTATTCTACACTCAAGAACTAAGCACATTGAAGTTAGACATCACTTTATCAGAGATCATGTAGAGAAAGGAGACTGTGACATCAAATTCATAATGTCAGAAGATCAACTTGCTGACATCTTTACAAAGCCTCTACCAAAGGAAAGATTTTTCAAGCTAAGAACCAATCTTGGTATCATTAGTGAGTCCAATCTATCCTAAATCTCATAATTAAAGTATGATTGTGTGAATATGCATGAAATTGCTAAGCACTTATAGGTTTAAACTTGATGTATGTGCACTCATAATAGGAAATCACACAAAACACAGTATGCCCTGTATCTGCACACATTTCACTGTGATAATCGATTACCTATCGGGTTAATCGATTACCACTCACTCACTTGCATAATTACCCTGTTTCAGTTGCGAGATAATCGATTACCAACTGGGTTAATCGATTACCTGACGCGAACCCCTGTTTTTTTTGTACTCAAAAACCCTCTTTAAATCTGTTTCGAATTCAAATTAATTCAAAACTCTCTCCATTTTTACTTCAAACTAAAACGAACGAAACCCCTGGTTCCCTTTTCTATCTCAAAATCTATTTCAAAACCTAACCCTAAGCCCCATTCATGGAAAGTCTTGGCAAAGAAAAGCGTGTAAAGCACATAGCCAACAGAGATTACCCTCGTCCTACTACTCAAGGTCAAGGTACATCTAAAAAGAAGAAACAAGAGTCCTCTCGTCCAGAACCTGAAGAAGAATATTCTCATTCGTGGTTCACAAGGAAGTCTCAAGAGGAAACTTTCAATGAGTCTTTTGCTTGCAAAGACATTGTGGCTCCAAAGGTACTCTACTCGTCTTGGCTTATAGAGCAAGGTTTTACATTTCCTACTCTGTTATCTTGTCAAGGAGTTAGCAAATTTGTTGGGTTAAGTGGACTGTACTACCCTGATCTTGTTAGGGTCTTTTACTCAAATTTGGGAAGAGATGAAAATGGTGCTTTGGTTTCAGAAGTTAAAGGAATAAAAGTTACTCTATCTGCTGATGTATTTTTGAAGATTGGTGGATTAACCAGAAATGGTATTAAACCTACCTTCAATGAATTAAAGATGAAAAATTTCTCAATAGATAAAGATACGTTTTTTATGAGTATGCTGAGGGATGTTTCAGCCTGGGAGGCTAATAAAGAATACAAAAGAAAAGAAAAGAGGAAAATTACATATAATGCTGGAGGTCTACGAATGGAAGATAGACTCCTACATTATGTAATTGTCTGGATTCTGGCAGCAAGGGGGAGCAATCACGCACAAATCAGTGAAGAAGATATGGCACTGCTCGCAGCTTTTAAGAACAACATTCAAGTTGATTGGGTATATGTGGTAGAAGACATAATGCTAAAGACAAGGAGGTTAATGGACTGCAAGTGTCCATATGCTGTGTTCATAAGCAAGGTATTGGTGTTCTATAAAGTTCCCTTAACTGGTGAAGCAAGAGAGGTCACCAGAGATGTTCATGATATCAAGGATAGAGCTCTGAAAATGATGAAGCTAGTGAAAACAGATGCTGGTTGGATAGCAAAGGAAGATGTTCCTACTGCTGAGACTACAGAGCCGTCTCAACCTGAAGTTCAAACTGAAGAAGAGGAAGGTGCTGAAGAGCCCAAGCCTCTTTCTACTTTTGAGCTATCTGTTCTGGCAAAGCTAGATGACATCAGAGAAACTCAGAGAAGAGATTATCAAGAGCTGAAGGCTTGTTTTGAATCTATATCTGAACGACTGGATGCGATGAACATACCCTACCCTGAAGAACTTTAGTTATGCATTACATTTTAGGCACTGCATTTTAATTTGTTCTGCATAAATACTTTGATTTATATTTCAGACTTAAAGTTTGTAATAGTTGTAGTATTTGTATGCTTCTGAACATTTTTAATGCTTATATGATGAAAGTCTTATTAAGTGCTTGTTGTTTTTGTTGCATAAGTATCATGTTATTTCTCTGTTTACTCTGTTTTTTTTGGTTTGGTTAAGCCAAACAGGGGGAGAAATTCATGAGAAACTGATTAAATGTTTATATGGTTGTTTATGTATTGTATAAGAAAGAAATGGAAATAGAACTGCATAATGCTTTGTATGGAAGTTTTTGTTCTAGACATATGCAGGTTCAAATTCAAGTTCAAATTTCAAACAAACAAGTGAAACAAAACAACATGATGATCGTGAAAGTCAACATGAAGAGTTTGGCTCATCAAAACCAAAAAGGGGGAGATTGTTGAAGATTGAAGAATCTACATCTGGAAGATGTTCCCTAGAAGTTTTAGTTTTGATGTTTTGCTCATGTTGCTTTTTATTTTAAGCCTATGTCAAAAGGATAATGTATTGTTTGTTTAAAAGATTAGGCTTGTATGTGTTTGTTTGTTATGTGTTAAAAATTAGTAATTAACATGAAGGTGAAAATATCATAATACTCATTTTTCTTATTTCATTCATTGTTGAGAACATGAAGTATTAATTTACTGAGTGTTTGAGACTTTAAATGAAAACTTGAAAACATCAGAAATTTTCTGAGTTAAGGAATAGATTACCTGAACTGGTAATAGATTACCTGACTCATGTTGAAAAACTGATTGATACTGGAATAATCGATTACCATGTGTGGTAATAGATTACCAAACTGATTCTGATGATTTCAAGAGGAAAAAGGATCGTGTTAATCGATTACCTCTTTAAAGTAATCGATTACCTCTGTTCAAAATGTGAGTTTTGTGTTATTTTGGCATCGTGTTAATCGATTACCATGTTAGGTAATAGATTAAAACAGGAGCTGAAACAATTAGTTCAGTTATTCTAACTCGTGGTAATAGATTACCATCACAGGTAATAGATTATCTCTGTTATGAATATAACTGAAATAACTGTTTCCTTGCACATGAAAATTGTCTTTAAATAAGATTAAAACTGAAGCTTTTAAAAAGAGAATTTTCACACACGGAAAGAAGAGAAATACTTACACGAACTAGAGAGATTTTTTTTAATACACATTACTGCAAAAGAGAAAAAGATTTTCTGAAAAAGAAAGAAAGAACATATCTGCTGAAAATCAACTTTTGGAAAAAGAAGTGTGCAAGATCAATTCAAGAAGATGAAGTTCATATAGAAAATTCATTCTAAACTGGTTTACATTGTTGAAGATCATATCTACACGAACAGGTGTACTCGTTTCTGATCTTTTGTTATTGTTTGAATGGTTTTAACTCTTGAGATTAGAGAATCTCTGGAAGAGTTGTGTAAAGAGAAATCTTGAGATAGGTTTTTCTCAAGTAGGATATTGTGGGATCAATATTCTTGGGTTATATGTTTCTTGTGGAGTCAAGAAATGGTTTGTTAATCTTGTAGGTGTCAAGATTTGCTTGTTAAATTCATTGATTGGATATTGCTTGTGCAGGGTGCATGTAAAGAATATCAATAGTGGATTTGACTGGATTTAGAGGTGTATCTAAATCTGAAACTGGATGTAGGCCTTTGGATGGCCGAACCAGTATATATCTTGGTGCATGATTTTCTTAACTCTTACACTCTTTACATTCTGTATAAGTTTCATGATTAATGTTGTATGAAGAAAAACATTATCTGCAGAAACTGAACTTTAAAGATTCTTGGTAATTGATAAATTCAATCTTTACATATCTTGTTATTCAAATCTTGTTGGATAAGCTGTGCATTTATAACTCTGAATTACCTTTTTTGTTTAAAGGTTTGTTTTAAATCAAGATTTGTTTGGTAAAGATTTAGAAAGCAAAGAAGAAAAGGAAAAATAACATAGAATCTATTCAACCCCCCCTTCTAGATTCTAACCGTAGGGACCAACATTATGCACTTTTATTGTAAAGTGTTTGAGCATTGTGGTGTGGATCTCACGAGTGAAAAAAAATTGTTCTATATTTGTCTAACAAGATTGGGAAAGCATCTCTTCATCACATGGGGATGAAGAATCAAGAAAATAGATGGGTTTTTAAGGGTGAAGTGCCTCAAACTCCTGATCTTATGGCTAATAAGGATGAAGTTGTTGGTGATGGGGAGATGCTAAAGAACAAGAAATAGAACGAGCTAGAGAAGTGGAATTGTAACTCAAACCATTTTCTTTGTTTGAGCAAGTATTGATTAACAAGATGGATATTATCATGGAAGTCAATAAGAAGCCCGAGTTAACATTTTTGGAATGTTTGACAAATTTGATGAACTTCAAGATGAGATCAACGAGATCAAACATCATTTGGGGATCGAGGACGATTCAGATTGAAGATCTTAGTTTAGGAATTTTTGTTTGTGTTGATGGCTTGTTCTTAGTTTAGTTTTTGGTTGATCTTTCTTATGTTATGTTTCATTTGTTGCTGCTTTGTAATAATTTTAATATTTTGGTGTTATGAACTATGTTTAAATTTGGATTAATGTACTGATTTTAAACTTTATATAACTTTGTTTGATATAATGAATGCTTTAGTTATTCTAAAAATTTTCATTGTTTACATTTTAAGTTTTACATTAAGTGTATGATGTTTACATATTGATTATATAATCTACAATGTATGGTATTTGTCTTAATTTTTGTATTATATATTATTTTTGATGATGTCCAAAAGGGGAGAGGTATGAAATTGTTTTGCAGGTTGTTATTACAAGTATTGAAGCAACAAAAGTACTATTTAGGATAAAAGTACAATTTGGTTTTAAATGGATTAACTAAAACAAGTGAAAGAAGGATTTATCATCATAAAAAAAAGGAAGTTTGTTGATCAAGCTCAAGATGAAGACATAACATATTTAGTTTTGATAATTACAAATAGTCGCTTGAAAGAGAAGAGTGAAATTGTATATTGTTGTGCTTAAGCTTTGTAACTTGTATGTTTTGTGCTTTGTAGGTAGCTTAGCTTTATATCTCTATCTAGATGATGATTAACAATGAAAAAAAAAGTTTTAAAAATGATTTGAAAAGAGAACTAGTATGAAAAATTGAGATATTAAGTATATTGCATGTGATATTATGATTGCAAAACTTCTAATATTAAAAATTAGAATGTTAATCAGGTTGATTAGGGACTAGATGTAGGTCACAAATGGATGTGACTTAACCAATATAAATTGGTTGTACATTTTTCTCGCTCTATCCCTACACTTGTATTTACATTCTTGCAAATCTGATTTAATGCTTGATGTTATGTGATATGAAACATGAACATTGCATATAAGACTAAATGAAAACGTGAATTCATTTGCATAGTCTCAACATCATATCCTATATACAGTTATATATCAATATACTTCTTTAGAAAGTTTTAGAAAATTTTTTCTAAACCAAGAAGATTCAGTAAGAAAATCTAATAACGAATTCACCCCTTTGGTTAAGCCATCTTTTCTAACAGTTAACAGTTCTGTGTCATCACACAAAGTTCTCCATCACACAAGCTTCTAGCATCGAAGAGGAAAGGAGGGAGATGTGTTCTATTCCATATGCAAGTGGAGTAGGGAGTATCATGTATGACATGTTTTATAATAGATTTGATTTGGCTTATGTTATTAGCATTGTTAGTCGATTTATGGTAAATTCGGGTTAAGCTCACTATGAGGCTTTGAAGTGGGTACTGAGGTATTTGAATGGTTCTAAAAAATCTGGTTTGAGGCATAAAAAGACAGTTTAAGATGGAAAAACTATTATAGGGTATGTTAATGCAAACTATGCAAGAAATGTGGATACCAAGAAATCTTTATTTGGGTATGTGTTCACTTTATTTGAAATTGCTATTAGTTGGAAAATAAATTTATAACCTATGGTAGCTTTGGCTACAACACAAGTAGAATACATTGCTCTTATTGAAAGAGTGAAGGAAACTTTATGGTTAAAAGGGATGATTGATGAATTGGGTATATTACAAAATTGTGTGATAGTTCATTATGATAGCCAAAATGCAATACACCTTACAAACCATCAAGTTTATCATGAGAGGACAAAACACATTGATATAAGACTTCACTTTATCATAGATGTGGTTAAATTTGGAGAAATTAAGATTGAGAAGATTGCATTTGAAAACAATCCTACTAATGTGTTTACGAAATCTCTTATGACATCCAAGTTCAAGCATTGCTTGAACTTGATCAACTTCGTTTGATGTTTGTTTTGAAGTGGGAGAGCAATACTATTGTCAAAAAGGTTCCTTTCTACAGATTTAGAGTAAAGGTGGAGAATTGTTGACTATGACTCAAAAATCTTTTGTATCATCTATATGCTTTGTAAAAGTTTTCTTGGCTTATAAGTTTAGTTTGATTCTATTCATCTAATGTGTTCAGACTATATATATAGTTTGTCTTCATTAGTTTGATAGGTTCAGTCTGTCCCATTTTATAAGACTTAGTCCTAGTTTCTTTGATCTCTCTCTCTCTCTCTCTCTCTCTATATATATATATATATATATATATATATATAGTTTGGGGATCCTTTCTAAGTGTGTGACACACATAAAGAAGTGCGAATAGCAAAGTGTTAAGTATTAGCATGGAGAGTTGGGAAAAAGATATGTAAAGAGAAATAGAGAACTGATTAGAGAAATTAAGTGATTTATGAGAAGAGCAATAACTGCTTTATTGTAAAAACTTGATCTTGTTTTTCAGATAGGAAAATTTGCTATCTCTTGTGGATGTAGGCCAAATTGTTTGAACCACATAGATCTTTTGTATTCTCTTATCTCAATCTTTTTCGTTTGTTATTGCATTTTTTTTGTGTTTACATTTTTCCGTTCTTGTTAGATTTTCTCATTCCTATTGTTCTTGTTTGTTTTCTTTTTTATTATAGAACCATTAATAGAGAAACTTGATTTAATTGGATCAAAAACTGGACATAATCTTGATGGTTGAAACAAATTGATATACATAAATTCCTCGGTTGATTCTTTGTTTTATCTATTCTTTTCTACTTATTACGCTACTATTTTATTATTCTACCAAAAAAAATGTGAATTTTTGAATCATGCTATTCGATCTCCCTTATAATATTTCTCTTTTCTCCGGATAATATATAGAAATATATACAAGAAAAATTTATTTGTGAGGTTATGAAATAGATTCTAAACTTTTTAAAAGTTAAAACTACCGTCCATGGTCCATTTATTCAATGTATGTGGCTGGCGATGCATCCCTGATACAAATTGGACGGTGACGTGGACCCCGTCTCAACGCATGCTCCGTGATCACTCAACGTTCTTAACGTCGTTAAGCATCTCGCCAGAATATCCTTCCTCTGTTTCATGTATATTCTTTTTTATGTCCAATAATAATGCTGTGGCTAATGCAATAACATAGTATGAATTATCAAAATCTTTTGTTACTGTACCAATCCTACTAAACTTTTCCTTATTTATTATTTCACAAGTCTTACTTTACTCTTCCTGTTTTAAAACAACACAGATATATTAACTCCATTTCTATTTATAAAATACAACTTATATAACAATAATTTATTCTTTTATATAAAACTCAATTTATATTATCTCATATATTAATTATACTTAAATAAAAATTTAATTATAATTTAAAAAAAAATATACACTTTAATTAGTTAAAGATTAGAAAGATGAGTATTAATTAAAAGGAAAAAATAATATGAAATATGTACTCTAATTTATTAGAAAATATATAAATATTAATTATGAAAGAGAAGAAATATAAGGATAATTTTTTAAAAAATATAAATAAAATAAAGTTATTATTATCAACTAAAATAATTACTTTTTCTTAATTTTATTAACTTAAGTAACTTAATCTTATATATTTGAACAATGTAATATTAGTTTGGACTTGTTTGTTTGACTTTTTTAAAAATTCTTTTTTTTTATACTTTTTTTAGCTGAGAGTCATAATTAAAACAATTTATAATGTTATGTAATTTGAAGAATAAAAATCCACATGAAATTCAATCAATAAAATAAAATATACTAGTTTGGACTCGTTTATTCTCATCGGATTGGATTGGTTCCACTTCTAAATTAATAAATTCACCTAAAAGAAATGCTATATTGATAATACTCATAAACCATTTTAGCTATTCTACTATAGGAAAATGAGTTTTGCATTTAATCGAGTTGACTTATTTCTATATATCAAAGTGTCAATCTAGAATTATTTAAGTTAATGGATATAAAATTGTTCTAATTTAATTAATAATTGAGTTCAAATTTTAGTGTATAATTAAGTTAAGTACTTAATTTTATTATTATTATTTATAATACTTTTATTTGATTCAAACATAATTTGATTTCTATTATTATTATAATATATATATATATATATATATATATATATATCATCTTTGAAATATAATTTGATACAGATTGAGTTTGATTTTTGAAAAAAAATAATTTTTTATAAAATTTTATTTATCTTTTCATCGAGTCAGATCGGTCTAAGTAAAGTCTTCACACATGGCACAACATAATATATGTTCTAACTTCCAAGTATTATTTGTAGTTAAATAAATTGTAAAGCCTACTTTGTATTATTTTTCTTTAACTATGTTATAGCTGGGTTTCTTTTTGCCGTTAAAGTTAAACCTACGAAAGCGGCGTCGTTTCATTGAGGTCATAGCGTGGCAACACTGTCTTCACACAAATAAATACCCAAGTCCACCTTCATTTCTTACACAGTCACTCTATCACTCTTTTTCTTCTGCGCCTCAAACAAGTTCCTTTGATTCATTCCATTTCTTCCAAAATGGCCAAAGAGCCAGTTCGCGTTCTCGTCACTGGTGCTGCAGGTATACCTCTCATAGCCATAATCTGTTCTTATCGTTCCTACTCTTTAGATTCATCACGATCGCTTGATTTTACCCTTTTGAGTTTTTGATGCGAGATCTGTGATCTGATCGTGTTTTTGAATTGGTTTGATGGTTTTAAATTCTGGGTCTGTGTCAAAATGGTGTCTTCGTTTGTGTTTGAATCTTGATCTGCTCGCTGCTCAGATCTGATCTGTGATGAACGCCGAAGATTCTTTATGTTTGTGTGTTGTGTTTGTTTTTGGTGTAGATTTGTTTACCAGTTGTTTGCTTTTTTTTTATTTTTTTTATTTTTTATGTCTAATGTAACTGTTTGCTAACTTTGGTTTTGTTATGATTATGGATAAATGGTAGTGTTTTATGTTGCATCGGGGAGTGAAAGTTGAAACTGATGTAGTCTTGGGTCATTTTCTTTTAGCTCTGTTTATCATTCGATGGCTCTTATTTGTTCTTTTTTCTGTAAATGTACGAGAAACATTTGACTATGTAACATAACTAGCATTCATTGGGGAAACTGGAAAGTTGTTTTACTATTATTGGAAGGATGGGATCCGATGCTTGTGTTGTGTGATTATTTATTTCTGTTCTTAGTAAGTGTTGTTGCAATGGTTCACTTTCATTGAACTGGAAATAAAAAGCCCTGTTCAATTTGAATTTTTCTAGTGGTGCGCTTTGTTTGTTTCATATGCAATTCCATTGGTTTTTTTTGTAACTTTTTAAAAATGGTGTTACTGTACTCCTTTTTACCCCTTTTATTTAGTTGATGTATGTATTATTATAAGTTTTTTTTATATTGATTTCATCAAACTTTACAATGTTTTCTGCGAGTGTAGTTTTATGGTGGATCGTTTGGTTGCTTCAAATTGAATACGGCCAGTATTTGGATGCATGACAATTTACTTCTCATCTTGTTATTGTGCTAACAAAATGTTTTTATCAATTGTAGGGCAAATTGGGTATGCTCTTGTCCCTATGATTGCTAGGGGAGTGATGTTGGGTCCTGACCAGCCTGTGATCCTCCACATGCTTGACATTCCCCCTGCAGCAGAGTCATTGAATGGGGTTAAAATGGAATTGGTGGATGCTGCATTCCCTCTTCTTAAAGGTTTGGCTAACCGTTGTTGAATGTTACATAACCATCATGGATAGCATTAGCAATCATAAACTTAACATGGGATTGTTTTCTGTTGCTTATATGATCAACAAGATTATTAAGTCATGTGAACCTTTTTGTTTCAGGTGTTGTTGCTACAACTGATGTGGCTGAGGCATGCACTGGGGTCAATATTGCGGTGATGGTTGGTGGATTCCCAAGAAAAGAAGGTATGGAGAGGAAAGATGTGATGTCTAAGAATGTCTCCATTTACAAGTCCCAGGCTTCTGCACTTGAAAAACACGCTGCTGCCAACTGCAAGGTAATCTCTTACATCTGAGTCTTCAGGCCTTTCTTAGTTAGCCTTTGTTTCTCCCATATTTTGTGTCAACTTTAACTCTTGTTTTTTTTGTTTTTTTTTGTTTTGTTTTGTTTTTTTTACTGATTTTGATGCTTGGGTCAAATTGCTTTTGACATGTTGGTTTACCTCTTAATTGAAAACTATTAATTTATTGGTTACTGTGATGTGGTGCTAGACATTAGACCAATAAAATATTAGTGGATATACTGAACTTATTTGTTGTTTGGAGCTGCAACCAATTTATATGTATCCCTGCAATTACGTCTAGTTATTATACT
Source organism: Cajanus cajan (assembly GCF_000230855.2). Lineage (NCBI taxonomy): Eukaryota > Viridiplantae > Streptophyta > Magnoliopsida > Fabales > Fabaceae > Cajanus > Cajanus cajan. Next base: position 1,346,038 of record NC_138523.1, read on the forward strand.
TGTTCATCAAACTTTGATCACCTTTAGTAGATGTAGATGCTAATTTTCAAATGAATTAGGCATTGTGGAAAAAGCTCCACCTAGTCCATATATATTATGTATGTAAGGTGAAGTCTTAGTGATTCCATCAGGATGGAATCTTAACTCTATTCATGAGATATGTACTGTATTTGTTTTTGAAAACTTGATTTCAGTTATATGTTTTTTTTTGGAATATTTATGAAAGACTCTGCATTATCTGCAGGTTCTGGTTGTTGCTAACCCAGCAAACACCAATGCATTGATCTTGAAGGAATTCGCTCCATCTATTCCCGAGAAGAACATTTCTTGTTTGACTAGATTGGATCACAATAGGGCACTGGGCCAAATTTCTGAAAGACTTAGTGTTCAGGTTTCTGATGTAAAGAATGTCATTATCTGGGGCAATCACTCATCAACTCAGTATCCCGATGTTAACCATGCAACTGTTGCAACCCCAGCTGGGGAGAAGCCGGTCCGCGCACTTGTAGCTGATGATGCCTGGTATGCCATGTGAATACTGTGAATTATGACTTTTAGCAAATCATATTATTTTATATTTATTGAGGCACTCTTGCAATTTTTCATTTTCAAGGTTGAATGGAGAATTCATAACTACTGTTCAACAACGTGGTGCTGCAATTATCAAAGCTAGAAAGCTTTCAAGTGCACTATCAGCTGCTAGTGCTGCTTGTGACCATATTAGAGATTGGGTTCTTGGAACTCCTCAGGTTGGTTAGGTTTTTGTTTGATTTTTATAATTCAGGTTCTGTATTTGTCTCCACTCTCCAGCTAAGCTTATTATTATTATTATTATTTTTTCATTGCAATTTTAGGGCACCTGGGTCTCAATGGGAGTATATTCTGATGGTTCTTACAATGTTCCAGCTGGATTGATCTATTCATTCCCTGTCACTTGTGCCAATGGGGAATGGAAAATAGTTCAAGGTAAGTGTTTTGTCACTTAGTGGTATATTAAATCTTTTTAAACATGAGCAGATTTTTTCTAGACCGATGACATTTAATTTATCCACATTAACAATCACCATCGTAGTAGTTAACGCCACCCATTGCTTTCATTGTAGTCGGTGATTGTTAAGAGGAGGGTTAGCAATACATATTCTAACACGCTACTTTTAAGACACTCTTCTATTAGTTAAAATTTATTGAAAATTAATACATCATGGGGAAGGCTTCTTAAATAAGAAGTGAGATCCATAATTTTGATTTTGCTTATGCTTATTTTTAAATGTTTTTTTTTATTAAACTAGTTTTAGTTAATTTATCATAATTACTCAAGATTTTTAGAAAAATAGAAAAAATAAAAAAGCTACCAACTATTCTTTTAGTGCATTTCTCATGAGCTAAGGGGCATATAGTATGCTAAAATAATTTTCATTCTAGGGAATCATGGTTCTTGGAAATATGATTCCTACCAATAGTTAATATCTGTTTGGTTAATCATAATATAAAAATAATACCTTGGAATCAAATTTTTTAACTTTATTAAATAAGAAAATAATAAAATGTAATGTTTTTATTGAGTTTATTTATTTATTTAGTTACTATGTTTCTTAGGAATATTTTTTTTAATAACAAATTAGACATGAGAAATTAACATTTTCAACTTTAGATTTCCTAGAAAGTAAAAATTGTGTACCAAACACCCTATCAAGTTAAAACTTAGAAAAAGGTTATATGATAACGGTATTTTTCCTCATCTTCAATTGCTCTCTATATAAAATTCTACATTGGTGAATGCATCTGATCTGACATAATTCCTCCAATTTTGATGCAGGACTTTCAATTGATGAGTTCTCAAGGAAAAAGTTGGACTCGACAGCAGATGAGCTTTCTGAGGAAAAGGCATTGGCTTACTCATGCCTCTCTTAGACACATTGCTTATAGGTTCCCATGTTTTGCCTATAGATTTAGCTTCAATTTTGAATAATGCTCCTTCTAGATACTATCAGTGGAGAGTCTGCTTTTCATTGGAATTTCTTGTATTGCAACATCTAATCCTTTTTAGGAGGATATTTGAGCTTACCGTTTTGGACCATGGGCCACATGTTAAATTGGACTAGTCCTAATATTATGTGCTTTAGTGCCCCATGCTTTTAGGGCTTGAACTATTTCGTGTGTTTATGATGGCTGTGTACAAGAATTTTGGTGTTTGTGGGAATGCACAAGCGTGCATACACATGCATCTATGCATTATGCCTTGTGATTGAGTGTTATGCACTTTGTATTGCGCAGCAAGGCCATCATCCATAATTTTGCACACCCTTCATGTTATATGGATTGACGGTTTAGCATTATCTTATTTTTCCTTTCTTCATATTGATTAAAGTTTAGGTTTTTAATGAAATATATATTAAGAGTTAAAGTATTTTTATTTTTGAATTTTTCTCACGAGACGAAATGTCCTAGGGTTATTTTGAGGGTAAATAATAATGGGGTATTTAAACAATGAGTCCTGAGGATACAAAGAGACCCGAAACCTTAATAAACCTAAATAAGAATAATTTTAAAAAATTAACGACATTTTATGCCAACACAAAACAGACTGTTATATAAGAATAATTAATAATAGTAAATAAAAGGATTAAAAAAGTTATAAATATAGAGACTAAAAAATTTTATTTTCAATTATAAAAATTATAAAGATTAAAAATGATTGGAAAATATAAATATAGTGACAAAATGTTTATATTAAATTATAGGATTAAAAGGTAAAGTGAAATGATAGGAATTTTAAAAAATATTTTAACTCTTATTTTAAATGTCAATTTGAAACGTATGGAGTATTTTTCAAAGAATTTTAATCAGTGTTAAAGGAAAATGTCAACACTTTTCAACTCATTGAAAAGGCAAGAGGGAGTTATAAACAAAGTTTAGATCACTTGCTGGACAGTTTGAGACGGAGTCTTTATAATTTATACTAAGGCTTTTTGACCCAAGTAATTAAAAAAAAAATAAAAATACACAAAATAAATTAAAAAAAAAACAATTTATCAAAATAGGTAATTTTTGACATGTCAGCGCTGACTGGGCATGAATGGCGCCTGGGGGTTGGGCGTTTTTTAGAAAACGCCTCCCCCCAGGCGCCATCCATGCTGAGGTGACATTGTGCAAAGAAAACGCCCAGGGGGGAGGCGCCATGCACACGTGGCACGTTTGTGTTGAAAACGCCCCACCCCCAGGCGCCATGTGTGCCTATGTGGCACGCACTGAACGCGCCTCCACCCTGGGCGCCATCCACTATCAGTTATCCCCTCCCCCCGGTAAGTGTGGGTAATTTTGTTTGCAAAACGCCTCAGGGACAGGCGCTATCAAATGACACTAAATAAGTGTATTGGGTTGCACGAGATTCATTTCCCCGGTTTCAGTTTGTGGTCCTAGTTTCTTATTTGGTGGTCCTGCAAGTAAGTAATGTATTTAAATTGTTATAAATTTATATTTAAATTTTTATAATATATTGTATGTTGTATGATTGATTATTTTGTTGAGTAGAGTGGTGTAAAAATTGAAGTATAAATTTTTTTTTAAATACGTACCCCAAACACGTAAGGTATAAAGTGGGAACGGGCCGTTCTGAGAAAGCACGTATTCAGAACGGGCCGTTCCAATTTTTAAAAACGTTGAAATGTGCTTCTCGCTAAGAACGGGCCGTTCTGAAATCAAAACGGGCCGTTCTAAAATCAGAACGGGCCGTTCTGAATGTCAGAACGGGCCGTTCCAGTGGGCAATTTTTTTTTTTAAATTAAAAAATATAAATAATTTTAATTTTTTAATTGATAATATGTAATTATTGCAATTTTAATAGTTGTGATATTATACTGAATATTTAAAATTTTAAAATTTGAGACATAATATTATTGGAAAATTTATTTTGAATTGTATTTGATTAGGAATGTCTCGTAGAGGTATTGATTACGTACCTGATAGTGATGACGAAGTAGACATTGTTCCATCAAATGAAGTATGGACAGATGAACAATTGTTGGCGTCAATGAGAAGTGCAATGGCAGCAAGACAGGCTGAAGAGGCTCGAGAACAGGAGCCATTGTCTCCGTTGTCACCCCCTACACCAAAACTTGGGGATGATGACGAAGAGACATCGAGTACACGTGACATTGGCCGTGTTATTCCTGGACCAGCTGGTTTGGTCCAAGCTACAATGAGGAACAGGGAAGCTGAAAATCCGTTGCCAACACAAGAGTTTTTGGCTGATCTTAATGGACCTGCGATGTTGGTGTTCAACTCTAACTCGTGGCGCTATGCTATGCATTATGTGAAATCTAGAGGTTTGTTTAGCATATTAAGTTTCATGTGTGTTAATTTAATGATGCAAATAATGTTAATTATATTTTGTATTTTTTTAACAATAGGTCTACCTGAAGTGACTCCATTGATTAATATCAACCACAATTTACTAAGAGTCCCAACAGTTGTTGCTTTTGTGAAGTCTATGACCCCAACTGGACAGGGAAATTATATTATTAATTTAAAGGTATGGTTAGTGAATTTGTTATACATTAAAAGAAAATGTTTTGTAATTAATTGTAAATATTTATTTCAGGACCCAATTGCAGCGATTGGTGCAAGCTTACATTACAAAGTTAAGCAACACCGACAATATGGGGAAGACATTGTTGTGGGGTGTGTGTTAATTCTGAAACAGGTAAAATTTGTTGTATAAAATGAAATTATATGTTATTTATGTGTTGAATTGAATGTGTTTGTTTTTTGTTTAGGTTGTTGTGTTTGCCCCCAGGCGTTTCCGTGATCCTTACTTCCTCAATATAACTAAAAATAATATAAAATGGGTGAGTAGTATTAGTTAAATAAAATTAATTTTGTAAGTAATATTGTTTAACAAATGTATGTTAAAATTTTTTCAGGTTATTCCGAAGGATATCTGATTTGATGAGAAAAAAGTATTTGTAATTTAGTTTTAGGTTTATTTTTAATTCGAATGGTTGTAATGTAAATTTTATTGTGGATTGTAATATTTAAATTTGGATAATATTGTTATTAAATATTCGTGAAAAAAAAAAGTTATTATTTATTAAATATTTATTGTGCACTTTAGTTATATGTATTTGTTGTTGTTGTTTTTTAATTTTGTAATGAAAAAAAAATTGTTAAATTATGCACTTCATATTATTTTATTATTTTAGGGTTTGTCCATCTACCTATAAATATAAGTGTGTGTGTGTGTGTGTTTGTTCTATAGATGTTCTGACACTTTCTCTTCAACTTAAGATAGACATATTGTAGTAGTGAGTTCGAAGAATGGGTTCAGCAACAGTGTTTGCTCTTGTGTTTCAAAATGTTCAGATATTTCAAACTCAGTACGGTCTTGATTATGCCATACAAATGCCATCTAGTGGGAGAGTTATCAAAGTTAACGAAGACATGACACTTGTTGATTTGTTGAATGAGGTACATAGGAGGTTGATCAAAGGGGATAACAAATGCATAAGTCAAGTTCATTATCGTTGTCCAGTTAGATATGAAGATGGAGGAAAGCAATATACTCCATATCCTTTAACCTGTGATGAAGATGTGGCATTCATGTTTCACAAATTTGCAGAAGACCCGAATGAATTACTACTGAATTTGTTTGTTACTTTAGAAGATCTTGAGCCTCCACAATTGCAGATGTGGAACATGGTCAATTCATTTGAAAGACAGCTAAACTTCATGTAGGTTACCGTATAAGTGTGGAGTCAATGTTTTGTTGTTTGTAGCGTTGTTTATTTTGTAAACAGTCAGTGTTTACTTTGTTAACTTCATGTTATTGTTGTCGTTGTTGTTAAACAATAGTTAAGTGTTTGTTGAAGTTTAAAAGTATTGTCTTAATTTGAATGTAGTAGTAAAGTGTTGAAGTATTAATAATATTTACGTTTGTGATTAACAAATGTGATAATATATTGGTTACAATGAAAAATAAAATTTGAAAATGTAAAGTATAAAGTAGGTTAAATGAACGGCCGTGATCGCACCGACAGAATCAACGGTCTAGATCATGTATTTTTAAAATCTGTAACTGTTCATGGGTCAGATGTGTTGTCTCCTAGTAGCAGGGGAAACGGACGGCCATGATCGCACCGACAGATTAAACGGTGTAGATCATATCGATTTGTAAGCTGTCACTGTTCATCGGTCAGATGTGTTGTCTCCTAGTAGCAGGGGAAACGAACAGCCCTGATCGCACCGACAGAATCAACGGTGTAGATCATCTGAAATTTAAATCGATCAGTGTTCATTGGTCATAGTTGTTGTCTCCTAGTAACAGGAGAAACGAACGGCCCTGATCGCACCGACAGAATCAACGGTGTAGATCATCTTGAATTTAAATACGTAACTGTTCATCGGTCAGATGTGTTGTCTCCTTGTAGCAGGGGAAACGAACGGCCCAGATCGCACCGACATAATCAACGGTGTAGATCATCTCGAAAGTAAATTCGTCACTGTTCATGGGTCAGATGTGTTGTCTCCTAGTAGTAGGGGAAATGAACGGCCGTGATCGCACCGACAAAATTAACGGTCTAGATCATGTATTTTTTTAAATCTGTAACTGTTCATGGGTCAGATGTGTTGTCTCCTAGTAGCAGGGGAAACGGACGGCCATGATCGCACCGACAGATTAAACGGTGTAGATCATATCGATTTGTAAGCCGTCACTGTTCATCGGTCAGATGTGTTGTCTCCTAGTAGCAGGGGAAACGAACAGCCCTGATCGCACCGACAGAATCAACGGTGTAGATCATCTGAAATTTAAATCGATCAGTGTTCATTGGTCAGAGTTGTTGTCTCCTAGTAACAGGAGAAACGAACGGCCCTGATCGCACCGAAAAAATCAACGGTGTAGATCATCTTGAATTTAAATACGTAACTGTTCATCGGTCAGATGTGTTGTCTCCTTGTAGCAGGGGAAACGAACGGCCCAGATCGCACCGACAGAATCAACGGTGTAGATCATCTCGAAAGTAAATTCGTCACTGTTCATGGGTCAGATGTGTTGTCTCCTAGTAGCAGGGGAAATGAACGGCCGTGATCGCATCGACAGAATTAACGGTGTAGATCATATCGATTTGTAATCCGTCACTGTTCACCTGTCAGATGTGTTGTCTCCTTGTAGCAGGGGAAACGAACGGCCCAGATCGCACCCACAGAATCAACGGTGTAGATCATGTATTTGTAGACAAATGCACTGTTCATGGGTCTATAAATATACGAATGCCATTGAAAATATTTCACCATCCAACTTTTTTGGCTTTAGTTTGTTTTGTTATGTGATTTGTTGCATAGCTGCTGTGTTTGTTATTTAGTATCTGTTAAATTTCGTTTAAATCATGTCTTTCATTTGTGTAGTGTATTACAATGGTACAATTAACCAAACTGCTGAGGGTTGTTCATTTGTGGGTAGTCATAAAACAATACGTATTAGTCGTGGTATTGATGTTGAATATTTAAAGAAAAAAAAATCATGCAAAGTTACATCTTAATGCTAATCAAATTATCTCCAACATACAATGTAGATATTTATGTTGTCTTGATCCTGTATCATATGAAAGTGTTGATGTATGTGATGATGAAGATCTTGAGTGTATGTTTGATAGCTTTGAGAGCCAATATAAAATGAATATGATTGAATTGTATGTTCATGTAGATGTCGTTGTGTCATCTTCAATTCATGTTAATGAAACTCAGGCAACCACTAGTCATCATGAATTTGAACAAACAACATCTTATCCGGTAACTAACATCCCTAATTTACAACCCAGAAATGTTCCAATGTCACCACCAATCAATCATCCTGACTCACACATTGATTTTAAGACAAACTTGAGTGACGATGATATCAATCTGGGACAAGGTGATGAAGCCGACAAATTGAATTCATCTAATACAGAGGATGAACAAGATGTCAATGCAAACAACAATGTCAGCGTGCAATCACCATTTGAAGTTGAACCTCCCCAGCCAACTGAATCAGGTTTATTTCAAGTTGTATTAGTTTGATAAATAATATGGATATTGACTTAACATTTTTTTCCCATGTAGGACCTTCAAATAATCCATTTTGGACAGGAACTCCACATTACAGTTATATTGACTGGAATCATCCAGATCAAGAGAGTTGGTATCGTGGTTTAGATGTCCCTAATTCTTGGAGAGTTGGCGACGAGCTATATATCGGCCTTCGTTTTCACACAAAAAATGATGTACAGATGGCTGTTAAACATTATTCTATGAATGCACATCAAATTTTTGTTGTTGTTGAGTCTGGCTAAAGGGTTTTCTCTGTCAAATGCCCTAATAACAATGAAGGTTGTCCTTGGAAACTAAGGGCAATTATGTCTAGTAAATTGAACAACAAATGAGTCATCAAGAAATGGGGCGGGACACACACATGTATTAACCCCATGCTATCTCAAGATCACAACAAATTGGACTCTGAGTTCATATGTTGTTGTATATTAGGTTAGTGCATATTGAACTATGGAGTTAAAACTTATCATATGACTTTTTCTAACATGGTTACCATATATTTGTAGGTATGGTTAGGGAAGATGCTTCCATTTCGATTTCTCTAATTCAAGAAAGAATTAGTGGACAATTCAACTATAAGGTGTCGTATCGGAAGGCATGGAAAGCCAAACAAAAGGCAATTGAGAGGGTTTATGGTGACTGGAGTGACTCATATGATCTTCTACCAAGGTGGTTGGATAGGATGGTTGAATGTTGTCCTGGGTCTGTGTATAAACTTGAAACCACTGAGTACGTGTCAAACAATATAGTGGATCCAAATTTCCATCAATTTCGTAGAGTCTTTTGGACATTTAAACCAGCATGTGATGCCTTCAACTACACTAAACCCATTATACAAATAGATGGGACATTTTTGTATGGAAAGTACCGAGGCACACTACTAATCGCTACGACACAAGATGGAAATGCTCGTGTGTTACCACTTGCATTTGCAATAGTAGAAGGAGAAACACTAAGCGATTGGTCATGGTTTTTGTCTAACATTCGTCGGTATGTTACGAGAAAACAAGGTATTTGTTTAATAAGTGATCGACACCAAAGCATAAAGTCAGCAGTGGCAAATGCCCAAGGGTGGCAACCACCTCAAGCATATCATGTATATAGCATTCGACACATCGCTAGCAACTTCAACCACCGATTCAAGAATACTAAACTTAAAGAAGAATTGATTAACATAGGTACTAAACACTTTATTGTTATTTATATGGTGTAATGTTTACTATAATTTTATAAATATTAATACATAAACTTCTTATATGGCAGGGTACACAACCAACAAGCATAGATTTGAAAGAAGGTTGGAAAGGTTCCGTGAGGTCAGCCCTGAAATTTGTCGTTGGATTGATGGCATTTCCCTTGAAAAATGGGCAATCGCACACGACGAAGAAGGACGTCGATATGGACACATGACAACAAATTTTTCCGAGGCAGTCAACAAAGTCCTTAAGGGTGCACGAAACTTGCCTATAACTGCGCTAGTTAAATGCACGTATGCTAGGTTGGTGGAGTATTTTATTCAAAGGTTAGGTCAGGCAAACGCTGACCTTACTCTGGGTAAACGTTACTGTCAGAAGTTAATGGATGCTATGGAAACAAATCAACAAGAAGCAACCTCTCATTTCGTTCGCAGGTATGATTATGAGTCTACAAGATTTGAAGTTGAAGAAATCTTCAATGCAGTCACACAACGAGGTGGGAAGGTTTTCAATGTTTTTCTAAATGAAAGAAAATGTGAGTGTGGTGCTTTTCAGGCGTATAGATATCCATGTTCACATGCAATAGCAGCCTGTGCACACGTTCGTATAGATCCATTAACTTTTGTTGATGCCGCATACACTAACGAATACATCAAAGCGGCATATTCAGGTCAATGGTTCCCACTTGGAAGTGAAGAAAATATTCAACCTACTAATGGACCTCGTATAGTTCCAGATGAGACAATGATACGTACAAAGGGACACCCAAAATCCACGCGCATTAGAAATGAAATGGATTGGACTGAATCCCAAAGGAGGCAACGATGTGGACATTGTAGGCGTGAAGGGCATAATAGAACCAATTGCCCTGTGCTGGTTGAAGATGTATTCAATAACGCATAACAAGTTTGTATGTTGCAGTGTATTTAAAGAATAAAATTCCTCCATAGTTATATCATATGTCAATTCTAGTTTAATTAAATTGTTCAGTTATACAATAAAATAATTACAACAAAGTTTACAGTAACTATTAAAACAAATACAAATTACTTCTTCAACGTATTCTCGTCTTTCTGGAGCGTGTAACCAGCGTGGTCCAGTGGCATATCAACTGTCAAAAAAATTTAATATTAGTAAAGTTAACATTTAGGTAAATAAATAAATATCAAACAATGAATTAAGTTTAAGTACTAACAACTTATTATTCAAATTACCTATTCATTTCTCCTCATGTGCTGCTCACGGGGACTTAGGATACATTGCCGTTGTCTATGGCGAGCACCACGATCTGGGTTCCTCCGAACTAACTCATCACCATCTCCCTCAGGACTTCCAGCTTCCGCTGCTAATGCTGTATTCAAATCATGCCCTAAACCTGGATGATGGGAAGACGAACCCCCACCATAATATAATTAAAATTTTCTATTTATATTTTTTTCTTACTTTAAAATAATTAAAATTCAAAACATACCTGATAAACGTCTAAATAAAACTTCTGTGAGCAAATGTGAGCAACACACGTATTCTAAAAGCGCCGGAACCTCAAGCGTTTTTGCACAAATATTATCAGCACCCCCACCATCTCCCATGAGCATCATTTAAACCAGTGTTTTAAAACCCGGACCGACCCGACCGGTCGGACTGGTTGGACCGAGAACCGGTGGTCCAGCCGGTCCGAATTTGAAATTGGATCGGTTATGCAGTCGACCCTTTTCAAACCGGATTGAACCGGTCAATTTTCTGGTTAAACCGGTGAACCGGTGGGTCAAACCGGTTCAACCACTTTTTTTTATAAATTTTTTAAGGGACCATAAATCACAAAAATAATAATGAAAATTGAATCTCTTAATGAAAAAGCAATGAGTCTTATTAAATATAACAATGACTACTTGTTCTAATATATTTGTTTGCAATATATACAACTTAAATAACTTTTATAGTATATTATTAATTTTAAATTATATATTTAATAATGCAATATTTATGTAAATATTACATATATTATTTTCTGATATTAATTGCAAGCATATTATATATGTACATATTATTTATATTTTTAATTTGTATTAATATACCGTTTAACATGTAATTTTTTTATGTATTTTTTTACAAAATAAAAATAAAAATAATTTTAAATAAGATAGAAAAATTAAAATTTAAAATAAGATATGAATTTATTAAAATTTATAAGTATAAAATATATTTAATATGAATACTTTTTAATAAAAATAAATAAAAATCGAGTCATGCGGTTCAACTAGTGACCCACCGGTTCAACCTTTGACCCACTGACCCAGTACCTTAACCGGTTCGATGACTGGTCCGGTTTTTAAAACTATGATTTAAAAAAATGAGGGAAGGAGGAACAGTGCACAAATGGCGCCTGGGGGGAGGCGCGTTCAGTGCATGCCACATAGGCACACATGGCGCCTGGGGGTGGGGCGTTTTCAACACAAACGTGCCGCGTGTGCATGACGCCTCCCCCCTGGGCGTTTTCTTTGCACAATGCCACCTCAGCATGGATGGCGCCTGGGGGGAGGCGTTTTCTAAAAAACACCCAACCCCCAGGCGCCATCCATGCCCAGTCAACGCTGACATGTCCAAAACTACCTATTTTGATAAATTGTTTTTTTTTAAATTTATTTTGTGTATTTTTTTTTTAATTACTTGGGTCAAAAAGCCTTATACTAATAACGGTTTGACTTTTGATTATATAAGAAAAGATGCTTTGTTGGGAGAGGTTATCCATGGGTGTTTTCCTCACTTTCAAAGGGATTAGTTTTCAGTTGTTGGTTGCGACTTGGGAGATATCGTTAGTCTGTATTTTCGAAGAGAAAACTTTATTTCGGTACTGAAATTATGTCTTGTCATATTATTTTTTGAAACTAAAAAAATTAATTGTAAGAATCTTTTAATTGTATGTCTATGTTATTTTCTTCCTTTACATTTTCTTAACAGAAAACAGAGTAAGATTTTTATTTCTTTTTCTTATTTTTATCTTAAATAAATTGGAATTAATCTGCCCAATTTTATTGAGTTCTTAAAGTATATATATATATATATATATATATATATATATATATATATAATATTAAACAATAGCAACAAGATATGACAGTAGTTATAAAAAATGATAAAAGCTATAGTTATTAATTCATTACAACTTGTCTCACGTTTGAAAGTATCATAATGGATTAACTCGTTTAGGAATTAAAACAACCTATAACAATAAAAATAAATACAATAAAAGTTTAAATATGCTTTTTAGGTAAATTTCTTTTCAATTTTTTAAATAAAAAATCAAATTTTAGTTTTTATAATTAGAAAAAATTATATTTCAATATTCGTGTCCAAACATCATTAGAGTATATTTGGATAAAAAATTTAAATAGAGTAATTCATTTTTTTTAAGAATTTCAAATGATTTGGGGTGAAATGCTTTAATAGGATGAAGAATTTATAAATAATTTGAAATCTAAACATTTGTAAAATTTCTTAAAATACTAAAATTTCAAATTCTCTTAAAAAAGTAAAAATTTAAAAATTTTCAAATTCTTTTCAAAAAGGTCAACATAAAGAATATTAATTTTTTTCAATTATTTAATATTCAAAAATATTTTTTAAATTTGTAAATATTATCTAATATTAATTTTTAAAACTCAAATATTTAAAAATTGGCTAATATTTATTTTTATAAAATTTAAACTTAAAATTTCAACACACACAAACACACAAATATATAAATCAATTTTATTTATGGTGGAAATCAAATTATCATATGAAAACTAAGAATTTAAAATTTAATAAATTTGAATTAACTTATCTAAATAAAACATTAAAAAAATGATAAAAATTAAAATCAAAATAATTCAAATTTTAAAAATTTTAAATTTCTTGAATTTCTAAAATTTTTCATTCAAACAAACTATTAATAAACTTGTAACTTTATTAATGGTTGTTTAAGTGGTTTTATTTAAATTTTAATAAGAATTAAATTTATTGTACAAATTGATAACTTAAATAAGATTGTGTTAGTGATGTTTTGTGGGTTGAGCTAGTTTTAAGAGAAGGTGGACAAGCTAGTAATGGGTTAAGTTAGTGGGAAAGGTGACACACCCATAACTAGGGATGGCAACAGGGCGGGGCGGGTACGGGTTTTATGATACCCGTCCCCGTCCCCGTGAGCCAAACTCATCCCTGTCCCCGTCCCCATCCCCGTCCCCGTCGGGTATCGGGTATACCCGTACCCGTACCCATCAAATTTTTTATTTTTTATTTTTTTTAAAAATATAATATTTTTAAATTATTTTTTAATTATATTATAATTATAATTAGGTTATTTCTTTTTCTCATATTATAATAAATAATCACACATAAAAAAATATTAAAATTCTTTAATAAAATTAAATTGAAAGTGGGTATTAAATTAAAAATGGGAACGGGGACGGGTACGGGTACGGGTACAGGGCGGGTAAGTACATACCCGTACCCGTACCCGTACCCGTACCCGTACCCATACCCGATTTAATATATCGAGTTTTACCCGTACCCGTACCCGTACCCGGTCAAACCGGGTATTCCCCGTCAAAGTCGGGATGGATTCAGGTATTACCCGCGGGTACGAATATATTTGCCATCCCTACCCATAACCCTTCCCAAAGCCTCACAAGTTAGATTTCTCACCAAAACGCTTTTTTTTTTTTTCTTCAAGGCAATCCTTTCTCTTATAACTTCTAAGAGAACGAGTACTAGTTCTTCCATAAAGGCTATATTCTTTTTCCCTTCTCAAGATCCTTTCTTTTTTAATTCCTTCTTGATGTAAGCTCTTTCAATTCATCATCTTATACCTTTTCTCAAGTTTGTGACTCAATATAGGGATCATTAATATTAAAACCTCATATGTAGGGGCAGAGCCAAAAAAAATTAGCTTGAGGCCGATATATATATATATATATATATATATATATATATATATATATATATATATATATATATATATATTTATACTTATATATGTAGATATTCTAATATCATAAACAATATATTATCATTTATATATTTTTTTTATCTCTTTTCTTTTCTTTTTTTCTAAGTATAAACTAACATGATAGTTTTCATTTATTAACCTACAATATATATATTTTAATAAGTTTTCGGGTCCAAAAAAATATTTTAAAATAATGTTGATACATTTTTAAAAAATGGGAAGAACTATGGCCTCTCTAGGTCTCTCTTTTCCTCTGCCCTTGCTGATATGAGTTAGCTTGGGATTTGGTGTTTATGATTCCATAGAATGGTTGTTGGTGAAGTAAACCCAAACCTCCTTCTCTTTGGCCAAAAAGTATTTCTTCCTTCTCTCCTTTTACCCAAAGAACCTGTTAGGTTAAAAAAGAATATCTCACACTTCCTAGGTTTTAAGTTTAATGATAATAAATATAGATATTTTTCTAAGAAAAAAGTTTTTGAGATCAACCATTAAGACAAATAGTATAAGACGATTGGTTATCTAGATAATAAGTCTACAAACAAAGCATTTCATCTGTAATAAAAATGATTTGTAATTATATCATTTATGATATCTGATAATAGAAACATATATATTTGTCTACATGATTCCTTAATAGATCGAATGGAAAAAAGCTTCTTCGATACTCACAATTCATTAATGGAACAAAAGACATATTTTGCATAAAAAACTATTATATCCCTTAAAGCACGAAAAACTTCAAAAGAAGATACTTTAGACTGGCACACGCATGGTTCCTCTCTTTCGATTCCTAAAAGGTGATAAGTAGCTTCATAAATCAGATAAGAAGTGACAAATTGGTGAAATGCATTTATTGCAAACATTTAATATACTCACAAACACTTCTCTTTACATTGAATGAAGATGAAGACAGATAGACAGAGCAAGTTTGTGAGAGATGCTCAAAGATTTGCAATGATCATCTTCATGAAACACCTATGTAACATCCCAAAATTTATACAATGGTTATTATTATATTTATGAAAATTATTTTTCTATAGTTATTAATTAATAAAAATGGGTCTTTTATGTAGAATATTTTACAGATTTTAATACTTGATTATTATTATGTATTTTAAATATTTATGGGAATTATTAAAGGAATTTTTATAATAATAAAATAATATTTTGGTATTTTGATGGCTCAGAACGGGTCGTTCCCAAAAGTGGAACGGGTCGTTCCAAGTTTTCAAAGAGAGTTGTGTTTGTTGGCCCGGAACGGGCTGTTTCAAAAGTGGAACGGGCCGTTCCAAATTTGTAAAAAAGCCTATTTGGGTTTCTTCAGAACGGGCCGTTCCCAAAGTGAAACGGGCTGTTCCCAAAGTGAAACGGGCCGTTCCAAAGTAAGAAAAATGCCTAAAAAGTTAAGCTGGAAACGGGCCGTTCTGCTTATAGTCAATATGTGTTAAAAGGAACCCCAGAACGGGCCGTTCTGATTTTAGAACGGGTCATTCTGCTTTTTGGAAACGGGCCGTTCTGATTTTAGAACGGGCCGTTCCAGTTGAAAATTTTACATATATTCGAAGGCTCCGGAATGGGCCGTTTCGAATTCAGTACGGGTCGTTCCGGGTACGCCAGGATGCCTATAAATAGGAGGCAAGGGGTGAAAAAAAATTATAACTGAGTGAGAAGTGAAAATCTTAGAGAGAGAGAGAGAGAGAAAGAAAGACAAAGAAAGAGAGGAAAAGAAAGAGGGAATCCAGAGGGAGAGGTTCTGCTCAAATTTTAGCTCCTTCTTATCCAGGTAAGGGGGAGGAGAACCTTATCTCTTTAAGATTTTATATACTATTATGTATATTTATTTCTGTTATTTTTTATGTATATTTTTTTAGTAGGGTGTCCCTAACCTCATTTATTTGCTTAACCTATGATTATTTTTATCCATAATAATTATTAAGGTGTTCATATTTTATATTGTTTAATTATTTTATAATGATTGTCATATTTATTTATATCATTGGTACTCTTAATATATTCTTTTTACGTAAATATATTTATTGTAAATATATATTTATAATCAACTATGATATAGTTGTGATATTTTGGACTCGTCTTGTTGTTATTTCTTCACGTATTTATGAAGATAAATATTGTTCTATGGCCATAGAAGATAAAGTTTGAATTATTTGTAGCTGGAGGTTTGACCTTGAGGATTTAAATGAGTAAGGAATGAAGGTGAAATATCCTATTGTTGGTTGGTATTATGATGATGCTCATTTATCCTGACTAGTCACTACAAGTATAATTCAAATTTTATTGTATCATGAAAATTTAATATATGATCTGTATATATATTTATGTATATATATATATGTGTTTAATATTGATTATAAATAATTCTGTGTATTCTTTTGAATTATTGTATTTATTGGATATTGTTCTTACTCCTCTCTTTTCTTTGTTTTTAAAATTTAATATATTATAACATAGATGGATCTACCGACCATACCAAGTCCTTTTACAGTTGTTATTACTGCTGTCCTACTTGGAAGAAATTGGAATATGAAGGCTATTTGGTGGATCTGTTATAATTTTATTTGCCAACCATATTATTTCAATTGTAATTTTTTTCCACTATTAATGTAAATATTGTAATAGAAGCGGAAGAAAGAAATAATGTGTAAAATAGCATGTTATTCTCAATAATTTAGAACGATATGTCATGTATTAAATTTACAAAATAATTTTTTTTCTTTATCTTTATCCTCATTAAAATAAATATATATATTGTTAATAATTGCAAAAATATTATATAAGAAAATATATAATTATTATTATATAAATTGTGCGTTACATTAAGGCGTTACATTAAGTGGTATCAGAGCAGGTCGATTTAATTGGCCGTGAGTTATGAGTTTACTATGTTTGTTTGGTAGACGAAGTCTATAGTTGCAGTGATTGAATCCAAGGAGGATGTATGTTGAGAATTAGAGTTTTAAATATTCTTGATAAAAGGCTAAAGTGTACGTCTTTGTTATTATTATTTTTTTTATATGATTTGGAAGTTATAAATTGTTCTAACTAGGAGGCGCTGCCACCTTTACTGGAATTAATTTATATTTCCTTTATTACTTTTAAATCTTATTATATGATTTATTAAATTTGATGCTTACATATTGATTTTCTATGGGTTAGGTCGTATGGGGATTTTATTTTAGTTTCTAAGTTCTCTGTGCTAAATATGTAAGTTGTTTGGTTTAGGATTGTAGGAAGAAGCTTAAATAATGGTTTGGAAGTATTTTAAGGTATTTTTGGGACTTTAGACTTTGGTGCACTTTTTTGCTTATCTATGCAGGAAATGTCTTAGCTGCAGTTTTATTGAGCCAGTACAAGTATTATATTGACAGAGTATTATATTGATAGAGTTGGATTTTATGATTTTTATAAAAGTTGTAGTCTTGGATGTTAACTTGTCAAGGGCACCAAAATCAGGTACAATGGAGATCTGAACTTCCGTTATGAATATTTTAGTGAGCAAAGATCTAGCTATTAGCGCCGACTATATCTATTATAATTTTTGAAATTTTTAGTTAAGTATATGATCATTTTAGAATTTCAAGTCTTCATAAGAGTGATAGCTTATCCTGTTAGCTTTCTTTTGGTGATAGGTTTGAGATCATTTAGTGATAGCCTGTGTAATTCTCTATATATCATTTTCTTTGATAGTTGTTAAAGGGATATATATATGTTATCATGATGTTTGTGAGTTATTAAGAAATCGGTTTTATTCTGATATTCTGAGGTGTTGTCTTGTGGATCAAAAGTTTCTTTAAGGTTGTATGATGTTATGTGGTAAAGGTTGTTCATGTACATGCTATACGGAGTAAACGGTAATTGATTCATACATGCTTAAGGATGGTATATATGAAGGTTTAAAGTAGGTATTCTAATATGATTTGATATGCATGTATGTTGATATGTGGATAGATGATCTTAGGAATCGATTAATGAATATTGGTGTGTTTAGTGAGATTAACCTTATGATGTGATATCATCATATTAGAATTAAGGGTGAAAATATATTCAAGATAGCCTTACACCAAGCTATTTAAGTATGAATTTCTATTGTATGAAGTGAATTTTCTAGGTTTTGTAATTTCTAGTGAAGATATAATGTAGATCTATCTATGGTAGAAGTTGTGTTTAAGTGGGAGATACCTAAGTCAATTAGTGAGGTTAAGAGTTTTCTTGCATTAACTTATTAATATAAGAGATTTATTGAGGAAATTTCTAAGATAGCAATACTTTAGTCTGGATTAACCAAGAAGAGAGAGTTTCCTTTATGGAATAGTAAGTGTGAAAGTAGTTTTCAAACTCTTAAGGAAAGATTGACTAGTGTTAAGATTATCGGACTCTAGTAAGTCTTATGTGTTATATAGTGATGCTTCGAAGACGAGTTTGAGTGGATTGTTGATGCAAGAAAGAAAGGTAGTAGCTTATATTTCTAGGTATCTAGGTATGGAAAATTCATGAGAAAAAAATTACCTTACCCATAATCTTGAATTAAAAATTGTAATATTTACACTTAAGATTTTGTAGACATTACTGATATGATTCTAAGTTTGAGATATTTAGTGATCATAAGAATCTTATATATCTGTTTGATCCAAAAGAGTTGAATATGAGACAGAAGAGATAGTTGAAAACTGTTAAGGATTAAGATTTTAATCTTAGTTGTTATTTGGAAAGAGCCAATGTGGTGGTCGATACTTTGAAACCTCTATATATATCTCCCCTTATGGTTAAAGGGATGTATCTTTTAGCTCACATTAGAAATTTAAGTTTGACTTGTGAAATTGATCCTTGTAGTGTGAAACTAGGTATGACTCGAGTAAAGAATGGACTATTGAAGGAAATTAGAGAAACATAATTAGTTGATTCATTTTGATGGCAAAACATGAGACCATAAGACAAGGTAGTAGATATGAGTTTGCCTTGGGTATAGATAAGGTGGTAAGACTTAGAGATTGATTATACGTACCTAGTAAACTTATGCTTAAGTACTTGATCCTTGGAGAGGGTCATAAAAATTAAAGTAATATGGTGACAAATGCCTTAAGTAGAATGATCATTCATCTATCATTTTCGAAAATGTAATGGTTGATTGAGGAGATTAGAAACTTAAGCGTGATGTGTAAGTTCACCTTTAGGAGCATTGAATTGAGTATGTTGAAAGGACTAATAGATTAATGGATGTGATTAGAGGACCTAAGAGTTAAATATTTTTTTTAGTGAGCCAAGTGGAAAAGATTGGTAGAGGTATAGATAATCCTTTACGCTTGGTAGTTGATGGTGTTTTGAAGTTCAAAGATATAATTTATGTGCCTAGTAATCTCGAATTAAGGAAGATGATCTTAGAGGAAGGACATAAAAGTACTTTTAGTATTCATTTAGGAGATATTAAAATGTATCAGAGTGGCGCAGCGGAAGCGTCGCCTAAGGAGAAAAGAGAAGTAGAGGAATTTGTATACTAGTATATAGTATGCCAAAAGTCTAAGGTGGAACACTAGAGTCTTTTAATATTTTTACAGTCTTTAGATGTCCTAATTTGGAAATAAGATTATGTATCTATAACCTTAGTTGTAGTTATATCTGATATGCTTAAGAAATTTGATCTTATTTGGATTATAATGGATAGGTTCGTTAAGTTACTCACCTTGTACTTATTAACACTAGACATTTGTTGGAGAGATTGATAGAGTTGTACATTAACAAGGTAGTGAGGTTACATGAAAATTTGAAAGCAAGATGCGAGGAGCATACCCATTTTTATTTTCAAGAAAATTTCGGGGACGAAATTTCTAAAAGAAGGGGAGAATTGTAACATCTCAAAATTTATATAATGGTTATTATTATATTTATGAAAATTATTTTTCTATAGTTATTAATTAATAAAAATGGGTCTTTTATGTAGAATATTTTACAGATTTTAATACTTGATTATTATGTATTTTAAATATTTATGGAAATTATTAAAAGAATTTTTATAATAATAAAATAATATTTTGGTATTTTGATGGCTCAGAACGGGCCGTTCCAAATTTTCAAAGAGAGTTGTGTTTGTTGGCCCGGAACGGGCTGTTTCAAAAGTGGAACGGGCCGTTCCAAATTTGTAAAAAGGCCTATTTGGGTTTCTCCAGAACGGGCCGTTCCCAAAGTGAAACAGGCCGTTCCAGAGTAAGAAAAATGCCTAAAAAGTTAAGCTGGAAACGACCCGTTCTGCTTATAGTCAATATGTGTTAAAAGGAACCCCAGAACGGGTCGTTCTGATTTTAGAACGGGCCGTTCCAGTTGAAAATTTTACATATATTCGAAGGCTCCGAAACGGGCCGTTCCGGGTACGCCAGGATGCCTATAAATAGGAGGCAGGGGGTGAAAAAAAATTATAACTGAGTGAGAAGTGAAAATCTTAGAGAGAGAGAGAGAGAGAGAGAAAGAAAGAAAGAAAGAGAGGAAAAGAAAGAGGGAATCTAGAGGGAGAGGTTCTGCTCAAGTTTTAGCTCCTGCTTATCTAGGTAAGGGGGAGGAGAACCTTATCTCTTTAAGATTTTATATACTATTATGTATATTTATTTATGTTATTTTTTATGTATATTTTTTTAGTGGGGTGTCCCTAACCTCATTTATTTGCTTAACCTATGATTATTTTTATTCATAATAATTATTAAGGTATTCATATTTTATATTGTTTAATTATTTTATAATGATTGTCATATTTATTTATATCATTGATAATCTTAATATATTCTTTTTACGTAAATATATTTATTGTAAATATATTTATAATCAACTATGATATAGTTGTGATATTTTGGACTCGTCTTGTTGTTATTTCTTCACGTGTTCATGAAGATAAATATTGTTCTATGGCCATAGAAGATAAAGTTTGAATTATTTGTAGCTGGAGGTTTGACCTTGGAGATTTAAATGAGTAAGGAATGAAGGTGAAATATCCTATTGTTGGTTAAAGTGAAATATCCTTTTGTTGGTTGGTATTATGATGATGCTCATTTATCCTAACTAGTCACTACAAGTATAATTCAAAATTTATTGTATCATAAAAATTTAATATATGATCTGTATATATATTTATGTATATATATATATGTTTAATATTGATTATAAATAATTCTGTGTATTCTTTTGAATTATTGTATTTATTGGATATTGTTCTTACTCCTCTCTTTTCTTTGTTTTTAAAATTTAATATATTATAACATAGATGGATCTACCGGCCATACCAGGTCCTTTTACAGTTGTTATTACTGCTGTCCTACTTGGAAGAAATTGGAATATGGAGGCTATTTGATGGATCTGTTATAATTTTATTTGCCAACCATATTATTTCAATTGTAATTTTTTTTCCACTATTAATGTAAATATTGTAATAGAAGTGGAAGAAAGAAATAATGTGTAAAATAGCACGTTATTCTCAATAATTTAGAACGATATGTCATGTATTAAATTTACAAAATAATTTTTTTTCTTTATCTTTATCTTCATTAAAATAAATTTATATATTGTTAATAATATAATTACGAAAATATTATATAAGAAAATATGTAATTATTATTATATAAATTGTGCGTTACAACCTATATAAAAGAGCTCGGAGATTTGACAAAAAGAAAAAAAAAAGATACATTTCATTGTAAAAATATATTATTTCTTTTTGTAAGAAACCTTGTACTTAATTGATTGTATCACATATTGATAGTAAAATGAAATAATATTGTCATTTATTCAGTTTTAACTTTGTGTTATTGCTTTGAGCCTATAAAGACTTATTTGTGAAAGAATACTTGGTTATTTGAAGCTTGGAGAGACTGTGTTAAAAGAATACTCGGCAATTTGAAATCTGGAGAGATTTTGTGTTGAAAAAAAAATACTTGGGTAGTTAATTGAAGAGACAAGTCAAAGAACATTTAAGTTGAGCTAGAAGTGACTTGTGAAAGAATACTTGTATCTTTATGAAAGATAGTGAAACTTGATTGGATAGATCAAGAATTGGACGTAGTTTCAGTAGTTGTGACGAACCAATATAAAAATATTGTATTTTTCTTACTTTACTCTTTGTCTATACTTTTAAGATCTTGCTACTACTTTGCTATCTAAAAAAATATTGAGTTTTTGATTGACACTATTTCAATCTTTTTTTAGTGTCTCTTCTCTATAGTCTAAGATGGTAAGAAGTAAAGGGAACTCATTTAATTGTATGTTTCTGTTGACATTGGTATGAACTAAAATATTATAGTTTTGTTGAGATGTTGAAGTAGAACCATCATGGAGTTTGTAAACCATAAGTTGTACGTGTTGTTTTTAATGAATTTTAATTGTATAAGTTGTATGACAGTGTGTTGTTTTCCAATATTTGGTGGATTGTGATGTTGTAATTGTATCATTTTAGTTGAAAAATGGTTCAAAATGAAAAAAAGCAGGATGCTCTGTCTTTGAATATTTTAAAAATTAGAAGCTTGGAGGAGATATTATAAGTCTTCTTGTACAGATGTTCTATCATTTTTGTTGAGCATGAGTTCTAGTCGCTGTATGAAAATGGGATAAGGAAACAAGGGTGCTCTTTGGTAGATTTCCACTGACCAACATTAGATTTGCTAAGTAAAGAATGTCTTTGCTTAGCAAGGATTTGAATTCATGGAGGTTCATGGAGCAAAGATACCTCTCATTGAGTGAACCTTGACCAGGAAATAATTGAGCTTTCTACCTTAAATTCGCTTAGCGAGTTTCACCTCGCAAAGCCATACTTCTCTGTTATGACCTTTATTTTGAATTCTAAAGTTTATTAAAAAGGTTCATCTTCCTTTGTTGATTAAATAATTGAGATGGTTGACCAAAGATGTTGACGTTAGAATGGAAGTCAACTATTGGGATTTTTTTAAAATGTAATAGGCTACTTGATGGATCTCTTGTTAATGGATTGAATTATGTGGTTTTTGTTGAGATGAAATACTCTATTTTATTTGATGAATTATGTATTGATATGAATTGTTTCTGTTCATACATAATGCATAATTATTGTTGCATATAAGTAAGCACGTAAGTTGTGGTTGCTCGGTTGAGCCTCAACTTAGTGCAAGAAGATTTTGATGCTTACTAACATTGAATAAACTAATAAGGTGGCAATTTCTACATGAGGCTACTCTCATTGCAAACCTACTCGTGGTAACCCACCATCCACAATCTCCTACTTTCAACAAAAGCATAAGTCTTCCAATGGATCAGCCATAGGACTTTCCCAATGGTTGAAGATGAGTACTATGTTAAAGGGTGTGTCTATGTTGATTGCTTAAATCACTAAAAAAAATATTATTTAGTGGGGGTTATTTTACGGGGGTTTTAAAAACCTCCTCAAATTAACATGATTTGCGGCGTTTCATATTAGATGATTGTATGGACCTCCATATTTGAATTTGTTCACCAAAAATAAAACAAAAGTTATGCATGGCTGAAGCATTCTTACAATAAATCACAACTCACATCATATCACAATTTGTTACATACTTGCCAAGTCCTAGACTTGATCTTAAACACAAGTTGCTAAATCTCTTACTCAATCTTATCAAATGGTTAAGGTCTATGCTTAGAATTTTACAAATGGCTAGGCATAACTTAGATTTCTCAAAACACATTATTAATGATACACAACCTTCTCATACAACCACTTCTACCAATCATTACCCCAAGTTTTCTAAAAATAATAAAAATATTTTAAGTTAATTTAATGCGTTTTATGAAATAATGTAGGGTCTTTTAAAATAATGATGTGTTCTTTTAAATATATAAATTTTTTTGTTGAAAATAATCAAAATGTTTTAAGGAAAGGTTTGTGAGAATTATTTTGTTATATATATATATATATATATATATATATTGTTTGGAGAAAATATGATATATATATTGTTTGGAGAAAATATGGGTTAAGTTATATCATTTTAGGTAATCTATTTTATTTTATTTTATTTTATAATTGTTTTATTTAATTAAATGAAGGAAATTGATTTTAAAAAGGGGAAGTTTTGAAAATAGGGAGAGTCACTTTGCACTTCTCGCTTCTTTTTCTCTTTGAACCCAAGAGCTCAAGGAGGAGAACAGGTTGTAGGAGCACATCTCGAAGATTCCATTTATCATCAAACATCTATCACTACTAGAAAAGTGTCATTTTTTTTGCGAATTTTCCTATAAAAAATTATTCGCAGAATTTTTTTGCAAATTTTCTTGTAATAATAATTTCATAAATTTTTTTTATGAATTTATTTCCAAAAAATAATTTATAGATATTTCTTATAAATTTTTTTATGAAAAATAATCTACGATAAATTTTTGTAAATTTTCCTACAATTTTAATGATCATAGAAATTTTTTTCCATGGTAAAAATTTACAAAAAATATTGTAAGAATTTTATTTTGTTTCTTGCATATTTTCTTGTAAAAATAAAAACCAAGTAATGTTTACTAAATGGTAGAAAAATTTTGCAGGTAGTTTTTCTTGCAGATTTTCCTACCAATTTTAATCCACAGGAAAAATAAAAAAAATGTTTAAATTTATAAGTTTAATAATTAAAATATTTTTAATTAAAAAATGTTATTTTACTAAATTATTTATAAATATATCATTATAATTAATTTCAATTAAATTAAATTAAATATATAAAATTTTATAAATATGATAAATTAATGATAATGTGTTTTAATTTAATGTTAATTTATAAAATTTTAAAATTAAAAGTATTTACTTAATAAAATATTATATTACTAACTTATTTATAAATATTTCATAAAAGTTAATTTTAATTTAAGATATTAATAAATTAAATATATAAATTAATGATGATGAGTTTTAAATTAATGATAGTTTTAAAAATAAAATTATTTAATAAAAAAATATTTTTTTAAAAATATTGAATATTTTAAGAGTTAAAATAATTTATAATAATATAATTGTGTTGTTCAATATAATGATTTAATTATTTTTCTAAAGATATGATCTAATTAATATTTTTAAAAAACTTCAAGTCCCACATCAATTGAAAATAAAATAATTAAAGAATATATAAATTAGGGTAACACTTACCTTACAAGTTGATTTGCATGGTTGAATGTTAGGCCTATAATCTACAATATTAGAATTTAAAAGGTTATGTATCACACGTTGGAGGCATGGAAGCAAAATAACAAATGTTTCGGATTAATTCATTGTGAGCATTTGAAAGTTGAAGAATTAGTGATAGAATTTGTAGTAATTTTTTTTTGATTTTTTTCGTTAGAAATTTTCTTGCATAATTTCTTGGAAAAAAATTCGCAGGAAACTTTCCTGCAAATTTTTTTGCAGGAAACTTTTCTACGAATTTTTTTCGCAAGAAAATTTTTTGCGAATTTTAAAATTTGCAACATATTATCTACAAAGGTATTACTTACAGATAAAATTTTGCAGAAAAATTCGTAAGAATAATATTTGTTGTGAATTTTAATACAAAATTCGTATGAAAAGTCGTATATAATAAAAAAAAATTTAGTAGTGGAAATTATAACTAAATGCATCAAAAGGATTGTAAAAATGATAAGTAGTGTTGTCAAAATAAATATGTGCCTCTCTAGTCTCTATAAAGGATATTAGTTTCTAACCTGAATTGTATCAGATGTTCAATTTTGGAAGTGATCAATATTATTATTTATTTCTATTCAGAATATTCTACTAATTATAGTTCAATTGCCAGTGATTAATATTCTACTAATTCTATTTCCACAACAAAAATATTTAGTACTTTTGTCCTTTTATTATACTTTAGACTTAGATGTTTGCTAGTTGTATATTTCATGTGCAATAACTGCTAAGTTTACCACACAAGACACACAAATAATATAGACACTAATGATATTTTAGGGCAAAATAAAAACCTCAACTAATGGTAAAAAACCAGTAGGAAGAATACAAGATGCTGCAATTTAGATAACTAACAATTGCTTTCCAATTTTTCCCTTATGAGCTTTTACACATAAAAGCTCAAAACATTGGGCACAACAATTTGTAGTGACTTTAGTTTGTGCCATTATGCATTTTTTTTTTCAAAAAAATGTTAGTTGGGGAGAAGGAAAGAATAGGAGGCAGTGAGACACAAACCTTCACAAACCATTGTGCAGGAAATGTTGTAACTTGTGTGTGCATGATAACATTCATAAATAGTTACTTCTCTCTCATCACGATCACTTCTATTATCCTAATACATGAAAAGAAGTAGCATAAGCACACAGGTTACTAATTATATGGTTCACGTTTGATACATTATTATAGTAAAGATTCTTAAACAATCAATCAATTAGAAATCATACTAGCAATGATTTTTTAAGAATAATTACAAAATTTAACAATTTTCAATTATATCATAGTCTATGATTGAGTGACCATATAAAATTATTTAAAAATATTCCAATTAGGTTCTTAATTTTATTGCAAATATATGGATGCACATAACATATATCTTTGTCTCACCGTGCCCTCAATCTCCACTTCGTTCCTACCAGAGTCTGAAGACTCCTTTTTCACATTCTTCATCAGATGATTCATTTTCATTTAGCATAGGACAGTTGCCATTGTCTTTGATATGGTTGGATTGGAAACATTTTTTCAAGGGTTTGGTTGATATAATAATATGATTTTTCAGTGATTTGGTGAAGGGAATTCTGTTAAACAATCTATCTTAAAGCTATGTTTACGTAATGATGTTTCTACTTCTATTTTTTCTTTTCTTCTTTTGCAGCTGTCTGCATCTTTTACAGCAATAGATAACTACCTCACCCCATTCACTAGTCAAAATGGAGAGGAGGAAGATGAAAGTAAGTTTGACTTGGCATTAATTTCTAATCATCTGTCGAATTCTAATAGAAGATTAAGTATTGGTATATATTAGCATTTCGTTTTAGAGTTTATTTTGACTATAGTGACCCAAAAAGAAAGTTTTCTTTTTATCAATCTATATTAATGTAAAACAAAGCATGCTTATTTGAGTTTTTTTTTTCTCTCCTATGGAATCAATGTAGGACTCTTACCAACCTTGTCTCAGCTATCAAATGTCTAGAGTCCATATAGAAATATAGTTTTTTTGCATCTCAGTACCCAGTTATAATAAGTCATAACTATAGAAGACCATCTTACAAAAGATCTTTGAGCTAAATTTGCATGATTAGGCATGGCCTTTCCTCTTTGAGATAATACTATTATATATAACAAGCAATTAAATTAAAAAAAAATGAAAAGAGAAACCACATAAATCTCAACTTCATGATGTGAGGCTTCATTTCAGCAACAAATAAAGAGATTCAGTTTCTTTTGCAATATCTAAATTCAGAATCATGTGATTTAAAACTTAAAAGGGAAAAGAAAGGAAAAGTACATATACTTGCCTTATGTGAGCCAAAGAAAAGAGTCACATTATGGCTTTGTTTGGATTTGAAGATGGAAAAGGGGGAGTGGAAAAGGAAAGATTTGAAGAGAAAGTGAGTGGAAAGTGAGGTTGTTTGGATTAAAGGAAAGTGAGTGGAAAGTGTAGAGAAAGTTTGTGAAAGTTTGTGAGTAAATTGATTGATGTGATAGATAAAAATAAATTTTTTAATTGATAATTGTGTAAGATTACTATTTTACCCTTAAGTTAAAAAAGTTTATAATTATTATAATTAAAAAATAAATATATAAATTTTAATTTAAAAAATTATAAAATATTAAAAATAATTTAATTTAAATATTTACTTTAAATTTAATGATAGATAAAAATTAAAAATTTAATAAATAAATATGATTTATATTTTTACCCTTAGATTAAAATGAGTATAATATTATTTATTATAAATAATAATAATTACAATAAAATTATATTAATAAGTGTAAAAAAATAATAAATAATGATAAGAATAAAAATAAATATTAAAAAAATAATAAGAATCATAATAAATAATAATGATGCTAATTATAATAAATAATATTAATATTAATAAAAATAAAAAATATTATTATTTTAATTTTATAAACAGGTATTATTTTTTTTTATATTTTCATATTAATATTTAAATAATAGAATTTTCTTAATATAAAAAAATTGTATAATATAAATAAACAAACTTTAATATATATAAAAGTGAAAAAATAAAAATATTAATATTTAATTTATATATATAAATTATATATTAAATATTAAATATATATATATTAAATATTTAAAAAATATATATAAATTAAATATTAAATATTAAATATATATATATATATATTAAATATTTAATATATATATATATATAATATTAATATTTAATATATATATTATATATTAAATATTAATATTTTATATATATATATACGATTATGTTATATGTTATACATATAACATAATCGATTATGCTGTGTATATATACACAGCATAATCGATTATGCTGTATATATATATAGCATAATCGATTATGTGGTCAAGCATAATCGATTATGCAAGACTACATAATCGATTATGGCCTTGCATAATCGATTATGTAGCCTTGCATAATCGATTATGCTTCCTTTGTATATGCTTCCTCTACTGCATGGCACACTACGCATGCATGCGAAGGGGCATTTTCGAGTTTTTATAAATCTTACGTGGCTTTCTTCTGTTTTCTTCGTTTTTGTGCGAGGACGAGAATCACGCTTCCCCCCCCTTTTCTTCGCCTTTTCGTCGTCGCAAATCACCGGAAACGAACAACAAGTTTCTTCGCCTTTCTTTGCTCGTGAACATAAATCCATAGAAACAAACACTACCTATGAGTTTCTCCCTAAGTGGTAACAATATCAAGTAGCAGATACTACTAGGTACCATAAAGAATGGGTTATGGGCCTGTTTTTTCTTCTAAGTTTTCTACCTAATGCAAAACATCCATATTACGAAGATATTCACTAACTACAAATCCAACATAATTGAAATAGCAAATGATAACTGATCTTCACATATTGCATTAAAAACTATATTTTTAAGTGTTATCTATAATAAATAAAAGTTTAAAATTACAACAATAAATGCATCAAGAAACAGAAAAATTACAATTATCTATCAGTTTTCTCTTTTTATATTCATCTTATTTATTATTTGTTTATCTCTCTCATTTGTTTACTTTACACATCATTATCATGATATTTATTATTTTCTTTTTCTACATTTTCTATTTTCTTCCTATCCCTTTTATCTTTTTACCACCTCACTTTGGATGAATTTTTGGAATAAAACTTAAATTTTCAATAGAATTAATCTTTTTGACACCAACTTTACAGTAGAACTAATTTTAAAAAAGCTAATATAATTATTTTTTCATGATAATTTTTCAAATTATTTATAATTAAGATTAGAGGTAGTATTTTATAAAAAGTTAGAAGATAAATTCGTGATAAGCAACAAAAATATGGAAACACAGTTTTAATCATTGCTTTAATATCAATAAATACTAATTTAATGTAATTAAATTCATTAAATTGATTCAAAATAATATCAATTTAATATTAGTAGGTAAAATTAGTATTTAATTTAAAAGCATTTTTATTCTTTATTTTAATATAATTAAATACTAATGTATTTATTATAGGAGAAAGTGAATTTATTTTAAAAATAATTTAATGATCTTAATCACGATGGATGTGATTTGCCTTCTACTAGATTTTCTTTATTTGTTACATGATTCTTGGCTTAATCCCTTCATGTCTTCTTATAACTCTTTCTTTTTTTTTCAATAACACTCTTAGTCAATCATAAATGATAGATAGACTTTGAGATGCGGACCTAATTAAAATATCTTTATTCTAAAGTCATGTCTGATATGTCAAACTTTTATTTATATATATATATATATATATATATATATATATATATATAAATTATTATATATTTAATGATATGAAAACAAAGGAAAAAAATAACTATTTTTAAAATCAATAATATTTGTAACTATATATATTAAATTCAATATTATTTTGAAACTAATTTAATGAATTTAATCACATTAAATTATAATTCAATGATATTAAACCAATAATTAACACTACAAAAAAATAGGTAATTACCGGTGGTTTTATTTTTGCGATTTCCATAAACTACAAAAAAATGTTACATTTGTGGCAAGGATGGTAATTACTACAAAAATAATTTTTAAAATCGCATTTAGAAAATAAAAAATCGAAAGCTTGCAACTACCCCAAACAAACCTAAATTAGTAAAGTGAATTGATTTTTAAAGTCCAAATCATATTTTATGTAAAAAAAAATTTTGGATTTATTGTAAACTGCACTAGCTTATCAACTAAAACTAATTTTTGCATTAGTATATGATTTAAAACTAATTCTTATTTGGCTTTAAACCGTGTAGCTTGCTTGATTTTCTGGCATTGGTTACAGGAGATTGTTCATAAACCAATTGACTTGTTCACCCAATATAGCTTGCTGGATTTTTTGGATCATCCTTGGAATGCTAAGGATAAATAGATTCTGGTCTCTGCTTTGATGCATGTCATTTGGTTGATTTGGCTTTTGACGTAATCATATACGTTTCAAGAGCCGTGACTTAAATTTTCAAAAATCTTTGTCATTGATTATCTCGGCCGTTGGTATATCTAGCTTGCTTACCACACAAGTTGTATCTCACATTCATGGAGTGATGTTTGTATCATTATAAAAAAAATTTTAGCCAATATTAAATATCCTAAACAATTAGTTATAAAATAAATCGACTGGCATTCTCAAACTTGTGGTTTTGTTAAGTGTGAATGCTAATGGAGGAGCTAGGAGTTTGCTAGGATGAGTTGCTGATCGGGGTATTTTCCGTAATCATAGTGATGCTTTTTTTGGCGGGTTCTTAGTTTTTCCCATCTTGGCGGGTTTTTAGTTTTTCTTGGCATTAAAGATGCTTTATTTGCATAATTAATATCAATTATGATGGCAATTGAATATGTATGATGAGATAATCTTTGGTTAGAAAGTGATTCCAAGCTAGCCTTAGCAACTTTAGTAGATGTCTAGATTATTCCTTGATCCCTATGTTGAAGGTGGAAGAGTTATTTGAGTATTTGTTCACACATGAGATTTTTTTCTTCTCACATCTATAGGAAAAAAAATACTTGTGCAGATAAACTGGTTATGGTCTACAATATAAGGAGGCAGTAGATTATTTAGCAAAATTTAAGTATGAGGATTTAAACAAGGTTTTTAAAAATTACATGAACTAAAAAAATTAATTTTAAATTTGAGAGATTAAAAATAAATTTATCTCAAATTTAAAGGACTAAAAACATATTTAACTTAAAATTATTCATTTTATCTTAAAAGATAATGAATAAAAACTATATTCTAATATAAGAATGAAAACGTCTTTGTAATTATATGTTATTTTCTTTTTTTACATTATTTTTATTTGAATAAATAGAAAAAAAAATATTTGTTTTTAAAGAGTCTTATTCTCTAGAGGTGGATGTTTTATCCTTTACCCTCTAGTTCGTTTAGATTGTTGATTTAACATCTTTTTTTTTTTTTTTTCATTTCCCCCTTTTGTCCTACAATAAATTTTGAGTGATTTTTGACCGATTGACAAGTTTGTGGGAGTTGACTATTGATTTAGAAACATTAAATGAATTTTTCAGGAGAGAATGGGTCGATTCAATGTGAATAATTAATTAGTGTCACAAATGACCACCTCTAATGCATATTTGTGATCTTTGTGCAATCTGTAGATTGTGCGCTCTTGCTGGGTAAGAGAAGTCTTGCTCAACAAGACACTGCACTAAGCTCAATGAATGCACAGTAAGCAATATTAGCCAAAATTAATTTCGGTGTATGATAAAATATAACCTGGTTAAATGGGGAAAAACTCTTGCTCAACGAGAATGTTTCATTCCTTAAAGTTACATATTTTTCAAGTAGAGCAAGTGGACATCCTCTGAGATGGATCTTGGAGTCACTCGTAGGAAACGATGTTTGAGTCTAATACCTCCCATTGTATGGGTGTTTGTTTTAGTTTTAGTTTTTTTTAATTTTTTTTATTGTGTATGTTGTATAGAAACATGGGTGTAAAGAGAATGTAATAGATTTAAGTTTTATGTTTTCTTCTTGTACTATGATGTTTTTATATTCAAAATTTTCCATGTATTAAAAGTATAGGCTTAGTACCCCTCTAGGGTGTTACAAGATGTGAGGACTCTTGCACATTTAAAATTACATCTAAAAGCAAATGTTGCAACTGTAGCTCAAATGCTCAATTGACAAGCAATGTAGTGCAATACTTTTGGCTAAAGACCTTGCCATAGTAGAGATATATATGAGTGATATTCCATGTGTTACGTTATATAAGCAAGTTTTATGTTGGTTGTTAATAACACAACTCTTCTCTTTTATTCAGGCTTACGATCAATTATGAGACCATAAATAGAAAATGTATGGTTTAACGATAATGTAAAAACTTTTTACACCTTAATACATACATTATTTTATATATTTTGGTTCAATGATACATAATTATTTACTCTTATTTGTACATTTGTATTAAATTGTACAACAATAAATTTTCATTATAATTATAAAAAATGCTGATAAATATATAATGTTTTGTAGAGTATAATTTTTATGTATTTGTTTGTATAAAAAACATTATACTATTAATCAAACTATGATCATTGTTAATATTAATTATTATAAAAGATAGCAAACTTACCTTATATGGAAATTTTTTATTGAATGACATAAAAATTCTTTTATATATATTTTGCGTTCATGCACTATTTAATATTTATTGTATCACTACAAGAAAATTGACTTGTAGTGATAGACAAAAAATTGTCATTAAAAGTTAAAAATTTGTAAGTAAATTTATATTTTACATTAAGCAATAATCAATCTATCTATCTATTATGTGAGTTGTATAACAATTGTAAGTAAATGTATATTATACACACACGAACCATCCTTGCATGACCTCTTAGACTCTGTTGATTTAAACTAGGAAAACTCGAGATTATACTATCAGGAATATTGAAGCTTGAGTATAGCTTTAACACAATATCAACTTGCAAATACATGCCTAATATAGGGGACAAATATGAAGCAACTCAATTCATATATACTATTTTCTCAAAAACACATTTAAAAGAGAACCTTTTCTTTTTAAAAGGAAAATGCCCAATACTAATGATAGAATGACCGAGGACAAAGCTTATACTAATGTTTACCTAAGGGAAAGTTGAAATAGGTAAAGGTGTATATAGTCTATGAGACATTATTTCAGACTTTTCTTGTAAAAAGGATATACATCTAGAGTAAAATCTTTGGACATCTTTTCTCATATGGGACTAAAAGAATCTTTCTCTTAAAATAGTCAAAGTTGTGTCGACTCCGAAATGCCCCCATGAACCCATCTTCATGGTTCTCTTTTGTTAAAAGTTTTTTTGATTTTTGATGGATCCTTGGGGTACAAAAAGTTTTACCTCTTTAAACAAATAGAAAGGTAGAATCTATCTTTGGCCATATGACCACAGTCAGTAGAAAATGTTTTGAAGTATGGGTTTTGACCATGTAATTCCTTTATGTCATTAAATCCCAAAATTTTAGCTCCAAGGGAACAAAATAATGCATGCCTTCTAGATAAAACATCAACAACCACATTATATTTC
The DNA here is from genome assembly GCF_000230855.2 of Cajanus cajan. NCBI lineage: Eukaryota > Viridiplantae > Streptophyta > Magnoliopsida > Fabales > Fabaceae > Cajanus > Cajanus cajan. The sequence continues at coordinate 1,380,016 of NC_138523.1, forward strand.
CCTTTTTTATATTTGATGACAAAAGGGAATTGTTCAAGAAATTCGGCATAACGTTCCTTATCATAGGTGGGGTAGTTGAGAGTGACACCATGAAATTTTTCACTAAAATATGCAATAGGGTGCCCACCCTACAACAACATAGAAAAATGGTGCATTGGAGAGTTTGTCTTTTAAGGCTTAGAAAGCCTTCTCTTATTTTTCACTCTAGAAAAACGGTACATTCTTCATCACCAACTCATTAAGAGGTAAAGCAAGTATGGATAAGTCTTGTACAAACCTCTTATAGAAATTTGCTAGACCAAGTATGCAATAGGCCTTGATTTTATTAGGATCCACACATAGACCCCATTTGCTCTTACAAATCCTAAGGAAACTACACTATTTAAACAAAAGGTACATTTTTCTATATTTCCAAAAAGATGATTACTCCTAAGAATTGAAAAAACTTGCCTTAAGTGTCCTAGATGATCATTTAGAATCCTACTATAAACTAAAATATCATTAAAGTAAACTATAACAAAGTTACCTAGGAAATCCCTAAATAACACGATTCATGAGATGCATGAAAGTGCCAGGTGCATTACTAAGTCCAAAGGCCATAACAAGTCACTCATACAATCCAAATTTGGTCTTGAAAGTGATTTTTCATTCATCTCCTTCTTTAATCTTGATGATAACAATTTTTAAGATCAACCTTGGAAAATATAATTGCACCATGAAGCTTGTCTAGCATGTCATCCAACCTAGGGATTGGGTGCCTATACTTAATAGTGATGTTGTTGATAACCTTACAATCACAACACATTATTCATTTTCCATGATTTTTAGGGACCAACAACACGGGAACAATACAAGGACTAAAAATATTTTGAATCCAACTCTTCTCCAACAATTCATGAACTTGAGATTCTATTTCTTTTATTTTTTGGGCGTTAGTCCTATAAGTTGGCCTATCAAGTAGGCTTACTCTAGGAACTAGATCTATTTGATGTTTTATTCCTCTTAGAGGTTCAAGTCCCTTATAACCTTCTAGAGGAAATAAGCTACCAAATTCTTTTAAAAGATTTTGAATCCCTTGAGATAGAATCTCAACCTCACTCTTTGTGGTAGTGTAAACTAGTGTCCCTTTGCATAAGATAAGGTAAATAGGTTATTCAAGATGGAAAGCTCTTTTTATATCACTTTTTGTTGCAAAATAATTCTCCTTCTTGAAAACATCTTTTAAGGGAACATTATCCTCCACAACCTTCTCTTTCCCCTTTTCACTCTTTTGGTTTTTTCTTTTTACTTTATTTTTTTCTTCAGTATTCTTGAGTTGCATTTGCAGTTGATTCTCAAGCACTTGTGAAGGTGAAATAGGATGCAACACAAGCTTCTTATCCATATGTGTGAGGGTTATCTTGTTGATAAGGCCATTATGAATAGCTTTCTTATCAAATTGTCATAACCTTCCCAACAAATTATGGCTAGCTTCCATACATACTACATCACATAAAACATCACCTTTATAGTTTCCTATGGAAAGCGTCACCATTATTTTTTGGTCAACTAACATTTCCCCTTTGTCATTTATCCATTGAAGCCTATAATGCTTTGGGTGGAGAATGATAATAAGTGCTAACGTATTAACCAATCATGCACTACAAACATTGCAACAAGAATCACTACCAACAATGAGAGAACAAGTTTTATCTAAAACTCTACACCAATATAAGTTCTCTCTTTGTGATTAGTTGAGTTCACAAGGTTGACTTCCAAGAAGCCTTCTAACCATCAAGAGATCATCACTACATGGATAAGTTTCCTCTTCATTAGAATACTCCCCTCTTATTCTTCATTGCCATTGAGGTGGGGGAAAAAGATGTAGTCTCCTTTTGACTACTATAGTGATTTTATGTCCCTTAAGACCATATTCTTCTTGGTAAGGCATTGAGAGACAATGTGACCTCTCCCAAAACACTTGAAACATTTTATGATACTAGTCTTAAAACTAGTGTTGGGGGTTTCTTTATCCTGAGAAGATTTTCCTTTATATATATCTTCTTTCCTTAGATAGTTCGCTCTTAGAGTAATCTTGGAGGAGTTCCCTTCCTTCTTGTGATCCTTATTAAAATATGAAGAAGATGAGGATTCCTTCTTAAGAGAAGACACCCTTTTAATTCTTTACTCAACCTTTATGCACAATTAGACAAAGTCATTAAGATTCCTATATGGCAAGAGCTCAACTTTATCTCTAATTTCTATGCCCAACCACTAAGGAACCTAGCTATGGTGACTTTCTTTTCGTCCCTTATACCCACCTTCATGATGTATAACTCCATGTTTTTCTATACTCTTCTACGTTTTTTTATGGAGTTTTTGGAATGTATCCATAAGCTCCCTTCTATAATAGGAGGGTATGTGTTTCTTTCTCATGGCACTCTTTAAGCCATTCTAATATTTCACATTAGGATTGTGGATCCTTCTCTCTCTCTAGGGAAGTCCACACCAATACATAGTATACCCTTGGAAGCTAAGGGTTGCTAGAACCTTTCTCTCTTCACTCACTTTGCGGCAAGAAAAACATTGTTCCACTTTCATTTTCCAATCCAAATGAGGCTCTTCACTCAAATTGGAAGTTTTGAGTAGGTACTTAAAATCTATCAAAACCACTTTTAAGCAAAATATCTTTACAAGACAAGAATAAAAACACTAAAATCGAAAGCAAAATAAAGCAACAAGTCTTCAAAATCCTTCAATTCTTCTCTTATCCAATGAACAAACTCATTAGTATAAGAGACTTCTAGTGTTTTCTCTACTCTCAAAGGTGTTTGGTTTTCAAGCTCTCCCAAAAGATAGCCTTAACCAAGGAGGAAATCCTCTTAAGCCTTTATCAACATTCCAAGATGCTATAGGAAATTTGCACACCAAAACAATACTAGAGGAAACTTTAGAAGACAAAAAATAAAAGTGCAATTTAAATAAGCTACACACAAGAAGGAGTAGGCATGACAAACTCAAAGAATAACAAGAATATAGACAAACAAAAATTAAGGCATAATTTGGAAGCTAGAACATCAAAATAATAATCCTAGGATTAGTTCTAAAATTGGATTACACATATAAGAAAGACTCAAATTCACTTCCAAATTAAATGCAAATTTAAATGAAATCAAATGTGACAAATATTTTTGAAATGTTTTTCACAAAAAGCTCCACATATATATTTTTTTATCACAAACATTTTTATCCTTTTTCCTGTATTTTTCTCTTTTATTTCTTGTTTTTTTACACTTTTGTTTTTCTTTCTTTTGGAGCTATTTTGTGACTATTTTTCTTTTGTCCTAGTGTTTGTATTTATGTCACAAAATGTTCCAAGACAAGAAACTCAAAAATTGCCAAAAAAAAAATAGAAGTAGACAAATTCAGAAAATGACTCAAAAATTGGTGAACAATGTTGCTACTACTTTATATATATATATATATATATATATATATATATATATATATATATATATATATATATATTATTAGACCTTTGATTTTCAAACTTTTTGAACTTCAAAAAGAGAGTTCAAATATGATTTTATTGCAACCTCAAGAGTTTATTTTTATTTTTTTACCAAAATTTGAAATCCAATTGAGTCACAAAAAAATCATGGAAACAAGAAATAGTGAAAACTACAAGACTTATGAAAACCTAATTAACTCTAATAGGAACATGTTAATGATCTAATAATATGCATGAACTCAAAGATTATAAGCTTGAAGGACATCATAAAGTTTCATCCAACACAATATAACATGTATATTGCAAGATTCAAAATAAAAAGGATTACTAGAAGTAATGACAAAACAAGGACTACACAAGACTTTTAAGACATAAATATATGCATAGATTTCAATAGGTTTAGTTCATAGAAACTAGAACTAAAAAGATTTTGAACCAAAATTTTTTAAGACATTTTGGATCTATCATATATCATGCAAAGAAAATATATCTAAGCAACAAACACTACTCAAGACATGTAAAAATGACTAAAAAACACAAATTTAGGTTCCAAAGCTCATGATACCAAATATGATTAAACTAGTGGAGGAGATGATGGTTGTTTCTCTTCAACTAGATCCAATATGCTCCCAATCTTCATCTATGGGACTCCAAAGCTCAAAGAAATTCAAAAATGGTGGAGAAGAAAGGAATGGAAGCATGCCACTTCAAGTGAAGATAATCAAGAAGGTGAGAAACTTGCTATAAGAAAGAATCCCTTGATAGAAGTTCATAAGGAGGGGTTTTCTTCAAGATAGAGAACTAAGACTTTTGAAAGAGAAATCTTAATATTATTTCTCACAAATGATCAATAGTACACGGCCAGGGGAGGGAACATGTATATATAGGATTTGGTAGCTTGTGGTGCATGTTAATATAACCTATAGGTTAAATATATCCCAAGTTAGGTTAACTCGAATTTAAGACTACTAATCCTAGTTACAATTTTAAATTCCAAAATTCCCTCTTAAAAATATGATTATCCTAGATCTAGAAGAGCCGATAAAAGCTTGTCACATGGAGTGATAAGAAAAGTGTGACTTATATCAACATCCTAGATCTAAAAGAGTCAATGGAGGCTCGCCACATAGCAATGCCAAAGGTGTGAATGTTATATGACATGTTGACAACTTGAATGGCTTATGAGACATCTTCTCTCCTCAATGAAATGGACATCCATTCCACTTGTCTTATACAAGTGGACGATCATCCAATTGGACCATGCGTCCAAGTTGATGCTCATGGGCCATTCAAGTGCAATAAGTCAATATCTCTTTTTCTAGTTACACTTTCCCTTAAATACTAACTACACCCCTAAAAATACTAATTACAAGAAAATAAATTTCTACATTAATTGATCCAAAAATATAGGGCCAAAATAAGGAAAAGTATTTACAAGAAAAAATATACATAAAGAGAAATTGGACCAAGTAATTAACCTATAGCTCGAAAGGAACTTAGGTCTTCTATCTTCATCACGAGCTCATTCCTCTTGGATTCTCCTTAGCATTGTCCTTGTAATAGGACCTTTGGAAGGTCATATGTCATCAGACTAGATCATCATCTAGCCAAATAGGGGATTTGTTAAGAAATTTATTTTTGCTGAGTGAATTCCACCATGGACAAGAGAATTCGCTCACTCAATTTTCATCACTTAGAAAATTTATATGACCATCAACCACGGGCCAAAGTTCACTAAGTCAAAACTTTTGGCTAAGCAAGCCCCAAACTCTAGAAATCAAAATGAAATTTCACTAAGAAAAATCTACTTCCCTAGGTTAAGTAAAAAGGCTTACCAAAAGGCCAAAATTGGTTGAGTGAGGTCTCATTATGCAAATCTCGCAAGCACACCTAGAGGCTAAAACTTGCTTAGCCAACAGATTTCGTTGAGAGAAATAACAAGGTCCTAAAATCATAAGAGACCTTGACTTAGAAAAATAGTGGTCCATTCAACCAAAATTCACGTTGTTCATCCATTTCACTAAGCTAGACCAATCTCCCTAAGCAAAAACTCATTTTTTTTTCCATTTGCCCTTCATCCTATGAAGGTTCACTAGGCGAGAAAGCCAAAAACACTTCATATGCAACGATATCCAAAGGTCTAAACCACTGAATTTATTAAAACATCCATCAAACAACACATGCAACCATATATGGCACAACCCCCCTCCCCCCCCCGCCCCCATGCAGGACCCAAAACCACAAACAAGGAGGAATCCTCAAAATCTCAACATCAAGCCATCAATTTGTCTAAAAACAACATCATATATAATAACACATGCAACCATGATCAAGAATCTCTTGCCTCGATCAAGATCCCTAAGGCTAGAAATTGAAGAAGAGAATAACTTTTGCAATATCCTTGCTCTAATATCTTTCTTTCGCTACCATGAACCTAAGTGCCTATTTGGATTTCCGTTTGAGAAGCTTCAAACGCAATCCCAATTTCCGAAGCACGAAACGGATAAGTAAGTTTGAGGCATCTTTAGACAAACATACGTTAACGTTTAGATGAACGTTTATACAAATACACTCTAAATCTCTAGCTTGAAAAAGATTTGGAGCCTAAGGAACGATCACTATTAAAAAAATTGCATTTAGTGACCACCAAAATCGGTCGCTAAATTGCTAAATTCGGTCGCTATTTGCCTTAGCGACCGAATTTAAGTAGTCGCAAAAACCCTAGTCGCAAAGCTATATAGCGACAAAAAAATTTTCAATCGCTATTTAGTGACCAAAAATTTTGGTTTAACGACCGAAAATTTCAAAAATTTCGGTCGCAAAATGGTTGCAATGATTTTGATCGCTGATGTGTAGGGAACCAAATTAGTGACCAAATAAATCGGTCACTAAATCGGTTGCTAAAGATTTATTTTTTATTTTATTAAATTTTATAGACGTTGCAAATTCGGTCGCTACAAAATACTCATATTTAGCCTCTCAAGGATTCTATTTCACAATACTTCACTTTTCAGCATGTTTTGTCCTTAATTACACAATTTTTGGAAAACTTCCCAGAAGGTCACCCATCCTTATATTACTCCAAGTCAAGCACGCTTAACTGTGGAGTTCTGATGAGATAAGCTACAGAAAGGCATATGTATATTGTTAGTATATGTAGTACAAATTAATTTTTTTAAGTCATCCTCAAATATACAATCTCATACTTATACTATCTTTGGATCCCTCTCATTTCGGTGTATCCAACCATTATAAAAATATAATAATATATTTAATAATTATATTACCAATAATAATAATTATATTATATTTAATTAATCTTTATTTATATATACTTACTTTTATAATTAACAATCTACTTATTTCCATTTAAAATTAATATTATGATACAATTTAAATTATCTATTATAAATTTAAAAGTTTAAATAATAATTTTTATATTTTAAAATGAGAAGGGTTATAATAACACTGGTATAACTTTTACTAAGTATTACATTGTTCAATAACTTTATATTAAATGTGAATTTTGTAAATCCAACCGTTAAATTGAAAGTTCATATCACTTTATATGTTTATATCAAGTTTTGTTAAAATTGAACAACAACTTGAAGGTAATCAAAGTGCTCATATTTTAATATATTTTGAAATGTATATGTTACGTCAATTTTATTTTACAAGAATGAAGTATCAAATCATCTTGAATTCATATAAAATTTTGTATATATGATCTAAGAGTAAAAAACTTTCAATCTAACGGTTGAATTTATAAAATTCACATTTAATATAAAGTTATTAAGCGATGTAATACTTAGTAAAAGTTACACCTGTGTTATTATAACACTTCTCTTTTAAAATATTATTTTTATAAATTAAATTTTAACATTTTAAATAAATTATTAATTAAATTAGTATATTTATTCATCTTAAATCTAAGATATAAAATTCAAAAAATGTATTTATCCTTGTTTTATTTTCTAATTATCAACCATTAATAAAATACTAATTTAAAATCTTATCAAGTTATATCATAATATTTTCATATCAAGTTTAAAACCAGATATTAGTTATAAAATATGTTAATTTGTGTTGGAATTTTATTTCAACATGAAACTTTAAAATAAATGTGAAAGAATAAAAAAAACTCCGTTAAAACAGTCACATATTCTATTTGATAGAGAAAAAAGCAAGGAAACACATTGTAATGTATTAAAAACTGATCAAAAAGAACCAGCGAGTGGTTTGCCCAATTAGTTAAGGGGAAAGACTTAAGATTTTCTCCACGTAAGTATGTGTGTGGATTCGAGCTCTATTGTCAGCAATTTTAGCCTTTTTAAACAAAGGAGGTGTATATATCATAAGTTAAATCTATGAACATCTATGAGTAAATTAAAATCAAAGAATAATAATTTTTCTAAATTACTAAAAAATATTTCATTTTATAATTGTTTCACAAATTCTTACTAATTTTTGTATAAGTCAATTGCTTTTAAACAATGAAACTAGCACGATTATATCAATTGAATTCAATGATTAAGCCTAACTTTTAAAATAACAATTGAAATAAAATAAGATTCATGAAAATAATTTCAAAATATATTAGGTAAATAATATATATATATATATATATATATATATATATATATATATAATAAAATTAAAGACAAGGATTAAAATAATCAATGGAGTTAATGTAATATTTATTTATAAATATTTAAATAAATTATAAGTAGCAAGGTATTATTTAATTGATGTTTAAAATAAAATATTTTATAATATCTAAATGAATTGATTTTTAAGATAAACTATTATATACATATTTAATTAATATAATTTTAAAATATATATGTATAATTAGATATATTTTAAATAAATATTTTTATATTAAAAAGTAATTTATCATTAAACAAAATAAAAATATTTCAAAATATGGTTGTTGTTGAATCAGTTTTCCATGGTGGGATCATATTCATATATAATAATAGAATCATATCTCCTCAAAGAAGCATATCTACCTCAAAGTAGTACGAGTATAATCGAAGATAGATGGCATAACATATTTTAAGTAATTGATCTCATGTGTTATTAGTGTATATATTTATATATATAATTTATTTTATAATTTTTATTTATTAAACTGATGGAACATTAATTATATTTTATCAATTTTAGATTTGTTTGATAAATTTTTATTAATCCTTATATAAGCCAATTATTTTTAATTTAATGGAACTAACGTGTTTATATCAATTGAACTAGATGTTTAAGTCAATTTTGAAAATAATAATGAAAATAAAATAAGATTTATGAAAAGAAGTTTATTTATCTTAACAAAATTGGAAAGCACAATAAATTATGTATTTTCATATTATCTAATAATGTAATAAAATATTAAGTATGGTAAAAGAGAAATGAATTTCTCAAAAGAAAGATAAATAAATTTTCTAGATAAATTATTATTTAAATTAGTCTAATGTTTTTAAAAAGATTCAATTAAAAAGATTATTATTTAATTTTCTTTTATAGCATTATGTTTCTCATTTTTTAATACATCATGATATATTAATTATCTATTTTAAATTATATAATTTGTATTATTTTAAAAACAAATTAATTTTATTGGGAGGGTACTGATTTTTATTTCTTATCATTAATATTGTTATCATTATAAAAATAATATTATATATTTTTATATTTGCTTTCATTTAAAAGAAATATATTTCTAAATTTTTTAAAAAAATTTACATTTAGCGATCGATTTTAATTTGGTCGCTAAAATTATTATAAATAGTACTATTTTTTTTAGCGATCGATTTTAATTTAATCACTAAAATTAATATAAATAATAATATTTTTTTTTATTTTTTTAGCAACCAATTTTAATTTGGTCGCTAAAATTATTATAAATAATAATATTTTTGTTTTTTTAGCGACCGATTTTAATTTAGTCGCTAAAATTATTATAAATAATAATATTTTTTATTTTTTTGGCGACCGATTTTAATTTAGTCGCTAAAATTATTATAAATAATTATATTTTTATTTTTTTAGCAGTCAATTTTAATTTGGTCGCTAAAATTATTATAAATAATAATATTTTTTATTTTTTTAGCGACCGAAACCGTTTCATCGCTATTTTAATTAATTATTATTATTTTAGCGACCGATTATTTGCCACTAAAAAATTTGGTTGCTAAATAAAATTTGCAACCAAATCAGATTCGGTCGCTAATTATGTCACTATTAGTGACGGAAAAAAAATGGTCGCTAATTTTAGTGGCTAAATTAACTTTTTTTTTTGTAGTGGATGAGAAAAAGAAAATAAGTTTTGATCTCTTAAAATCTTTGTTTCTAATTTTTATGAAAATGAAACTTATGAGATTTCACTGTTCGTTTTCCTATATAAACATCAATAGTTACTTTTCTAACTCTAACATTTCTTAAGCTATAATCTTATAACATCTTTAGGGTTATCCCATCACTAACCCTTACACCCACAACCAAGCCATATTATAAGCATATAAAGTAAATAATACATGGACAAAACATTCATATAGGAAAACATTCATAGGTAATTGTATTTGAATTTTATCTATGTTAAATATTTATTTATAGGTAGAAGTAATATTTGGTTTACTTATAGTCATATTTATGTAAAAACTATATATATGTGTATAACTTTTCTTATACTGTATTAATTAAACAAATAATTTTTGCACAATGCCTTAGAGAAAGGTACGGAAAATAAAGCCAATCGTGATTTATAAAACCTCGCGGGTGAGAAAATTTACTTTTCAAAGCAGCCAAATAACTTGCAAGATGCAATTACAACAGGTACAACTACGTGGACCGATTCAAATTTAGCAACCCATTTGAACTCAGTGATTCTTTCGAGGAAAAAACCAAACAAAACGGACAAGCAGAAAGAAAATAAGCAATAAAACACTCGAGGCATAAAAAAAATTGAATACTTCATTACATAATTAATTTATTGCTATTACAATTTGAATAACACTATAACCTAATGATACATTTTTCTAACATAAAAAAATGTTAAACGAACATGCATTATTGCACAATATACATAAAACAAAGTCAGTGTTTTTCCCTTTTGGATTCCTCAGATTAGCTGGCATTTTTTTTTACCTTTTTTATATGCATTTATTACACTATAATATAATCACTTTTACCCTTTACCAATGTATAGCTAGTTTCTTTTGTCACTGAATGACTCTGGCTCTTGGCGTGCCCTTTAATTCATAATTATTTATTTATTTTTGAAATGTTTGCTATCTTCCAAATTTAATAATACCCTTAATGTGTTTTCCTGAAAAATTCAGAACTCTGGCAATTCTATTGACTCCCCCGATCTTATGAACAAGTCATACCAGAAATCCATGCCATCATCAAAGTTTGAGCCATTATAATCATAACTGTGTTGGATGGTTTCCACTGAATTAATTTGATTTTGAGGAGGTACTAATTCTAATTCATTTGAAATTGTCCAAGAATTTGATGGCATGGTGGAGGTTTCATCATCCACCACTGTTGCCTCTGACCAAAAGCTTTCATCAATAATTGGAGGCATGGTCTCCACAGACTCTATGTCTTCACTCTTGATGATGTTAATGTTGTTGTCCATCGTCATCGTGCTCTTATTAGTTCCTTCGCTGAATGATGAAAAATCACTGGAAGATGTGCATGCTGATGATGATGTTGTTAGTGTGCTGGAATTGGAATTGGATCGTTTCATTCTTGGCTTGGAAACTCTTTTGGTATCTGATGAATTCAATAGTCTCTTCTTCAAGTTAGTGTGCCACACATTTTTTATTTCATTGTCGGTTCTTCCAGGTAGTTTTGCTGCTATTGCTGACCACCTGAAAACAAGGGTCAAGAAATTTATTATGAATGTTATGAGATATATTTGCACAAAAATCGCGTTTGGTTTAGTGATTAAAGTGAGTCAGAAAATAACAAAGTTGGATACTGCATTGATTGTAGGATTGCATGGACAGTAAATCTCATCACTCATATGCACTCATTGGTATATATGTTCGTCTAGCATATATTATAGTTGCATGTACTCTAAACCGCCATATATAATAATAATGAGAATCTTGCTACCCCACCCACATGTTGTACGTATTGGAAATTAAAATGGACTTAATTTATAACAGTTTAGTAATATATATATATATATATATATATATATATATATATATATATATATATATATATTTGTTGACAACTAAATTAAAAAAAAATGATAAAAGTCCATTACTGGATCAATCAATCCAAGATTTTCCAGCATGATTTATGGCTTTTGTCTGCTATTCATATATCATGAATGGACCCAGTTCCTTTAAAATTTTATTATTAACACTTAATGCCACTTGCACCCACCACTTAAATTTTGTTTACTTTTCAGAGAAATTGAGAAGAAGAAAAAACATGTTTGTGGAATTAGGATGTGAGACAAGACTTGAGTTGGATTTTCATTTAATATATTTTTAGAAAGGGACTAGAAGTTTTAACAAAAATAAGTTTTTAATCAAAATAAAAGAAATAACGAAACGTGTAAAAATATCTTAAAATTTCACCATAAAGTAAAAGATCCTAATTCCAGTGGTAAAAAGAAATTGAAAATCCAAACCCAGTTTCCAGAACAGAACCGCACATAACAATTTCAGGCAAATTTTTTAAAACGGTCATCAAATAATATCCTATTATTTGATGTGTTACTAAATAATCATTATTATTCTTATTAAAACTTTCGACTATGAAGATAAGACAAAGTATGAATGTGAAGAAGAAATCAAAGAATATAATAATACCTGTTGCCCAGCAACTGGTGCATCTTAATGATAATTTCCTCTTCTTCACTCGAGAAATTTCCTCTCTTGATATCAGGCCTTAAATAGTTAATCCACCTTAGTCTGCAGCTCTTTCCACACCTCAATAGCCCTGAGGAACAATACCAAAAGCACCCAGAAATAAAATCAATAAACACAACATCATAACACACCAAATCATCAAAAACAAAAAAGTGGAATATGCAAATTACGAAAACCTTATACAAATATGAATTTAAAACAAGCTCAAAGTCTACAAAACCTAATTATGAGCCAAGAATGATCTCTAATTTACATATTCTATTTTGTTCCTATCTCTAATCCATCACATAGTTATATTTTTTCAATACATCTCACTCACACATTCAGGTTTATTAGATTTAGTGTGTGAATAAAGGACACCATATTAAAATTATAAATTTGAACCTAACTTGTCTATATAATTTTAGTTTATGCTGTGATAATTATTTTTTACTTATATACTTTATTTTTGTCTTATCAATAGTCTATTTATTATAATTAGATGTGTTTTTTGGTTCTTGAGAAATTAAGTACCTGCAAGTTTTGGGAGGGCACGCCAGTTGCCATGGCCATATTTTTGGATGTATGACATGAGGATTTGATCTTCCTCTGGGGTCCAAGGACCCTTCTTCAATCCCATCTTTTGACAACAAGGAGCCCTAACCATCTTCAAAATTGTGTAATGTTTTGCTTTGTGTACGTTCTCACTTTGTGTAGCTCGAGCTCTCTTTGAATGGGATTGTTCAACTTTGTGTCACAATATGCTGCTATTTATACATCCTCGGATATTCCGCACGCCACTATGATGAGCAAGAATGGTCCAAGACAGGAATTAATAAGACGTTTTCATATTCAACACATTGAGGCTTTAGCAGCTTCCGGGAAATGGAGTAGGACCACTCTCTTTCTCTCTCTCTCTAGGAAAAATGGAATTAATTTGTAATAATTTTGCTATTTAAGTGAGGAGAGAATTTAAAGATCTCATTGGTGTCAAGGATAAGAAACAGTGGGTTATATTGCAGGTCTATATGATTGATTGTATGTGACGTTTTTTTGTGCGGATTCATTTCACCCTTTGTTTTAAACTAAAAGTCCAATACGTACGGTGTAAGGCTAATTACATTGTCAATTAATCAATTAATTAGAAATTAATTAATCATTAAAATTCTTTTTAAAATGATATTTAAAATATTTATTATAAGAATTAATAAATTTATTATACACAACAATTTTTTATATTATAATATGACTTTTTATATTATATATATATATATATATGATTATTCTTTCTTTTAAATTAGATTAAATGTGTTCTTATATCATACTATTTTTTTTTTCTCTTTTTGTTTTTAAAATTACACTCTCGTCTACTGAGAAATTAATAAATTTGATACTTAATTATTATTTATATTTTCGTCTGTGTAATATACAAGTTAAATATTTATTATATATATCAAAATTTTAAAATAAATTATTATATAAATAAGTATTATATTTAAATATTGTATAAATAAATATTTTAAATATATAAATTATATTTTAAATATAATAAATAATTTTTAATGTAACACATGATTATTTTTATTTATTGATAATTTATTTTTTAAATATTAAAATTTAATTCATAAATAATTATAATAAATAAATATTAAATTAGATATAAAATTGAAAGGATTTCTAAAATCTCTCATATCAAAGAAAAACTTCCAAAAAATATTCTGACGCAAAATAATCGTTCCTACTTTATATATAGAGATTAATATTTTAACGTAACAAAATCTTAAATCTGGTGACATTTTGGAAATTAATAATCACAAATATTAATTTTATTTTAGTTATAAAATAATCGATGTAGAAACTCATTTATGCATTTCAACATCGATTAAAAGTACACACCATAAAAAATATTATTACATTAGTTGATAGTTAAATTATATTTTAAATCTTTCTATATATTTTTAAAGTTTTATTTAATTTTATTATTTTTGAAAGAATTAATTTAATCTTTTAATTTTGTAAAAATGCTTAATATTGTCTTTTTGTTTAAATACATATTAACCGTGTTAATGAAATTAAATGAAAAAAAAATTGATTTTTTTTTTGAAAATTTAAAAATTAAATTGAATATTTTAAAAATAGTAGGACCAAATTGAACATTTTAAAAATAGTAAAATTAAATTAAAGAAAAATTTATCTAACATATTTTTGTTTAAATAAATTTGAATTTTCTTTTACTTATTAAGATAATGAATGATAATTAACTGAGTACTTGAAATTAAAAAAAAAAATCGCAAAATAAATGAGTAATCTAATAAAAAAGATTAGTAAAAAGATAAAAGAAATTTAACTTTATCAAGATAAAAAATGTTAGATAAATTTTTGTTCAATTTAATCCATCTATTTAAGAAATGTTCAATTTGATCTCACTATTTTTAAATAATTCAATTTATTCATTTAATTTTTAAATAATATTTAATATTATCATTTTGTCAAATTTTATTAATAGATAGAAAGATATATAATATTAATCAATTAAAAAAAATTAGAGAAAGAAATTAAATTATTTAAAAAGAATGTGACTAAATTAAATCTTAAAATAATTTAAAAAAAAACAAGTATAATTTAGCTTTAGTTAAAACTAAAAATTGAATTATGCAAAGGTCCGTGAAACATTGAAATGCATTCCTCTCCCTCTTTGTGAACCATTTCATTGTTCAATTTCATTATTCAATCCTTTTTTTTGTTCAATCTCGGGGGAGGCTATCTCTCTGTCTCTTTGTGACATCATTTCCATCTTCGCTGCCATCTCTCTCGTGAACCCTACTTTTGCCGCCACAACAAGCCTCTCATCTTTCTCCATGTGTCAATGTGACACCACCACCAAGAGACACATCTATTACAACACCTTCTATTTTACATACTAAAAAATCACACTACAAAAAAAAATTATTATATAGTGTACATATTTTATTATAATATAATATTTATCATTAAAAATTATTTTTACCTACATTATAAATATAATATATATTCATATATTGTTAAAAAATTATAGATATGTACACAATATATATTATTAAATTTTATTTAAAATTAATATTAAAATTATATATAATTATATGCCAAATAGATTTATATATATACGTACATATTTTGTACTTAAAGTAACATTTTTTTTATATGTTAGTATATGTAATATTTCTTGTAATATCAAAATCTATTCATAATTGATAAACTAAGAAAACACAAAAATCCTAAATTACTATCTTGATATCACATCCTATTAAAGCTCGACAAATTACTAATTCATAAAGTCTAAGCCTCATCTCCAATATTATCCTCAGGATGATCCTCAATTGCAACACATAACAAAAACACAAGACAAACAAAAGGAGAGCAATAACAATCTCACTTTGACTACTAGTGTAGAATATGACCAAGTAGCTGTTGTGCACTAGGGGGTTTACTACACATATACACATGTCTCCACATTGGTGAGATATTTTCCGTTTTGGGCCCAAGTCCTCACGGATTTGCTTTTGAACATCACCCAAAAAGTCTCTCAACCAATAGAGACACATAGCTCCTCTACAGCCAAAACTACGAGTATTATCCGATGGAGCTCAGAGTGCTTACACCGCCACTCCATCATGACCTCCCTCATGACAGCGGGACACGCCTCCTAACCCTCCATGTTATTGGGAAGTCTCTCTTCCACATGGACCCACTGTGAGGAAGACTTTCGACATAAGAGATCCCAAACTTGGATCCACCTGCCAACCATCATACTCGTCGAGCCGGTCACCTGATCAGACCATCAGCTCTGATACCACTTGTTATGCACCGAGAGGGTTTACCACACATATACACATGTCTCCACATTGGTGAGATATTGTCCGCTTTGGGCCCAAGCCCTCACGGATTTTCTTTTGGACATCACCCAAAAGGCCTCTCAACCAATGGAGACAATTGTGTGTATATAAACTCATGTTCATCCTCTTGTTTGAATGATGTGAGACTTTGCTTGCATACCAACAGTAGCCACACACGAAAAGGTAACAAACATATATATATATATATATATATATATATATATATATATATATGAGAAAGTATACCACGGGTTCAACATAATATAACAATCATAGTTCAAGTTCACTTAACACATTGTAATCATGTGTCACATTAATGCTATGGACACAAACTTTACTAGTCTTAATGTATGTGATGCTAGTAAAACATGCCAATATATCCTTGCCCAAAGGCACACATAGAGTAGCCTAGGAGAATATATCATCTCAAATTATTATAGCACTCTACAGTAGAAGGAGATACACAGAACAGGAAAAACTCGGACTGCCAAACTTGGTTATCCCTAAGATCATGAAATCTTTAAGCTTTTACATAAGGGGACCTTCTTTGGTAACTTATTTTATATTATACCTATCACAAAGCACTTTTATGCATATGATGCATGTTACATAAGACTTTATGCATATTCATATTATATATATTCACCATCACATGCTTATGTTATACAAGTCACATGTAAATCATATATTGTTTAGATAATCATACCCAGACTTTTATCCTAGCTAAACCTCAGCTTAGACTTTGCATCCTATGACCATCACATGGTCCACACATAAAATACTTGATTAAATAAAATCCTATGCACATCATACTCATCATATGTTTCAAGGAAGAATTACCATCAATTCCATAAAATCTTATGATACATTAACATAAAATACTTGATTAAATAATATAGATCATCCAACATGATTAAGCATATCAAAACATAGCGACATACATGTAAACCAATAACGACATACATGTAAACCAATAATTAAGCATAAGAAGGGTGACACCCTGCGTACCCCTATGCCTGACATATTCCAAGCCGAGAGCACTTGTTGCCCTCTAGAAGGAACTCGCTCGATGTGATCACTTTCACGCCTAATGAAAATGCACCAAAGAGTCCCCTGGAACTCCCACACTCAATGCGGACCCTTCCACACCCGACGTAAAGGTCACAAAGAGCATCTCTTATTCTTAGTCACTCCCGTGCCCAATAACCACTCATGGCGCCCGACTTTACATAAGAACAATGCTCATGCAGAAAATGCGAAAAATCGCACAAGACAATCCAAGAAGCGTAATCATACATAAACAAGCCATCAATTAACATTTGTAACATATATATTATTCCTTACCTATTCATTTTACTCTAACCCTAGGATTCCCACAAGAACCACATGTACTCATAGATTCATGATTCCATGCAATTATACATAATTAAACATGATTACTTATTGATTACTATAAATAGCACACATAAGAAAAGTATAGAACACAAAATCACAGTGTATAATCAGTGTATAATCAAGATTTGGGATTTCTCCCTCACACAACATACACGACCGAAAAGAAATTAAAGATTAATCTCACTACCCCATAGATAACCAACACCCCAAAGCAGGACTACTTACTGACCCTTTACCTTGATGAATGCCAAAAGTAGGTGGTAGATCTCCATAATAATCTCCGAAAACCTTTAATTCTCCAAGAATTTTAGAAGCATAAAGGGAAAGTAAGCATAATAAGGAAACATGTGAAAATCTAATATGACAATAACCCCTTTATTAAAGCCTCATAACACATGTTTTAATCCATCAATAAAACAACTAACCATAGTTACTTTCTCTATCCCTTAATTATTTAAAATTTATAGATAAATACATAAAATAAAACATATATCTTCCAACATAATAAAATAATTTTGCAAATCTCCATTTTCTTATCTAAAACCATTTTTATTTATAAACTTGTCAATTAGTTAATTAGTCAAATCAAAGTTCTCAAGGCATATTTGCTACATATTAATATTTGTTTTTATGTTTTAACATGGTTAGAGTTTTGTAGTTCAATTGGCATAGAAAATTATTTTCTAGAACTCCTTCAATCCTTCAACTTTTAATGTGCATAAGCTTCAAATTGGATCTTCGTTTTAAATGAAATCAAATTTCACAATCTTTTTTTATTAATATTAAATCAATTTTGATACTTGTAAAGGAGGAGAGATATAAATGTTTGAAATTTTGCCATTGTGTTTAATTATATATATATATTTTTTTTATAACTTGTGTGTTTAATGACTATGCTTTGTATTCAAGTTATGAGTTGATCATGAGTGAATCTAAGTTTCATGTTTGATATTTAATATAAAATAATTAAATTACTAATTATTGAACTGAATTTTGAATTGTCTAGTTGGATAATTTGAGAAGATTTACTTTTTATACTTGGTTAATACGTAGAGCTTAAGTGTTATCTTAAATTTGATGAAATTTCAATTTAGTGCATTTTGTGTTATTCTTTCAATCATTAGTATAAAAGAGGTATTTCACGTTGGTTATTTTGAACTTTTTACTTCAGAAAAAATACCAACATTAATGCGGGAGACGTAAATCTACGTCGGCTTTGTAAAATCGACATAAATTTTCGTTGGACATTACCAAGTTTTGACGTAAAAAAGTAGTAAAAAAATTTAAAAAAAAAACATAACGAGTGCAAGTAGAACGACTCGTTCTCCATTCAAAACGGCCCGTTCTGCATGGAGAACAGGCCGTTTTGAATGGAGAACAGGCCGTTCTGCTAGGAGAATGAGTCGTTCTGCTTGGAGAACGGCCCGTTCTGCTTCATAGAACAACCTAAAAGAAAAGGCCAACAACCCATACAAATAGAACAACCAAAAAATTGAATAGAACAGATAGCCACAATAGCAATGCGAAGCAAAAAGATGTTAACGAAACCTTGATTCATACCTGATGAGCTGCAACAGTGTGCGAATGAGTAACAAAGAGTTCACCGCACTCTGCAGAAGACAAAAAAATGATTCAGTAACACAGGAGAGGGAGAGGGTTTACAGAGAAAAAAAATGAAAAGTGATGAAGAGTGAATGCGCGCAGTGTGCCTCGCACTCTCTTATTCAATTTCGCGTCCTTTTTTACGTTGGACCTGGTAGGGTCTGACGTAAAATGTCAAATCTACGTCGGACACAACATACATTTGACGTAGATTTGACATTTTACGTCAGACCCTACTAGGTACAACGTAAAAAAGTTCACAAAATTTATAAAAATGTCACCGCGTCTTTTTTACGTCAGATTTTAGTGTGTCGGACGTTAAAGAGGTGACGTAATATACTAATTTTCCACTAGTAAATGAACACTTGATTGTAGTAGGTTTTGATTTCACAATTTTCATTTCATGAACTTGGATGTCAATGCAAAATGCTACCAATTTTTTTTTTCAAATTTAAGATATGAGAGTTATTTTTTATGTACTAATTATAACCAAGTATAAAAATGTTTTTTTTAATAGGATAAAATCTCACCTTATACCAAAAAAAAAAAGAATAAGAAGTGAGTTTTACATGGAAGATTGATATATGGACTTATGTAATATAGGAGGTAGTTATGAATTCTAGTTGGATCAATATTCATCGCACAAATGAAGAGTATGAAAATGGAGTGGAAAAGTCTCTTCAATTTGTTAAAAGAAAAGTATTTGCACTACAAGAAATGCTATATATAGTGACATACAAAAAATGTCACTATAAATATAAAATATGTATGTATAAATCTATTTAATAATAACTAAACACAATTTTAGTATTGATTTTGAATGTAATTTAACAACATATATTGTGTATCCCTATAGTCTATACCTTACACTTTTTAATAATATATATACTAACATATATTGTCTCTATAGTGTAGGTAAAAGTTATTTTTAGTAACAAGTGTTCTGTCATTATAGAATGTATATCACTATATGACATGTTAGGAATAAACAAGATCTCACATCGTTAGAATAAAAGGAAAAATAAGAGTTTATAACTACACACATACTTTGATTAAAATCCTTTTGAGTGATGACTAAAAACAAACTTATTAAAGTTTAATCTCATCAATATCTTATTATTGTAAAAATTTATGTGCAAATGTAATAAACAATAAAAAAAGATATAATTCTCTTCTTAATAAATATATCTTCCTCATATAAATACAAATCATAACATAACCTTGTCATATTGGTCATTTTAACACATTATATTTTATGGTGTTATACATGATTTTTTTTTATAGGTTTATGGCTTGTTCTATCATCAGAGGTTGGAATATTTTAACTACATTAGACTCAGCAGAGGTTGCTTGTTGATTAATATTTGGAAAGAAGTACATGCTCTATTCCTCACAAAATGCTTTTCTTTTTTTTCATTTCAAAATTAAGTGATTTTTAATTTGATGACATTTTGAGCAAGTCAATATTATTCTATAATAAGTGAATAATTACGATAAAAATTCTTTAACAAACTCATCTAATTAATTCTAAAGTATCAATCATATATACTTTAAATATAACATATTTCTTTTATAATTATTACATATAACTGACAAAGTAAGTAGAGCACAGTTGACCAATCCTTTTAACCCATAAAAATGATAAGGTGGGTTTTTGATAATTCAACCCATCAACTTTACCTATCTTGTCTCTACTAATTGTGAGATAATACAAGATGAATTCACTCGGATATTTAACCTGCTTAATTCATATTTATTTCACTTCTAACTAATCAATATTTAATTTATATAAATAAATTATATTTTTATATAACTAAAAAAAGGTAAAATGGATACTTATTTATGAAAAAGGAGTGATGTCTAAAAAATAAAAATAATTTTTATTCTCTTTTATTTATTATAAATTTTTTATATTTTGTTATCAACTCGTCAACTTGCCTTTCATTAACCCGTCTGGATTCGACTAAAGGTGGGTTGATATGGGTCCGGTGAACACAGAGTGACCCATTTTGTGACTCAAATACATAAAAATATATAAAAATAATAAAAATAAAAAAATAAAATAAAAAAAATAAAATAAAAAAAACTAGACAGAATCAATCAGCCTTGCTAATGAGTGGTTTCTGTTTTGCTTAATCCATGCATAAGACAGAAAGGACAGCCTTGCAATCGTAGATCTTGAAATCACGTGCTTTGATTTCTTCTTACAAGTGGCCTATTTGCATTTTGAAGTCTCTTTCAGACCAAATCTTATCCAAAGATGAAAAGATAAACAAATACAAAATACTGTGCCCTTGAACATTTCTACGTAAGAGTCAAACTTTATATATAGGAGTTTATTCCTTGTACTATTATTATTATTTTTTTTTTGGGGGGGGGGGGGGGGGGGGGGGGTAATGTGTTGTTTGTAATTTTGCCTTTAGACTACTTTTACGACCGTGTGTTGGCTATGCATTAATTTTATATATGTCGACAATTTTGAATGCATCAACTTGTAGAACTATTAAATTCTGTTTTTTCTTTACTACGACATGATGTAGTTTAAAATATTTTTTAACCCTTATATTGACAAGGAAAGTTTATACAACAGCACAAACTGTGATTATGGATATTATTCGTTAAGAAAAGAAAGTTGATTGCGGAGAAACAATAAAGCTTAAAGCATGATATATCCAAATGTAACGTACGAAAAAACCTAATAAAACAAAGTAAAAAAAAAACATTAATAACACATCTTTAATATTCTTTTTTTTAACACATTTTCTTTTTTAATATTCTATTTCTGACCCATTTGTTTTTATTGATTAAAATTTATTTAAGTTTTTGGACATGAGACATTGAATAAAAAAATAGACTTACATGATTTTCATGACATCATCTATCTTGCATGCATCAAATCAATAATCATAACAAAACATTTTTTTGAAGAGTCTTACTAAAAAAATTAAAAATCTCAAGGCGAAAGTATCACCGTAAAATCTCAACAATAATAAAGCCAAATTCAAAGTAATTCCAAGGAATTTAAATTGATACTAAAAACAATTTTAACTAAATAAAATATAAATCCTTATTATACAAATACTAGCATAATACAATTTTCTATCTATTTTTCGATGTCACATTCTAATAGAACATTCCCAACAAAATATGACACCTTCTACCCCACATGCATCATATCAATAAGTATAAGAAAAATTTTATGAATAGTTTTACTAAATAAATTAATAGCCTCAAGGTAGAAATATTACATTAACTAAAAACTCAACAATAACAAAACCAAATTCGAAATAATTACAAGGAATTCAAATTGATACTAAAAACAATTTCAAATGATTAAGTATAAATCCTAATACAAATAATAGAAAAATATAATTCTCTATCTATTTCTTGAATGTCACATCCTATTAGAGCATTCCCAACAAAAAGTTTAAACCTCTCCCCAACATTATCATATTCAGATGCTTTTACAGTCATACATCAAAACAAACCACAAAAGAAAGAGGAGTGAGAATCATCTCACTCTAACTATACCAGTGTAAGTTATGGTTGGATAGTCACACGCAAAATAAACAACATTGACTATACATATATATCAACAGTAATTATTCCATTCATCCAACATTATTCACATTTATAGTTAACATTAATCAAGGCACAATTAAGCAACATACATTAATCACATGATACATCAAAGACTATTTTGCATATCTCAACATTCATCATGAGTTCTTAATTCAAAAGCAATGAGGATGCTATGATCATGCAATGGACATGACTCCTTGTAAACTATATGTGTGTGACGCTAATAAAATCACATATCTCAACCTGAAGGCATGAGTAGTATAGGAGAACATATCAACCATCACAACACTCTACACTAGGAGGATATACGTACACCAAGGGCACATTGTGATATCTATGTCGGATAAGTTTCACCCAATGCACACAAAGGACAAGATTGAGGTTCCCAAACCTAATTAATCTATAAGGTCAAAAATCTCCAAGCTTTTACATAAGGGAGACTTTCCTTAACAATGCATTCCACATTGTACCTATCACAAAACGCATAATGCACATGATGCATGTCACATTGACTCAATACATGTGCACATCAACAATATTCATGATCATATACTCAATCTCAAGTCTCAACAATCACATCCCTACTAGGAAATTTCACCCAAACTTTCACACTACAAAGTTAGTCTTAGACTCAGTCACATGATTAACTGCACATTACTCGCATAGCACATATCTCATAATTTCAACAATCACTTTATCCAACACACATATTCCATCAAAACTCAATGCAACACTCTTAACTACACATAGTTCATTCAACATAACCAATTAGTTCATACAATTCATATATTCCAAAGTTATTCTAGTAGTTCATCAATCAATGGTGTGTATTTTATGGCGTAGGAATGGGGTTACGACTGGAAGTGAACACCCTGGAGCTGGTATTGTTCAAATAGAGAGGAACTTAATTTATTACTGAAAGGTCACACTTGACGTAACCTCCCAACGCCCGACAAATTTACAACAAGGAGTCCGCTAGAGCTCTAGCGCTTGGTGTGATTCCTCCTATGTTGGGCATAAACCTTTTCATCTTAGTGTGATCATCATAGAGAGCATTGCACATTCTCTGTCATGCTTCTTCTTAATAGTCCCATGTGACACCTGACGTGGTATCAATAAGGTTCTTTTGTAAAAAATATGAGTTATGCACAATTAATTTCTTAAACATGTTCTTACAAACTTATTCAATGTTAAGGGAGGCTATAACATAACCAACCCTTTCTACTCTATAAGTTTCCTATTCACATATTATTTCTCTAATAATTTGTTTTGTCTCAATCCTTAGGTTCCTCTAGGAATGCATAAGAACTCATAGATTCATAAATAAGGGTAATCACATAGATCAAAAATGAAAACATGATTTGGTAACACAATCATAATACTAGAGAACCACAAGTAACATAGATCACAATCTAAAACAGATTTGGGATTCTTTCTTCATGCATCATACACAAACAAATGAGATTGGGGGTTAATCTCAATACCCCACAGATAACCCACTCCCCTTTTACTTCAATGATTGTCAAACTCTAGATGTGGATCTTTAAGATCGTTTGTGGCTACCTTCAGTTCTCCCTCCTTAATGAGAAGCGAGAAGATGAAAATCCACAAAAGTAGAACTTTTATTGAGAAACACTTTTCTTTCACTTAATACACCCTTTTGAAGATCCAACATTTGAAAAAGAAGAATAACGTCCTATGAACCTATTGTCAAAAAATAAGCCTAATCCAATGATTAACAAATCTCTAATTGTAATTCACAAATCACTGCCTAGTGGATATGTGAATTGAACAATAGATTTCTCTCTCTTTTCTTATCTCTCATGTTTTATTGTTATTCTCTCAATGATGAACCACTCTCCTCTTCAAAATACAAAAATGTGGCATTTAGAATGATGAGATTTATGAGACAACCTTAACTTACTATTTTATATATATGGAAACTCTTAAAGCCCTAACCCACGTTTAAACCATGTAAAAACAAATTTAACCACGATTAAATGTCCACCTCTTATAAAATAATAATAATAATAATTAATTAACTTCATAATA
Organism: Cajanus cajan; assembly: GCF_000230855.2. Lineage (NCBI taxonomy): Eukaryota > Viridiplantae > Streptophyta > Magnoliopsida > Fabales > Fabaceae > Cajanus > Cajanus cajan. Next base: position 1,404,879 of record NC_138523.1, read on the forward strand.
ATATTTCATTTTAGATAAGAATAAAATATATTCTTAATTACACACCACCTAAATCTTATCTATTCTAATTACATAATTATTTGTATTACTCGCCTCTCAATTATTTAGAATCATAATATATAATAAAAATATGTTAAAACAAATAATATATATATATATATATATATATATATATTTATATCTAATAATTAATATGCCAAGTAATTTTACAAAATCTTTCTTTAATTAATAAAAATATTCATAATTATTTTTTTAAAAGTATTTGATATATTTATAAAATTTATTTAATTAACTAAAATACCCTATTAATAATTTATAAAAAATAACTTAAAATGTTACACCTTTGAGTTAAAAAAAACTGTATCACTAAGATGATGTTGATGTACATCAATTCTCACAGAACCGATATAATTTTTTGTTGCAAAATGTTATTTTTTTAATAATGTTAAAGAATGTTTTTATCAATATTTCTCATTTAAAAATAGAGTGACAAAAAAAACATGAAAACATTTTTTTTTACCAATCCCACAGAATGCATATAGCTTAGTCATAATTTAAATATGTAGTTGGGTGTTACGATTTTTAATTAACTAAAGAACCGCTAATTATTTTTTATTTATTAAAAGGTTAAGTAACCATCTTATATATAATCTATAATTATTATTGATATTATATTGATATTTAATTTTTTTTAAAAAAATTTCAAGTTCTTAAAATAAATATTATTTATCTATCTTAAAATGATTATTAGGATGTATAAAAGTAATTAATTTAAATTTTAGAGGAATAAAAAATAAAAAAAAAACTATTTTACACAAATTAAATTCAAATTTTACTCATTTTATAAAGATTAAAAAATAATTTTTATAAATTTTAAAAGAATGAAAATAAATAATTTTTTTATAGAAATTAAAATCAAAATTATCTATTTTACAGAAACTAAAAACATATTTAAGTCAATAAAAAAAATTAAAGGATTATGTTTGACTGCAATAAGAATAAATTTGAAGAAAAAAATATAATTTATTTGGATTTATTTTATAACATAATTATTTATATAAATATATTTGATATAACTTGTTAAATAACGTATAACATACATATTGTTTTTAGCCTATTTTAGTAAAATATTTACACATAAATGTTATACATATAATGACATACAATAAAAAGTGTTCTATAAATATAATAGTGTTAAAATAATTATGAAAAAAACCTATTATTCATATAAAAAATAGTTTAATATTATTTCTCTTTCATTATTGTAACACTTTACACAAATGATTACATGATAAACTTAATTAACAAATGCTTAATTAATTTGTTTATCCAACACTCAAGCAATATTTCTTTAACTATTGTTTCTCAAAAGTATCAAAATAAAAATACTATTAGCTCTGACAATTAAAAGTTAACTATAGATTTTAGTATTAATTAAGTTAAATTATATTGATTCGAATGATAATATAAGTAATAGTAATTTATATTTTTTAATAAATTATTTAGAGTTTGAATTACAATCTTATATATGATATAAATTATTTGAAAGAAAAAAAGTTATTTTAGGTACACTCATAATTTTGGATTCACAGAAAATACTTTCTATATATCAATATCCTCGTTATCTCTTTTTCCTTCCTTCCAAGGGAGATGTCGAAAGCAGGACTAGTGACTAGAGTGAAGTCGTAATAAGGTAGTCGTACTAGAAAATGCGGCTGGATCACCTCCTTTTCAGGAAGAATTAATACTTGTTGGGTAGTTTAGTTTGACACTGCTTTACATCCAAAAAGAAGTGAGATTCTAATGATTATCCTAATATTAAAATCTTAAGATAAAAAAGTGAAAAGTTAAGTGTGGCGAACAATGTAGTGCCGTTATTTTGATAATCATTTGGTGTTTTATTCAATAGGATGCAGTCTTGCTGAGATAGCAGGAGCTAACACAATTGATTTTGAGCATTTAGCCACAAAGATAAGAAAGATGTCACATGTCTCTACCTAGCTCTATGCTAGCTTTAGTTTTGAGTATAGCCTACAACCATCTTGAGTTTTAATTTCTTTTTCTCTTTTGGAAAAAAATGAGGTACACGACGATTTTTATGTGGAGCAACGTTAACAACTTTTTCTTTAACACTCACTTATTAACCTTTGTTATTATTCGTTAAAATTTATTAGATATCATAATTTAGTAAGTTATTAAGTTTGTCTCCTTATTTAGTATAGTAACATCTAAAATCAAAATATTTTTTTTAGCTAATAATTAAAAAAATTTGTTAAGAAGAGAGTGTTAGAATGAATATAATTAACATTTCTCTGTTTAGATACATGGGTGAAAGTAAAGGTTTTTTTTTTTTTTTTTTTTTTATTACAATGCCACTCCCTAAAAGTGCCACCCGCATAAGATTATTCAGGGAACTGCCATACAATTTCATATCCATGAGAAGTTGGGTTTAGGATCGACTTCTCAATGATACACTGAAAAATTAAAAGAGAGAAAAAAAAAATAGAGTAAAGGTGAAATAAAAGATAAAATAAATATACGAAAATGAGGACTTTTCTCCACGATATTCTATATTAAAATTAACTCTTCTATATCTATGATAAAATATATCATTTTGAATTCTTTAGTTTCTAAATGCTCTCAAGTAAGATGAATGTATTGATATGAAATTTATCCTTTTAGATAAAATATGTTTTAAATCTCTAATTTCTAGATAAATTTGATTTTAATCCTTACAATTACAAAAGATAATTTCGATATTCGTATTTTTAATATTTGGTGAATGTTCGCCCCATAATCTTAGTATCCTAACGATAATGATTGACAAATTTCTCCAACTATGAAATAATATACAATGACGAAAATAATCGTTTTTAATGTATAATGACTAAAATAATTTTTTTTATTAAACATTGATATACTTAAAACACATTTTATTTTTATTTTTATAAAATAAAATTTTATTTGGGGATTTATATATTAAAAAAAACCAATTCTTAGAACTGATCCTAGTAAAATTCTTTAAAAGAAAATGTGACTCGCTTTATTAACAAAAGAAAAATTCATTATATCGTGTATAATAGACTTTCCTTTTCATAGGCTAAATTTTATTGATTGAAGTACAATGGATACTTCTTCCCATACACAAAGTTATATTTCATAATATCAAAATATGTTCAACCATATATATTATGAAAATCCAAATTAAAATATAGATATGAAAAGTAAAATTAAGTGTAAAATATTAATATAATCTTTGTATATATAAAGTACCAGATGTCATCAAACCCAAATTCTTTTAGCATTGTCCTTATGATTAGGTATGTGGACGTGACGGCTCAGTCAAATTACTTAAAAAGGAAATTTCGTAGGTCATTGGACAGTTGGCATGCATACACCATACTACAATAGTTAGAAATTCTTTTCCGAACTTGAGTTTTAATTTAGGGGAAAAAAAGAGGAAGATAATTTATTATTTTCAATAAATATTTTTCATTTCAAATTTTGTTTTGATTGTTTTTGGGTACAAGTTTTGATTAAACACATATAAAATATATTAATATTAATAAAAAATTAATGTCAATATAATTAAGAATTGAATTTGAAAATAAGTTAAATTACTAAAACTAGTATATAATTATTCTGAATTAAATTGTTTCACTATTCTGAATTTAATTACACATTTTTTTTTAATTTCATTATTTTTACTTTTTTTTTTTTACAATTTTTATGACGAGGAACGAAGGGTCTTATTTTGAATAGTTATTCATAATGTTATTTTATTTTCAAGCAATTTTCCTTATAAATATTCGTATAAAAGAGAGATTTTGTGTTGTTGTATGAATTTTACATAAATAAAATAAAATATATTATATCACAATTTTTTTTTCGAAAAGATGAAAGGTGATTATTAAAAGTAAAATTAAATTAAAATATTATTTAACTTAAACTTAATTACATAAACACAAATATGTACATATAAAAGTAGATTATTAAAAAATAAGGTAATGCTATACTTCGAAACAATGTACCGAAATTCTTTCTGAATACTTAAAACATTGACGCTGGTCAAAATACATATCTGACTTTTTAAAAAAATAAATAATTTGGAGGATCTTTTGGAGCTCATATTCGAAAGGTTTAATATCATTTTAATTAATAAGATAGATAATTGTCGACATATCAAATTGCAAAGGATTGTCGTGTTGCACGACATAACCTGTAACATGACATGTGCTCCTCTCACACGATTAATTAATGAAAAAGGGAGTATGTGACATAAGATGCATGATATGAAGAAAAAAATATATTATAAATAATGTTGTGAGAACTTGACATACAATTATACATGTATCATTATTTTTAAATTAGTTTTTGAAATTTTCGTTTCTATTAAACATGCACATTTTGCATACTTTGTTTGAACATAAATTAAAAATGAGTTTAGAACATGATGCGATGTCGTCCCGTGCGCATATCTATCCACAGTCACAAAACAAACAAGACAGGCTTCCGGTCTTTTGTCACAGTTGGGGCAGCCCTAATAATATAATGCTTTGAATTATTAAATGCTTAATTTTAGCTACTTGAGTATATCTGGAGGACTTTGGATATAGTGATGCTATTTGAACGTTTTTTTTTTTAATATTATTTATAATAATTTTGATTAATAAAAAAAACTAGATTAAAATACTTTTTTTTTAAATCTTATCGTAACACTCCAAGATTTTCATAATAAATTAATAAAAAGTTTTCAATAATTAGTTAGAGTTTTTATATATATAATTATGCATATTATCAGATAAAAAAAGAAAATATTTTGAAATTACTTATTTATGAATTATTCTTTAATTCTAAGCGAGAAATAATTAATTATGGTTAATTTATTTTTATTGATAGGTTAAACGTGAGTTAGGATTTTAGAGTTTCCTATATAAAGAATAGTAAGCTTGTTTCTCATAAATTTAATTCGAGTTTTTGTGATCAGAAGAGGAGGAGGAATTACAGACATTCAAAGACAACCTTGGAGATTTATTCTTAATGTTTGGCATCCATCGAGATAAGGGGAAGAGTGATTAATCTCATGCTAGGTATGGGTTATCTGTGGGGTAACGAGATTAACCCCAATCTTGTTTTGTTTACATATGTTGCATGAGGGGGAAACTCCAAATCATAATTATGTTTCCCTTATTGTTCTTATGTACTCTAATTATAATAATTGATAAGTAGTCATGTTTCTTCTTGTATAATCACATGTAATCATAAATTTGTGGGTGTTTGTGGGTTCCCTTATATGTGAGAGTATAGATTGATGGTTTATTAGTAATTAATTATGTTTATGTACAATTTTACTAATTGAAACCTGTGATTGTTGATGGGTCACTTATGTGATTTTTCCCACTTACTGTAGAAGCATCATTCCTAACGTGGTGCCATGAGTAGTCATTAGGCGTGAGCATGATAGAGAGCATGAGTTGCTCTTTGTGATGTTCACTCAAGGTGTGGGTAGTGTCACGCTAACAGTGGGAACTCTAAGGGCTCCCTATATTATAAATTCATTGGGCATAGAAGGGTTGTGCTTGAGCGAGACCCTTCTAGAGGGTAAATGTGATCTTTCTTTAGATAGCGTAGGGTGTATGTACTATGAAATGTGGAGGGAGAATTTGATAATTGGATGAATATATGTTGTTGTATGAATTTAGTATGATTAATCTATACTGAAGATGTGATAAAACATGTAATATGTTGTGTGTGGACCATGTGATGATCATATGATGTGAAATCTAAGTTTAACTTTATTGTGTGGAAGTTTGGGCGAGATTGCTTATGTAACACCCCAATTTTCAAAAAGGTTATTATTATTATTATTATTATTAGATGATATTTGGTCATAATTATTTTAATAATTATAGAGGAATATTATTTTGTACGTTTTAAATAATTATTATTTTGGACAATTATTTTGTACGTATTAAATAAGTATTTTTATTAGCATTTTTAAATAAATATTTATATGTTTTAAGAGAAGGTTGATTTTATATGATATTTTGTTATTGAAATTATATTATTATATTTAGGGTCAGAAATATATTATTATTATAGAGAAAAAATATTTTATAATATACATGTATTTATTTTATTTAATTATTTTGAGAAAAATTAGAAGTGGGTTAGAAGAGAAGGAAAATGGGTTGGGTTGACCCAGTCCAATGGATTAATTTTAAGAAAGGAGTCGGGTGGTGTTAACCCTATCTGCCTCATTTGCATTCTGAAGGGTTAGAAAAAAAAAGAGGAGAAACAAAGAGCTCTAAGGAAGAGTACTCAGAACGATCTTAGATCATACCAAGACCATTCATCTTCTGCTCATCCAGGTACGGGGGAGATGGGTTTCTTCATATGTGAATATAGGGGTGTTCAGGTAGTGAGGGCAATCCCTAAGTCCCTCTAGGAACTCTATTTAAAATTCTGAACGATTATCTGTGCAATCGATGTTCTAAATTCTTAATTCATTTGGAAGAACTTATTTCTTGAATTGTCTTTGAATTCCATTGGGGCTTTCTTGTTAATTCTTTATCCTTAAATTTGATGACTTGAATTTTATGTGTTAAGAAGAGTTTAGATTTTTTTTTGTAAAACCAATGGAAACCAATTTTTGAGGCTTGAGATGTGTATGGATTGATTTGGAACGTATGAAGAATATAAATGGAGTTAAACTGAACCAACGGGGTGTAGAAGTAGTGAAAATTGGTAAAAACCTTGTTGAAACTCGTAAAACGCAAGTTTAATTTCACAAAGGGGAGTCTGGGTAGAGATTTGGGCGCTCAGCGCCAGTTTTGGGAGTCGGGCGTCGGGACCCCGACATACGTTTGTAATTTTGCGATATCTTTTTGTGTAGTTATCCAAATCGAGTGCCGTTTGTTTTGTTAGAAACTAGACATCTGGGGCTACCATTTAGACACAAGAATCGTGTAAAAATATTAATATTTGATCAAGTTATGTGAGTTGCAATTTGAGCCTTCCAATCTGTGTGCGAACCACAACATCAATTTTTGTGAGCCCTGAATGGTAACCTAAACGACTTTATTAGGATTTGTGTTCTTCATGAAAGTTGTAGATATTGATGTTAGGATTCTAATGGAGTTGGGATCACTTAGAAAGAATATGTATATCTCGAGTTATGGTTAAATTATTAACTGAATGTCATAGATATTGTGATGTGTGTGAAGAATTATGTGAAATTTGTGGTCTATGATGTTGATAACTTAATGATAGGTACCTAGCATGTGAGGATGATATTGCATGGATTGTTATTGACATGTGATGATGTTATATAATGGAGATGCATTAATTATGAGTTACGTGGGATGCATGAGTTGCATGAGACTTATGAGTTGCATGTGGTGCTTGAGAAGCCAGACGTGGCTATATTGCATTGGACCCTGGGCCCAGAGAGGGGTTGAGACAGGGGGGACCATGACGGGAGGCATTCCATGCGTGGGCCGTTGGGTGTTTAACTGCGCAGCTCACTAGCCACAGAGGGTTTAACGGTGGGTGGATTGCCTTTGCACGGGCCGCTGGGTGTTTAACCGTGCAACATACCGGCCCTGGGAGGGTGTGAGAACGGTATGCCCGCATTGGCAACAACTAAGGGAATTGACGAGGTACGCCCATTGTGCGGAGTGCCAAGTTGAGACTCTTAGGAGAGGAGATGTGTATGAGCATATAGTGAGCATGTGTATGAAAGCTTGTATGATTAAAAAAAAATGATGTTTGGTAATTATATGAGATGTATTTGTTGTTTATAGTTAATGATGATATTTTGGTGCACGGTGTGGGGTGGGAATTGGGTAGCTCTATGTTCATATATGATGTTATCTATCTCTCACCGTCCTGTTTTTATGTGGTTTTCTTTTAGGTGAAGATGAAGGCACTCATAGTGTTGAGTTCTAAAGGGAAAGGGTTCTGCTCTGATAGGATGTGACATTGGGGCATGAATTTAGGATGCTTTAGTTATGAATTGTTATTTGTCGTTTGAGGAGACTTATTTTTAGGAGTTTTATATTCACCTTATATTTGTAAATTCTGGATCCCTTTCATTTTTCTTTAGAGACCTTGATAATTTTCTTTTAAGAGTAAAACTTTATTATCATTATTATTATTATTTCTATTTATTTCAAGACTTGTGAACCTATGAGTTTTTATTAAAATATGTGGACCCTTCTTGATGTTATATTTATTGAATTATTCTTATTGTTGTTACTTATCTATTATGTGGTAGAAGGGTGTCACAGCTTAGTTGGTTGTGCTTGCTGTGTTGTTTAGGATGAATATGATACAATTGATAAGTATGTGTATAAGCATGTTTTGATGAATATGTTGAATTTGAAATTGCACAGATTATAATATGTGATAGTTCATTTTGAGAAGAAACTTTGTATATATTTATTTGGCCTTTTTGACCTTTCTATGTGTCTTATATTCATGTTTTGGCTTAAATTTATGATAGTATTATTTGATGAATGTAATTTTTACTCAATTTTTGGATTTTTACTCACTTTTACTCTTTGTTCTTGTGCAGGCCATATTTGAAGCTCCCAATATCGGATTCGGACGTTCTTGGTGTCTATGGAAAGATAAAAGAGATTTCTACAACTTCTCTATTGGGAGCAAAGTCCAGTTCAGTTAAGGGACCCAAAATTACGTTGCAAAGTTTTGGCCTTGTGTAGTATTTTCTGTTTGTTTTTAGATTGTAATGTTAGGATTTGTTTAGTGGTGTAATTATTAGTTGATTTAGTGGGCTGGGCCTTTAATTACTTAGATTAGGCCCACCGAATTTCTCTATTAATAGGTGTTGTGAGACTTGTTGTATACACTTTATACTTATTTTATAGATTTAAGATTTCTTGCTCTAGAAGCTTCTCTCGTTTTCTCTCAACTCCCTTCTTTTCTCTTTCACGAATTCCTCTTTATTTTGATCAAGACTCTTCATTTCTTTCCAAACAGATTTGTGCATGGACAATGATGGAGATGAGCCGCTATGTTCTCTTGATCGATTCAAGTTTTTGATTATGCAGTAAAATCCTCTCGAATTCGAATTCCTCTCTTCTCTTCTTAAATTTTTCTATTCTTCAATTAAATTTGAATTAAATTTATGATTATGGATTTCATTTTTAATTAATTGAATAATATAAATAATTCAACTTAATTTTAGAACACCGAATTGGATTCAATTCGGATTGGAATAATACGAAACAAATTTTTCTTCATAGGATTTTCATGGAGCATGATTGCGTTCTTCATTCTTTAATTTGAATTAAATATTAAATGTTGGAATTCATATTATATTTTTTTACTACAATAATCAGAACTTGAATTGATGTTTTATCCAATTGGATTTTAAAATTTGTGATTCTATAGAGTTTAAATTTCAATTTATAGTTATTGCACATAAGCGTTCGACATTGTTAGCAATATGAAATGCATCATGTGCATTATTTGATTTTTATGAATGGGTACAATGCGAATTACACCACTAGGGAAGGTCATCGTGTAAAAGTTGGGCGATTCATGACATAGGGAATAACCAAGTTTGGGATCCATAGTTCTGTAACGACCTGATAGGTCACTACAATTAGTACAATATAACACTACATAGTGGAAAACATAGAAGATCTACTAAACTAGATTTATCACGCATGAGTACCTAAACATTCATGTAACATATATATAGTCCCTATCAACTTTGACTTGAAAACATAAAGTCCCTTATGGGATTACAATTAAACTATGTACATATATACAAGCATACATCTAGTAAAGCATACTGAAAACCTATAAATCCTAGCGCCAGCTAAGCATCTTTATACACAACTACTGTATTAGAACAACACAACGAAACAAGGCCATCTTTAACATGACCATCCACCAAGCGTGCCCTCCAACCTAATCTTGCCCTACTCCTATATCAAGTATGATCATTATAGTCTAACAACATGAAAAAGTAAGGGTAAACTTGTGAAAGAAAACAATATATATCAAGTAAGGAAGTAACAATTTCATCAACATAAACAACTTAAAGTAATGGATTAGTTTTTCAACTTAAAAGCATAACTCAACTTCAACATTATCTCACAACTGAAAATCAATAAGGAAACTGAATAATAACTTATATTCAATTGATAACAACTGAACAACTTACATCTTTCTCAATACAAGCAATTTCATGCATAACTTAACTTTAAACACTAGTTAGTTTCTAACTTGAGACATAATCTCAACTTACAACATAAATCACATCTTTCAATCATCAAATACAACTTGCAACATGAACATTCTTAACATAAACAAATTAAACAACTAATGCGTCATCACACATATCAATTTATGATGATCTCCTACATCAAATGTGAGCAATTTAAGTGACTAGATCTTATCGAACCACAACGTCTGACCTATCACAACTAGGTCAAGTATAGACAGCATAGGTCTCTCAAAGTGCCAAGTATACAACTTAAATTGATTTCTTAGGTTCCGCCACTTAAACTAAGAAATTCTAGTATGTTGTTATGGTAGAACAACTTGGATGTAAGCCTACCATGAGCTTAGCATGCATATCTAAGTCTCATACGAAATTAGCTCATTAACTACCCTTTAAATATTATGCACCTTTCCAACAATCAGTTAAGAATTTTACCCTTTGACTTCATACTTTACTTAGTTGGTCATTTTATACACGTATGACTTAAGATGACCCCCATACAAATTCCACATAAAATATAGAGAAGACAACTTAAAATCAACTACCCATTTAAAAGCCAAATTACGTACTGAAAGGTTCTTAACTTAGACTCTCGAAGCATCATAACTTACATCCATGCAATGGGATATTTTAATTTTTATAACAATTTTACTCTTCTTTAGTTTTTTTGTATCTCAACTAAGACATGTATCTTATACTACATATTTGTACAACTCATCATCATAAAACTTCAACAATAAGTAGCTTTCAACTTAAGCAACTTAAGGTTATAAACAACTTTCAACTTTCAACTTTAACAACTTAAATCAACATCATGAATCAACATATAACATGTTATGAATAAGATTCAATTATTAGCAACTTACATCAACAAAAATAAGAAAAAGAATAAATACCATATAGGTCCCCCTAAAATAGCCCAACATAAATAAATTGACCTAGCTAATTTGACATCAAAATGGTTTCATACCAATTTTTTCCCAATCATAAAAATTTGGCCCAACCAATTTAACTTGAAATACCTTTCAAGTGAATCTATCGAAATTTCGTTTGGCCAAGGAAATTTGGCCCAGCCAAATTAATTTCATAGTGGTTTCAACCCTAAATTTGCCTAGTTATAAAATTTTGGCCCAATGAAATTGTGTTGATCCTACATGCAAAAACATAATTTTTGGAAACTCTTAGCTCATCAACTCATCTATAAGTTCAACAATTGAAATCCAAACCATAGTAATGATTCTAAACAACTTAGATAACACAAATCCAACTTTAGACTCAACATGCAACCTAATTACATCAAGAAATCATCAAATTTTGGGTTTTGGTTCAGCAACCCCAAAACTCCAACTTCACCATCTTCAACAATTACCCCATAGACAACAAATTAAGCCACCAATGGGCAAGTTAACTACAAATATAACATGCAAAAACTTAAAAGAATCAAATAACAAGTTTCCCTTACCTCGATTGCTTTAAAAAACAAGGAAGAAGAGTAGAAAACTTGAGAACCTTGAACTCTTGTACGATAAATTCTCTCTAAGATTCTTAGCTCCTTAGCTTGAAAATCAGCTTCCATTACACCAACTAACGATTAGGGAAATAAAATAGATATTCCGATGGAATCGGATGGAATATCAAACTTTATTGGCTCTAAAGCATTTCTCTCTAACTTCTATCTAAGATTCTAGAGGTATGAACTTATGAAGTTCATTTCTCAGAATCCGCCTTATATACCTAAACTTTTCTTAGCCAACTCTCACACACTTAAGCTATATCGTATATAACTTAAGCTTAGAGTTATCTCAACTCTAATTTCCACCCCCACAAAGGCTAAAAACAACTAATTAACATTAAATGTAATTCTTGATTACATATATGACAAATATACATAATTAAGAAAGAACATGATGTTACAAGTTCCACCCATTGTGTGCATGGGGTGTTACTTGGTGAACATCACTATTCTGACGTGTGCTAACATATATCCTTCTACTATAAAGTTTATTGGCATCAACTAACGATTGATAATCATTTTATTGGCACCACAAACATATAGTTTAAGATTGTTTATGTGCATTGCATTACCATAAGCATAACAGTTGTATCTTGGATGAATGCAAATTATGAATATGATATATGCATAAATATGTAATTGTTGGAAGATGTGTTGATATTTATTGATCTTAAATGCAAATGTATAACTTTTGCTTGTTTTCTTTGACTACCCAACTATAACTTACACTAGTAGTCGGAGTGAGATATTTTTTACTCTCCTTTTCTTTCTCTATCTTTTTGCTTTAAGTTTTTCAAAAGAAAAGCATTTTAGATGAAGCAGTGACATACTTCGTCTGTAAGATGAATACACCAGATGAAGCATATAGTCTAAAATAAATACCATATTTATTTATCATTATACTGATAGACTATTCCTTTAAAGAAACATTATACTTTATTCCTTAACAGATCGAATAAGGAAGGATCCTTGAAAAGAACAAAAGCTTTCAAAAAGGAAACACCAAATCATTGTGTCAGTATAGAAAGAGAAAATCTCGGATATCTCAAACAAGACACTGAAAAAGACTACTCTGCACCAACTACTCTACACTAATATTGCCACACTCAAAATAACTGCCTAAGATTAGATAAGGAACACACACATCCCTGATCAACATTAAATGCATCTATAGTACCCACTAAAGAATAGACAGACAAAGCAACTCAAAGAAATTTGGACGTTGCTATAATGGTCATCTTTAAATGCTACTATATAAGGGAAAAACCCTCAAGCAAATATGATTGACCCAGATAGAAAAAGAGAGTGGATTGAACCAAAGATGAGCATGATGTAAACCATGAAGTAAGTGGAAGTGTGCAGAAAAAGGAAAGAAATCCTTTAGAATATATTCACACAAAACAAACTCAAGCAGTAAGAAATACAAAGCTAATATTCTACAAAGAAGATCTTTATAGCAAATATTGTATATAATTTTTTGTAGACTACTTGCGCTAAAATTATATAGCATCACGTTTAGAAGAGACAAATTTATTTGGTAACTCTTATCAATTGTATTTGTAAGGGCTTGTTTAAAAGAATACTTAGTGGTTAAGCCTGAAGAGGCTTGTTTGAAAGAATACTTGAGTTTAAGTCTAGAGAGGCTTATTGAAAGAATACTTGGGTTTAAGCCTAAAGAGACTTGTTGAAAGAATACTTGGATTTTAGCTAAAAGTGGCTTGGTAAATAATACTTTATCTTATTGAAGATAGTGAAACTCAATCTGATTGGTTGAGAACTAGATGTAGTCTTTGGATTGGAGGCGAACCGACATAAAAATATTTGTGTCATTTTTTCTTGTGTCATTTCGTCTACTTTATTACTTCGTTCGATTTACTTTCTAGTACTTCGTCTGTTTGTACTCTTCAATTCCTCATTGCAAAGTGCGAGTTTTTGATATACACTATTCAATCCTCATTGTAGTGTGTATCTTTTTTTCCAATAGAAATATTATTTTAACTTTGTGTGTCTAATGTCAAATTTATTTTGTTAGAGCTACTTTAAATTAGGTCTTTGACGTTTTGTATCTTTTTTTTGTATCCTCACTTGTTAAGACACCTTTTATTTACTCTCACAAAATTGAAGACTTCAACCATGTATACATAAAAGAAAAAAAAAACATTACAAAAAGAATTAATAACAAAGACTCAAAAAATTATAAATATAAAAATCGAAAAAATTTATCTTAAACTATAAGCACTAAATTTTTTTTAAAAACAATTAAGCATAAAAACCATTTTTTTAACTATATAGACTAATTAAAAATAATCTAAGTAAAACTATATAAGGGGCAGTATATTTAATTTTTATTTACCCTCTTAAGACTTAAAGTTATTCCTAGTGATCAGGAGGAGATCCACATTTTAGAAAGGTAAATAATACAAATTTGACGCAATATAGATAAAGTTATTCCTAGGGATCAGGAGGAGATCCACATTCAATCATCAAATCAGCCTTCATTAACAATAAATGTGTGAGCACGTGTCTCTCTCTCTCTCTCTTATAATTTGTCTGCTTGAAAATTTTGACTTAGCCAACAATAATAAAACCTGAATCTATAACTATTACTGGATAAGGCACATAAGTATACTTTATATGCTAGAATCTAAATAAGCCTTCAGAAGATAACTAAATTAAAACACAACACTATCAATTTGAGTTGCGGTGTGTGTGGCGATTCATTCTCGTTACTCAATTAAGTGGCTAGATGGTGTAAAAATAAACTAAGTTAATTTAAATATATTTTTAGTAACTTAAATTTAGGATAAATTTATTTTTAATTTTTTTAATTTAAAATTGTTTTATTTCTTATAATTTTTAACAAAATCTTATTTTATTCCCTAAGGTTACTTATAACATATTTGTACAAATTGAGACAATGATATAGGATTAGTTAGGTTTAATATAATATTTTCACTAATAGAAATACTAATAGGATTTGAAGTAGATAAGGATGAGGACGAGTAGGGATGGCAAATATACCCGTACCCGCGGATAATACCCGAACCCGTCCCGACTTTGACGGGGAATACCCGGTTTGACCGGGTACGGGTACGGGTATGTACTTACCTGCCCCGTACCCGTACCCATACCCGTCCCCGTTCCCATTTTTAATTAAATATTCACTTTTAATTTAATTATATTAAAGAATTTTTTAGTATTTTTTATGTGTAATTATTTATTATAATATGAGATAGAGAAATAATCTAATTATAATTATAATATAATTAAAAAAATAATTTAAAAATATTATATTTAAAAAAATAATAATAATAAAATAAAAATTTTGACGGGTACGGGTATACCCGATACCCGACGGGAACGGAGATGGGGATGAAAATCACATACTCGACGGGTACGGGTACGAGGACGGGTATGAGTTTGGCTCGCGGGGACAGGGACGGATATCATGAAACTCGTACCCGCCCCGCCTCGTTACCATCCCTAAGGACGAGAGGCTTGTTACTGAGTTCGATACTTTGAATAGGACTCATGGGACGATAATATTAAGATGTAGCAAAGAAATAGGACAATGAAGGCTATTTCTGTCAAAGACCGTCTTTTTCCAAATATCGTATTCTTGCAAACAAAGAATCTAACTTGCATCAATTTGGTCATAATAGTCCTTCCTCTCCCGTACCTCTGATCAGTTTTTCATAAAACAATCCTCAAATCAAAGAGAATCTCTAACAAAATTTGAGTATAAAAATTAAAATAATTTTTTTTTTTTAAATTTCAGGGATTAAAAGGACTAATTTTAAATTTGAAGAACTAAAAATAAATTTACATTAAATTTGAGAGACTAAAATATATTTAAGTAAAAAAATTAAGTGGCTAGATTTTGATTTTGAATCTTAACTCTTACATATATATAGAAAACTCAAGTTACAAGAAAATGTTCATCCTATTAAGTTTTTGAAGGTGATAAATTTCCGTGTTCAATGAGAGATACCTCTTGATAATGAAAGAAAAAACTAAAACATCAAACTATTTTTTTTCATAGATGACAATTATCTTTTATTAGATGTTTAAATTGAGTAAAATTATTATAGATAATAAAACTTTTTTTTAAGTATTTAACTCAGCTCTATATTTAAAAGAGAAATTCTATGGTACCCATCTTATTTGAGAGGGTACCGGTACAGTTTTTTTATATTTTATATTTTTAATAATTTATTTAAATATTTATAATATTTTATTCTTTTAATTTTTAAATTATTTGGTCATTTTATTTTTATTTTATATATTCTAATTTATTTATAATAATATTATTATATATTTAAATAGTTTAATTTTAATAATTTTTTAAGTATATTTTAATCTTTTCATTTAAAATTTTTGAATTTCTATATTTTAATTTTAATAATTTTTTAAGTATATTTTTTGTCTTTTTGTCCTAAATTTTTGAATTTCTATATTTATAATTTTAATAATTTTTTATTTATACTATTTCTTAATTTTTCTTTTTTTTAAAAAATATTTTATAATATTATTGAAATCTTATAATTTTAATCTCTATAATTTTATCTTACTTTTCATTTTATAAATATAATTTAGATTATTCATTTTATAAGTAAATTAGTTTTTCTTTTAATTTTTATAAGTTTACATAAAGAATGTATTGAAACCCCTCAATCTTTGAGGGTACCATAGCAACTCTCTATTTAAAATTCAAATTTGAGATAATGAATTAAATTCAAACAATCCGTTATTACGCTTTTTTTTTTTTTATAACATCACAATAGTTCATTGTCTAGCTAAAAAGATTATATAAAATCAAGGTCTTGAAGCCGTGAAAGACTTTGATGTGTTTATATTGTTTGTCATTTTGGACGTGCATGTGTTTGATTTGTCCCTTATGTGCATGCATGTAAATTTCTTCTGAACATGCAAGACTGACTTTGGTTATACAATGAATGAAGCCAGAGTTGTGTCCATCACCTTTTATTTTTCCAATTTAAAAGTTTTTGTTAACGAAGAAGTTGACCGTGACACTGGCAGTCCTATATATATATATATATATATGTGTGTTGAAATATATGCGGATTGGTATATTCTCGTGGGATAAGGATCATCTGCAGTTGAGATAAAACTGTACCAGGTGCACCTTTCTACCGTAAATTTTTATTCAAGTAAAGTATAATCAATGGTAAAGATTCATGAAGTGGAAAATTGAAATGCAGGAGATCTTGATCTATTCTTGGGAGGTGTAATCTGCACAAAACAAATTGCTTATGTCCCACCCAGCAATTTCAAGGTGCTTGTCTCCTTTCTTTAATAAGTAGGAATTAAGAAGACAGAAAATGTGAAGAGAGAAAAAATAGTTTTTAATTTATATTATTTGTTTAAAAAAATGGAAAGAGAAAGAAGAAAAAAAAGTGTCTCACAAAAAAGTAAACTGTGTTTGGTGACTGGTGTCCACGAAATTCACCATGGAGAGCGGAGGAGAAAAATGTAATGATTTAAAAAAAAAAAAAAAAGTAAATTCACCATGTTAGGAAAGGAGGAATAGACACGTGAGATATCGGTGTGGGTCAGGGTCTTAGGAAAAAAATTTATACCTCACAAAATGCGAGGATTTAAGTGAAATAATATTTATATAAGCACTAAATATTTACTTATTTGTTGAAAATATGATTGGGCGTATTTCTATAATTTATTATGCACTGTACGAAATTTTGGAATTGTAACATTGAGTTGTAGGTTATTTGATTAATTGAATGATTTATGTAATATGTTATTTTATATTTTAAAAACTTTAATAATTGAGGAATTCTTATAAGATTATGTTGTTTGGAAATCGTTTTACGTTGAAGTCATATTATTGACTAAATTTAGGAGAAGATATATAAAAAAAATTTAAGACTTGAATTTCTTAAATTTATTTCTTTAAGAATTTTAGAGAGAAGTTAGAGAGATATATTCTAGAGTCAAAGAAAAACCATTCTTCCTTCTAACTTCATGAATTATTCTAATCTTCCCCCCAGAGCTTAAATTATGTTGTTGAGTTTTGATTCGAAAGCTTCGGAGCTAAGAATCAGGAATCGAGATTGTCATGTAGACAAAGCTTGGAGGGTCGTGTTCTTCGTTATTATTCCTTCTTCTTCCTCTTTTCTTAGAGGTTTGAGATAAGGAAAACTTGTAAATTGATTATTATTATGGTTTATATGTTGATTTGTTACATGAATTCATCTCTTTTAGTTGTGTGGTTGAATTAAGAAGTGAAGAACTTTATGGGTTGGATTTAGGTTGTTTGAAAAGAATAATTTGATGAATTGTAATCTTCTGTGGTTGTATGATGCTTCTTTTGATGAAATTGAGTTTCTTGTGATGTATGTGTTATGAATTGGGAGTTGCATGATAGTTTTAGGTGAGATTATTATAGGTTAGAGCCACACAACAATCCAGTAGGTATGGAATTTCCTTCACGCTGGGCGTAGTTTAATGGCGTCGAACATGATCAAGTTAATGACTCTTTACTCACTAGCATTGGGCACGAGATGAGTAGCATCGGGCATAAGTTAGTTAGGAGCTCTCTGACTTGGTTATGTTGAGTGTGGGAGAAGAGGCATCAAGTGTGATTTCATTAGGAGCTCTCTACCTTGATGACACCAAGTGTAGGTTAAGTAGCGCTAGGTGTGGGTAAGACAAATACTCTCTGCCGTAGTAACGTCGGGCATAGGTTTAGTAGCATCGAGTGTGGTTATAGAGACTCTCTATCTCATTTTCACTGGACGCAAGAGGTTTGGTGTCGAGCGTGAGTGATCCCAAGGCTCTCTACCTTACTAACGTTGGACATGGATGCTATGCGTGAGCTGATCACGTTGGGCATGCGTATGGTTTAATGAATATGAGTAATGTGTAGTTGTGTGTTGTGTTGTGAATGTATGGGAAGTATATTATTGTGTAGTATTGTGTTATGATATACATGAAGCATATTATAGTGTTAAAATATGTTGATGAGATGCACATGATGTATATAGTTGTGCTGTGTTGTGAACTTAAGACTAAAAGAAAGGTGTTGTTTTGAAAAGCTAAAATATCTCATTGTGTGAATATGTTTATGGTGCTTTGAGAGTCCAATTATTGAAAAACCCTTATTGAGTATAATTTTCTCTTGAAATGAAGTGTTGAGTTTCCTCTAAGTCTTTAACTAATAATGTATAGGGCTAGGTTAAGTCATATTGGTTTAGAAGCGGTCAATATGAGCAAGATATGAAGTTAAGGGATAAAATCATTAACTGATTACTAGAAATGTGTGTGGTACTGCAAGGATAGTTAGCGGGTTGTACCCATAGGTGGCTTGGTTAATGCATGACAATGTCATGATGGACTCAAACCCAAGCTATACTATTCTTAATGACGAGTACTAGTCTTTCCTAGTCTAAGTGGTAAAATTTGAGAAATCACATTGTGTGGTGAATTGATATTCAATTTTTTGTTGATCTAGCAAACAAAAAAGATTAGGTTGTTAAGTTGGTTCGTTAGAGTCAATCCACTTAAACTGTTCACTTATGTTGTAAAGGATCTCTTAGTTGAAATACATGACGATGTATTGTGTTGCTATTTTGTCAAGTTGAAGTGTTGTTTAAGTTTTTGTGTTGTTAAGCTATGAGTTGTTGTGTTGTTCATATGTTGATACATTGAAAAATCGCTAAGTTGACATGTTGAGTAGTTGAAATGGTTATGTTGTTTTGTTAAGTTTTGGCTATTGTTGTATTGTGGATAAAGTTGTTAATATAGTTAATATCTTACTTCTATATAATATAAGTTGCTTTGTTGTTTACAAGCTTATCTTTGCATTTTTCTTATTGTTGGACTACAATGATCATGTTATTATGAGAGTAGGGCAGGATTAGGTTGGAGGGCGAGCTAGTTTTTGGTGCCATGCACGATGATGCTATGTTTGATGCTACTCTGATGTGGCTTGTGCAAAGTAAATTCTTGATCAACATTAGAGTCTTTATGTTTTCAGTATTCTATTCTACATGTATATTTGTATATATGTACAAGGTTGTATTGTAATCCCATAAACGACTTTATGTTTTCAAGTTGAATTGACAAGAATTGTTTTTATGTTTTTCGCACCTTATACATATATTTGTTGCATGGATGTACATGTACTATTGCATGATAACCCTAGTATAGTTAACTTATTTAATATTTTTTGTTACTTAGTTGTTGAGTTGTAAAGTTAGGAAAAAATGGACTCGAACCTTATTATGGACACCCACCAAAATATCCACATATGGGGTGGGTAAATACCTGCTTATATGAGGATGGGTACGAAATGGGTATAGACCCACAAAATTTAGTGGGTATGGGTCGTATGGTACCTGCGCTACTATTTTATATATATATATATATATATATATATATATATATATATATATATATAATTACTTAATAATAATTTAATTATATTTATTTAAATTGTATTATGATATTATAATTAAAACCTTATTTAGTCTCATTTTTTCTTCTTACAATCTTGCATCTTCACCTACCCACTATGTTACCACTCGTCGTTTGTCTTGCATCTTGCCTTTGGTTGCCATCGCTTACCATATCCCTATGCCACATTTATAGTCTGTTTCATGTCCTGCCTTGTATTGTCATCGCTCACATTTCTACCTCACATCATTGCCTTGTGGCGCTGCCTTGCCACTTCATATCATTGCCTCGTGTTGTTGCCTTATCGCCTCACGTCCCTGCGTCACCACCACGTTGGGTCTGCTAATTGTTGGGAAACTTGTAAGTTGTAACTTCATATAACACCATATTGGAGCTGTTAATTGTTAGATTTAAAGGTTCCTAACTATTTTCATATATGTTTTATTTTATCTACTAATAAAAAATGTTTTGTTTTATTTTGGGAAAGTTTTCTATTCCAACTTCAACAAAGGTAATGGAATAGAATTAGAGAATGTATGAATAGATTGTGTTGTATTTGTGCTATATTATTTGAAGAATGTTGGTAGTTTAATTTGCCAAGAATACATAAGTAAAATGTAGGTTACAAATATGGGTATGGTCATAGGTATCCAGTGGGTATGTGGATAGGGATTAAAACTGTTATCCACGTGGGTATGAGGCTATGATGGCAGCAACATAACCATAGGACCTACTACCAGAGCCATGGCTAGGAGGAATAAGAGGATTGGGCCTATGTTGAGGATCATAGGCCCAAGCTTTTCTTGATTTGGGCTATCACTTGAAGCCCAACACTCTGTTATTTTTTGAGTCATGTATTATGGGCCTAGTAGTATAAGATTTGGGCCTTTACTAAGGCTTGTATTTTTGGTCTTGTATTATAGGCCTTCTAGTTTAGGATTTGTGGGCTTTGTATTTCTTGAGCCAATGAGAGTAGGATGGGCCTTAGGCTTTAAATAGTTCATTTGGGCCTAGAAATACATTTGATTTGAATTTGGATCACATGTGGCTGGATATGAGAGTAATCGCACATGGGTTCTAAAATTCAAATGCAATTGCAACTCACATGGCATCCAAATGCAACTATTCAAATCCTAGATCTAAGTGCACATGGTGACGGAGAGTTCATGCACCAATTTGAATTTCAAATTTAAATTGGCGCGCCATTCAATCTTAGTTAGCCAACCTTGGTTTATTTTTGAACCTTGGTAAATCTAGCTTCTCTCATAAGCTATTTAGGTTTATATATTTAAAGGCTTTTGACTCCATTGTACGTTACTTTTAAGAGTTTATGCATATTGATATTTTTCATTCTCACCTAAATTCTCTCTTGAAAGTCCCATGGGTCCTTGTGTGCAAGGGTCCTTCAACTCTCATCAAGAACTTGTTCCCGTGGGAGACTAGTGCTCTCGGGTTCATGCTACACTTGGAGGATTGACACCATCTCAATCTCTTTATGTAGGTCCAAGGTCACGCCTAGAAGGAATTGGAGGAAGTTGATGTGAGTTTCTAAAAGGAAAGAGTCCAATCAAGACCTAAATCAAATCATTTTCTAGGATAATCTTCCATCATTGCCATCCGTGTGGGTATGAGGCTGTGTATAGGTATTATTTTTAAATGTGGGTATGAGGATGGGTACTATAGGACCCTACCTAGACCCTACCCATTGTGATCCATATGTAAAGTATAGTGACCTATCGATTTGTTACAAGAACTAAGAAGCCAAATCTCCATTTATTTAAACACACTCCAAAATTTAAGTTTTTAGTAGGACAAACCTAGAGAGCAATTGTATTTCATGGCAGCAAAGAAACCCTATTCACATTATTCATTTAACCCTAGGCACTACCCATTATGGATCTAAAGGTTAGACATACACTATTTCTCACATGTATCGAAATTAGGTGTCCTAAATCCATTAGCATTTGATCACATTATTAGTGAACTTAATATTATCAAATGAATCATAATATTATCACGTTTCTATTAAAACAAAATTCATAATTTATTGCAACCCACAACAATTTACACTCGCAATTTTTTTAGTATTTTTCAAATTACACATAACACCAAATTTTTTGTAATACTTTCACTAACCCTTTTTTATGTTTGAAAATATTAATTATACCAACAACCTTGTACATGTTACACTAACACATATACGGTCAATGTTTGAAAAAATTACACTAACATACCCTTAATTATATATTATATATAACATTAGCATCCTCTATTAATTAATTGAGTTATTAAAATGATTAAAAAATAGTGAATATTTGGGTAATTTTACAAAAGTTCATATGTAACACACTATTTTTTTATCATACCCTTTTTACGCTTTCTTTTACATACGCATTTCTTTTTACACTAAAGTTCATAGAACAAGAGCAAGAAGAAAATTACCTTGGAGTCGTTCATCTGTCTTCTTCTACTTACCAGGGTAAAGGGGAGTGAGAAACCTCACTCTAGATGTGGGGTTGTATGTTGGGTAGCAGGATTGACCCTAATCCTATCTTTATTGTAGGTTTATGTATGAGAGATTTTTCTCAAATGTGTCTTTATCTTCTCTATTTCTCCTTATATGTTCTGATTGATGTAATTAATATGTATGTGTGAGTAATGTTCAAGTTTGACGTCTAATTGCATATTTTGGTGTTCTTATTGGTTCTTGTGGGAAACCTTAAGAGAATGCATTGATAGTTGTATGAAAAGATTGTTTGAAGATGTAACTGTAAGAATAAATTATACTGTTTAGAATGTTTATTACATGATTTAGATCACTTTCACTAATTGTATAAATAGATTGATGATTTGGGATGAAAAATACAAAAATTATAGATTATAGTGTTTTTGATCATAGAAACCACGTTGAGTGCCATTTCTAGTTCTGAGTGTCACGGTGGTAGAGAGCTAGAAATATTGTTTGTGACCCCTACGTTGAGCGTGAGTTTCATGCTGAGCGTGGCTCAACCAAAGAGTCAAAGTTACTCTTTAAAAGCTTTTCGCTAAGCACCCAATCTGGCATTAAGCATCGGTTGTCCTATTTTGTTTTCCTCCTACTTTGTTTAATGAATTTTTATTAATGTGACGTGAATCTTATGCTACTTCTCTCTTGTGATCTATATATGGTAGAGAGATGTTATTTTTTATGTTATTCAATGTTAACCTTTAATAAACACAGTTGCATTGTTGATTACTAATTGAGATAGATGATGATTACGTGATATGAGATAAATTGATATAGTTAAAACAACATGATGAGGTCGTATGATAATGAAACATGATAATGTGATATGATAATGCATAGAGTCTTGATTTACATGCATCATATACATAAATGTTTTAAGGGTACGATATGAAATATACTGCTAGGGAAGGCCCCCTTGTGTAAAAGCTTGGGGATCAATCCTTAGGGATAACTTGGTTTGTAATTCCTAGTCTCATCCATTGTGTGCATGGGATATATCTTGTGTGGCTCAGCTATCCTAACTAAACCCTAGTAATATGTCCTCTTAGTGAGAATGTGTAGAGGGTGTGACTCGATATATATTCCTAGGATACTCTATGTGTGTTGCTAGATGAAATACACCATGTGGTGTTTTTACTGGTGCCACATGCATGATACCATGTATTCTGTGTCCATTTCATGTGCATTGAAACGTTATATGTTAATTAATTATTAGGTTATGGATGAGTGAATTGTGATATTGTTACTAACCTATCTCACTACAAGAAAAAGAGGATTAATGTAGAGGAAATAGAGGATTATCCGTCGAAAACAAGTATTATCTGTCGGAAATAGAGGATTTTCAACGGGCATAAATTCGTCGGAAAAAGGGGCGTAAAAAAAAATCCGTTGAAAATACTTTATTTTGTCTATAATTTCCAACATATATATCTGTAGGAACATCCGTCGGTAATTTTCGATAGAAAATTTCGTTAGAAATATTATTTGAATGTTTCTTTTTTTATAAATTTATTAATGTAACCAATTGACATTATTTTCACATGTTTAACAATATATATAGCTTGATAGAAGCTTCATCAAAATAAATTTAAAAGACAACTAATGTTTATATCATAGTAATAATAAATAATTCATAATTCAAACATCATATATAGTTAATTCAAATAGATTCATATTTTTCTAATGCTAACTAATAATCATCATAATTAGGAGAGTCTTCTTGATTTTTTCCTTCGTCATCTTGTTGTTGTTGTTCCCCATTTTGTTGATCTAGGTTGACATTTTGTTGTTGACTAATATTTTGAATGGCGATTTGTGCTTCTGCGGGTAAGAACTGCAAGACAATTGATTGAAACTATTGCAACTAACGAATAACCACATCATTTTCTGCAAGTCGTTGTTTCAGAATAATGTCTTCCGTGTCACGTGAACTATTACAAGATGCTTTCCTTTTAAGCTGGATGCGACTACTCTGTGTATCTTTAAAATCACGAGCAAGGTCTCCAACTACTCCATACAATTACCCCTTAGTGATCAGCCACCAATTGTATCAGACCAACAATTAGACCTAATTATACATCCAAACTAGGGTCCATAGGATGTGATTCATCAATAGATGATGCAACCTCAGACATAGCTTGAGAAAATTTATTGAGAAAATCTTCTTGTTATTCAAATAAAGGCATTGTTTTACTAATCTTGTAAATATGATTAAAATTAACATGAATAATTATTTAAATAACATAAATATGTTTTCTTAGATCTTTCATCAACAAACTCTCCAGTTTCTTTTCGTATATGGGTATATGTTGAAAGACCTCATCAATATGTATTGAGCGACCAAATTCTCTTGCCTAGAAAGTAATGTATTGATGGGAAATAAATTAATTTAAAGTTATATAGTTGTAAAAATATAAAAGAAAATTTTAATCTATACATATCATGCGCTTGACATTTTGATCATGAACTATAATTGAGCCACCTGTATGAAGAGTCCCGTATGAAGAGTCCCACCCTTTTCAGATGCTCGATTTAGTGAGGCTTGTGTAAACTTTAATCAAAAAGTAGCTGAATATTCCAATGTGCTACCAGTTGTTTCCACACTTATTGTCCAACCCAAAGTTGTCTTTTACTTGCTTTCCGAGCTTCACTAGACATATCAGACAATTTATGAGAGGCCTTTAAGTGAAAAAATTTTCTTTATTTGTTTCTCATCCTTAGCTCTCCGTTCCACCTTACACTATATGAAGAAAAAAACAATGAATTATAATAATTGTAATACACTAACAATTATAACCTATAAAATTAAAAAGATTCAAAAATTAAAATATAAACAAAACAAAAAACTCAAAGTAATTTTTTTAATAAACCAAATCATGTTATCTTTAATTATTATAAATCCATCATTTTTTTTTATTAAAATTACAATATATTAATAACAAAATTTATAGATAATTTTGACGGGAAAAAAGTAAAAAAAATTTTATTATTAAAATAACAACGTTGTTATATTCAAAAGTTATGAGGTAACTCTTAATTATCATTTTATTGTGTGAACGTTTGAAATTTACCAACAATATAATATAAGGTAATTACAAATTTCACCTCATCAAACTGTGTGAAATATCCAAAAAAAATATTAAGATGACTAATTGAGATATTAAATTTAATCTTAATATATTAAATATCATCTATTATCTTATACAAAAATATTTTTATACATTTTTCTTCAACAAATAAATTATCAATTAAAAAAATTGTGCTACAATATAAATTATTTATCATAAATAAAATACAATTTATATGTTTAAAAATATCTATCTATATAATTTTAAAATATAATTTATATATTTAAATAAAATATTTATTTATCTACATAATTTATTATAAATTTTAATTATATATATATATATAATATATTTGTGTATTTTACATACTATAAAATACTAATTTATTAAAATGTCCAAACAACTATAAAATAAGATTTATTAAGAATTCTTCTAAAAAAATATATTAATATTTTACTAACATATCTTAATAGTTAGTTTATCCAAAGAATAAAATATTATTAATTTGGTACTATTAATTAAAATTTATAACTAAAAGCAAAATATTTAGATTCAATATATTAATTATCATGTCATATATATAATTAATACTAAATATTTTCGACAGATGAAATTTTTGACAAAATATTAAACATTTCTGACGGAATAATCTATCAGAAACCTTCCGTCGAAAA
Organism: Cajanus cajan; assembly: GCF_000230855.2. Lineage (NCBI taxonomy): Eukaryota > Viridiplantae > Streptophyta > Magnoliopsida > Fabales > Fabaceae > Cajanus > Cajanus cajan. Next base: position 1,431,331 of record NC_138523.1, read on the forward strand.
TGTTGACATTTTTGACAAATATAAATCTATTGGAAATATTTTGTCGGTAACATTAATTTTTCTACGAATTTGTTTTTTGTCGATCATAAAATCCATCAAAAATTTAAATTTTTCGATAGATTCATATTTGTCAGAAAATATCTATCGAAAATTTACATTTTTCTTGTAGTGTCTATGCTTTGTAAATATGTATGCCTTGTTTGTGTTTGACTATCTAGTGTGTGTTCTTGCACTGTGAACTAGAATGAAATATTTCTCACTCCCTTTCATTTTGCGTTGTTTCCTTTGGATGTTATACATGTGATCATCAACATGAGGTTAAGGACATTGGTGATGAGGCTTAAATTTTAGTGTTGGATTTATCTTTGATAGGACATGTGACATCGAGCAGTAGATAGGATTAGATTAGAATGTATTTATTTTGGAAACAATAGTTTTATTCCTATTGTAATTTCCATTAATTATGTTATTTCGTTTAAAGTTATATGAATCTGATACTCTCTATATAAACATGTTTGGTCTTAATTATAAAGAATCATGTTATTAAATTTTTATTATTTATGTGTTATGGTATTAGGGGTAAAGGGTGTCACATTTAGTGATATCAAAGCTAAGTTGATTCAAATTGGACGTGTATGTTATATGTCTTAATTGCATGTTTCGTGTGTACTTTGATTTGTGTTTGGTTGTGAGTTATATTATGATTGTTTTCCTTTGTTCTTTTATTGGCTTATTTGTTTTGATACTTCTTGCTTATTTAAGAAGTAGTGGTTGTGAGTGGTATCGCTAGTGTTTCTAGCACAAGTGTGAGTAACGGTGGACAATGCTTCATGCTAATCAACTAGAAACTGTTGAAAAAAATTTCCTTGTGTGATGTTGAGCCTTTTAGTTGTACTTTTTGATTTTGTGCAACTTATTCCTTCATATTATCCATTCGTTTGTCAAATAACGCCTGACATGGTGACCATAATTGGTTTCTTAGGTTTTGCGACTCACACTAGGAAAGTCCAATACTACTGTTAATAGAACAATTTGAATATGAGTCTACCACGACCTTAACATGCATAAATAAGCTTATATGGAGTTAGTTCGCCGACTTTCCTCCAAATATTGTGCACTTTTCCAATACTCTGTTAGGGGTTTCGGCCCCCAACTCTATACCTTACTCATTGGCTACTTATGATAAGTATGGTTCAACTTTCATCATATTGTTTCAACTAAAAAAAACTAGAAGAAATAACTTAAAACAACTTCCTAATCAAGGGACAACTTACTCACTAAAGAGTTTTCAACTTTTGGGCTCTTACATCACCACAATTGACATCCACACAATGGGATACTTGTATTTTTTAAAATAACTTTTATTTCATCTAGTTTTTATGCATCACATGTCCATCATAACTTACAATATACAACTTCATACAACAAGCTACCTTCAACTTAATCAACTTAAATCATGATCATATATTATTATATATCAACATACTATTAACTAAGTTCAATTATCATCAATTTACATCACCTAAATATGTAAAATAACATAATATATAGGTTTCACAAAATAGAGCTTTCATTGGGTGTTGAGTATTGTTTCAAAAATTGATAAATATTTATTCACCCTTTGTATACAAACAAAAGCCAAGTCAAAGAATACTTGTCTTCATCTAAGTTGATCTCTATGTTGAGTCTGGTAAGTAGCTTCTAGAACTTATGTTCATAGCGTGCTTGCCATCTGAATGAATTGCAGAGAGATCAAACTAGGAAACTAAAAGTGAGAGTCAAAGCATTATCACAATCATTCTACAAGGCTTCTGGTTTTGGTTTAGGAGGATTGAGATAGGGAGAACCTTCAAGGAAATCATAAAATAAAACAATATCTATAAGTAAACAAATAAAAATTGAAAATTGAAAGAAATGGTGTAATGAAATTTGAAACGAGGTTGGTAGAGAGCATTGTTGTCAAAGGGCAGAGTGGCCAAAGGAGGTGGAGTTTGTTGAAGAGAGCTTCACATAGCATACAAGGGATAGTCTTTACCAATTTTGCAAACCCTAGATTGATGACATTGAGCAAACAACATGTGCTTCGCATCCTGAAGGTAGGCAACCTTCTTCTCCTTCCCTTTGCAAGCTAAATGTTGCACAACCTTGATTTTATAGTGAGCGATGAAGAACTTGGTCCAAGGCTAGATCATGCACGACCTTTTTTTCCCATCAATCATTAGAGGGAGATTATGAGGAGTTCCCTCATAACTTAACTCTGGAGTAGCCCAAAAATGACATCCATCCTCAAATTCGTGGAATTGCTAATTGATGAGTCTTTGAGTTTTAAAGTCTAGATCATGCTGACCATATAGAACAAGGGGTGGGCTTCAGTGAAGATGTGTGTTCGAGGATGGATTTTGACGGGTTTCTCATCCCTGTAGCACATATACAAATAATCTTTTATGTTGTAGTAGGGAGACTACTTGAAGAGTCATGAACAAGGGGTTCCACATATTCTTCATCTATTGTGGCTTCCTCTGCCAAATGTTCAAGCTCGATTTCTTCTTTATAATCAACACTAAGAATTCAACATTCTCTCTTGGTGGTACTATAGAGACAAAAGCTTTAGGTCTACAAGGATTAGGCAAAACTAAGAAGGTGTTAACACTCAATGGTATGACCTCTAATGCAAACACTTCAAGTGACAATTGTGAATTATTATTGGCCAAGTCTATAGTCTTAGAGGCATACTATAAGACATCTTTAGTAAGGGCAGTATATTCAAAAAATGTTGCATCTTAAAGTGATTGTACTAGAGTTGCTGGTTGGAATGGTGGTGTAGGGGTAACTTTGGAAACTAATGGAATGGGATCTACTTCATCTATGATTATATGAATAATAGATGCATCAGCCTAGGTAGGACAGAGATCCTCGCCCACATCAAAAGATTTTTGAGCAAATGAAGACCAAAGTCCACATCTAACCTAGTCAAATGAAACTGTTGTGCTGGTGAGTCCTTTAGTAGAGAGAGAGAGACGAAAGGATAGTGGTTTGTCATCTAAGTCAAATGAAGACTCGTGTACATGGAGGCAGAGAGGCTTGGGTACAAAGGTTTTTTTATTTTGATTTTTGATGGTGGAGGAAAGGCTTGTGTGTTTGGGTTTGAGGAGGATTTGGTGGTTACTATAATAATTGATTATTCAACAAAATAATTGATTATTTTATAAGCTTGTTTCTGGAAAAAATCGATTATTGATCAAAATAATTGATTAAACTGTTCTTGGATTGATTTCCAGATCTATTAAAAACAAAATAATCAATTATCCATGTAAATAATCAATTATTTCAGTGAAAAAACTTATATGTATCATTAGTCATATTCAAAATAGAGAGACTTGAATCTTTGTGATGTATTTTTCAAAAAAATTCTCTGAGAAACATTTTTCTTTGCAAGAAAAGGTTCTTTAACCTTTGTGGTAACCTCTAGAAAGATTTTAAGAATTGAACTGATCATCATATTCAAGGAGTGAAAGGATAAGCTACTTTGCTTAATTCACCTACTCTGATTTGCTCTGTACATTAGGTGAATTCATTCCTTAACTTCTATATTGTGTTTTTGTTACTTAGGTTTCTTAAGAAGGGAAAATCTTATAGTGGAGTGCTACAGGTAAATGTTTCTTGGAGTGCAAGAAGTGGTTTTTTTTAATAGTGTAGAAGTGTATTGCATGTGGTATTGTAATTGTAAAACTTTTGATATTAAAAATTAGTAGAAAATCTCAATCGGGTTGATTGGAAACTAGATGTAGGTCACAAGTAAATGTGGTTGAATGAGTATAAATTGGTTGTGCATTTTTCTCTCTCCTTATACTTGACTACATTCTGGCAATTCTATTTCAATGCTTGTTATTATGTGTCATGAGACATAAAGGTTGCATATAGAATTGAGTAAATTTAGATTTGCATTAAATTTGAACTAAGTATCCTATATACAACAGTAGATTAATATACTTCTTTGGAAAGATTTAGAAAAAATTTTCAAAACAAAGAAAGCTACGCAATAAATTTTTAAGTAACCAATTCACTCCTTCTTAATTAGGTCATCTTTTCTAACATTTAAGACTATGTAAATGTTATCACAATTTCTTGGCACTAAACAAAATAATAATTAAACTATGTTTATTTATATATAATAATTTTTATATATTTTATAGTATTTATAAATACATATAAATTATGTTTTGAATAGTTATCTCTAGTAGTTTGATGAAATATGGTGACTTCCAAATCAATAATTAAGTAACCAATTTTGATATGTAATTTTTTCAAATAATTATTTTTTTGTCACAAGATTCATGCAATTTCTTAAATTTAATAATTAAGGATTAACTTGTACTTATAAGATATCGCCTAGATTTTGAATACCGAAACAATTGAAACATTGATAAAAAAAAATGAAGAAAAATTGTTTATATATATAGAGAGAGAATATTTACAAACTTATTTATAAATTTTAGAGTATTAATAAGAAAAATTAAAACGATTAAAATATTTTTGACTGAATTTTTAATTAAAAATCTTAATATATTATTTTTCATGTTTATTGATAATCAGCAACAATTTGAAATCATGTATTTAGATAATCTATTAAAAAAAAAACTTTAAAAAAGAGAAAGCTAGCTAATTTGTAGCAAATTGCACATGGCCAAATTAAGAGTAGTGTGGTGATTTAACTTTTATGTAATTAAGACAATTAACTGTAATTAATTAGTTTAATGAAATATAATTGCTCCCAAATCATAATTAAATAATTAGTAATCACTAATTTTGATATGTAATTTGTCAATTAATTATTGAGTACCGAAAAAAACAAAATACTGATAAAAAAAGGAACAAAATGTGTTTAATAGTAATATATAAAGTAAATTATGCTAACACTTTTGTCAAATTTCTTTTCATATATATACTCCATATTTTCTACTCTTCCATTATTTCTTAATTGTTTTAGAAAAATTCCCCGTAATCTCCTAGGATATTGTTGTAAACATTAAAAAATAGAGGGTTACGTGCAATCTCACGTAGTCTCATAGATGTTAATGTAATTTAGGGTATGTTTATACACATTTAGGTATAAGTCTAGGAGAACAAAGCATAAGCATAAGATAATTGCTAAAATAATTAGACAATTTTTTGATTTTGTACATTCTTTTATAAATAGTAGATAATACAAATAAAATAATATTAAAATTATTATAATATATTTTTTAATATTAATTATCCTAATAAATTATTATTATATTAAAATGAGAGCGATATATTCAATAGTAAGTAATGATTGTTGTGGTGTTAGGCTGCAATGAATAATGATTAAATTAGTATTGGTAAAACAATGTTGTAGTAAATGTTTGTGTTTGGGACAAGAAATTGTCCCGTAATTTCTTAAGTAATAAAAGTAGGATTTTTGTCATGTTCTTCTTCCTTTTTGTTTTGTCGTAACTGATCATGACTCTTTTGTAAATCAAATGTAGAATAATTATTTTTGTCTTATCTAATACCAAAAAATTTTCATATATATATATATATATATATATATATATTTATATTTTTTATAAAAAAAAATAGATTAAGGCGACATATTTACAAGTATCTAAAAATACATAGAGCGGGAGAAAAAACATATTGTTTAAAATTTTAGTTTATGAATAAAATGAGAATATATATTAATTTTTAAAATATGCAGATATTGAAAATTTGATTTACAAAATTTTAAAAAATAATTTTAATTGATGAAATAATTAATTATGATTTCAATATATATATATATATATAATATGTTAACAACAAAACTTTGAATATTAACTGAATTAGTTTAATATTGTAAAAAAATAGTGTAAAAAATTTATTAAAAAAAATCCTTGAATGCTTAATCTATTAAAAAATAATATATATATATATATATATATATATATATATATATATATTATTTTTATTATTTTGATTGATTGTCTTTAGAAAACTAAAATACTTTATTGGAATGTCCAATTATAAAATTTTAGAAGAAAAGCAATATAATATGTAACAAATTGTCCAAATTAAAGGTAATGTGATGTGATGATTTAAAATAATTAAGGCAATTAAAAACAATAAATAGGTTTAATTGAACATAAATAAAACATAATAACTGATTGAATGGCTATTAGTTGCTAATTCTCATATTTAATTAGTTAATAAGTTGAATTAAACATAAATAAAACATAATAAGTTATTGAATGGCTATTAGTTGCTACCTATTATACATATTTCTTGCTAAAAGAAAACTCTTATATATATTTAATATGTTAACTAATTATTCTGAGTTCCAAAAGGAATAAATCAAGTTTAATAATATATTATAATTTTTTATATGCATTTACAAGTATTTGACTATTTTCATTAAAAAATAAAATATGAAAAAAATATTTAACAAGTATTTAAATTTATAGTTTATTCACAATGAAAATATAAATTAATATTTTTAATGTTCAGAAATTCAAAACTTTAATTTAAAAAGTTTTAAAAGTAATTTCAATTCTTCAAAAAAGTAACTTTAATTAATGAAAGAATTAATTATGATTTTAATATATATATATATATATAATTTTAATTATAGATATTTGAGTATTAACTAGAAAAATTTTAAAAATAAAATATCTTTGATCAGATAATCAATTAAAAAGTTAAAACATATTATTTTTCATTTTTATTTAGTGTTTGGAAAAAGTTAAAATCTTTTATTTGAATATTTAATTAAAAATATTAAAATAAGAGAAATATATTCTACATCAAACTGTCAAAATTAGAGGTAAAGTACCAATTCAACATATATGCAGTTAATACAATAAAGTACAATTAATTAATTCTTTTATCCGTTAAAATCAAACTTGATACTAAAAGTTAATTAATTACCAAAAAACTTTAGTTTAATTGGTTCATTAATTGTGTTAGTGTTGTATATTTCTCGGTACCAAATGTGATTTTTACATAAAAGAAAAGTAAATTAATTTAATCTAATTCAATTAACATTTTATATGCACCCAAAAATTATCATCATTTGGGTAAAAAAAATTATTTTTATTTGATTTAATACATACAATTAATTTGATTGACCATTGATTACTAACTCGGTTAAGTGATTTTCCAATTAATTATTTTATGCGCTGAAATTAATAAACCGTGTTTAACAATTTTTATTACAATTTTTTTGTCAACTTTTTTTTTTTTTTTTTTTTTGCAAATAATACACACACACACACACACATATATATATATATATATATATATATATATATATATATATATATATATATATATATATATATATATATATATCAACTATTACATCACTTAATAACTTTATATTAAATGTGAATTTTTTAAAATTTATCATTAGATTGTAGGTTTCTTACTCCTAAACCATATATACAAAATTTTATACTAATCCATAATAAAAAAATGTATTTATTTTATGGAAAATGAAAAATATAAATTAATATATAAATATAACATTATTTAAAACTTTTAATTTACTAAGTTTTAAAAATTAATTTTATTTGATGAAACAATTAATATGATCTGAAAATATATATATATATATATATATATATATATATATATATTATATCCATGGTCAATTATAAAATTTTGACTATTTATTAAAACTAATTAAAAAAATACAAATTCTTTGACTAAATAATCAATTTAAAACAAAATATATTGTTCTGCATTATAAGTGATTTCCTGCAACTCAACATTTATACATTTGGGTAACAAAAACTATTTTCATTTGATTTAAATTAATTAAATTGATATATGTATACCACAAAAGAAAACACTTTTTAGTGTGGAGAAGTTTTACAAGTTTTCCACACTGTTTAGAAAATCTATAATTATTTTTTTTTTCTGAAAAAATCCTTTATTATTCAAATCAAATCAATTAAATTGTTATGTGAAAAACAATATATGGCAGACACTAAAAACATGTTAAACGTAATTGATATCAATTAAATAATCTTAAAGGTTAATTATGCTGGTAAAAATTGTATGTAGTATGTTTTCAATTGATACAAAACTATAGTATACTCAAAAGTGATATTAAATTTTATACGATCTGGTAATTAATGTCAATTTGTTTTAAAATAGATGTTATCAAATTTTTAACAAACTACATGTAACATCTTGGGTGCAATTGGGCTTAAGATGAGTAAGTTATGTCCAATTTTGCGAGGCAGGTCAAGAACTCCACTACCAATAGTATCTAAAACTTGGAGGCCCAATTTTTCGCTTAGTTTATCTACGATAGTGTTGATACTTGATATTATGTTTTCCTAATTTAAGATTTAGATTTTAGATGATTTTATGTCTGTTCATGTTTTGACTTTAGTACCCCTATTGTTTAACATGATTTTTCTCTTTTGTATAAATTTCATGGTGTACTACAAATGATTGATAAGGTCTGGAGTGTCAACTTGGTTGAGATTTATTTGCTTACCGTGATACTTTTGAATACTATTTGGTTTTAAAAAAAAACCAAATTTTCCTTGAATTTAGTTGAATCGGATGATGCTCACGAGACATGGAAAGGTACATGTTTGTTTTAGCTTTTCAAGGACATTAAGGTCACCACCAAAATTTCATTTTTGTAGGTCTAGATATACTATGTGGAAGACAAAAAGGTTAAGGTGAGTAAAAATTTAAAAATAACATTGATTAACAATTAAGGAACTCGGCCAAAACATCAATATCAAACACATAGAAACTAATTCAGCAAAAAAAATAAACAAAGTTGAGTGTCACAAAATTGATTTATCAACAAATATTATGCTTATTTAGATGTAATATATTTAGGTTTATATTATATTTGATTTGTATTATATGTGATGACTTGGTACGGTTTTACATTTTTTACATTTAGCACGGTGCACTAAGCAGCAAAAAAATATAAATATCGTCTAATCTAAGATTCTCGTATAGACAGTACTTGAATATATATATGCAACAATATATGTAAGGGATTAGAAAATTTAAAACATTCCTTGCTTATAACAAATTGAAAACATAAAGTCTCTCAATGAGATTATACATATATATACAAGTCTAGAACTAGAAAGTAATAAAAATCCTAAGTTACCAGTCAAGTAACAACTAACTATATCTAATTAACCTCCACCAAAACTGTGAGACCCCGTTCATATATTCTTTCTCCCTACTCACTTCACTCTTCTCATTTTCTCCCTCTCAACTCACTTTCTCTCAATTCTCCTTTACTGTCTCTTTTCCCTGTTTCCTTTTTCCTCTGATCTTGGGTGGCAGTGGCGATCTTAGGAGCTGAGTAATGGTGTTGGATTGCTAGCTGAACCGTGCGGAGCTCCTCTTCAAGCTTCTTCTTCTCCCTTCTCTTCCCGGAGCTCAGAATCGTCTCACCGAGGTAAGGGAAGCTAGGTTTATGGCTGTTTGGTTGTGAATGAATGCATAAACATATAGTGTAACTGATTTTCTTGAAATGATGAGCAATAAAGTGTAACGACCCGGCTAGTCACTACACATACACCACTGTACACCGGAAACGCCAGACAGAAAGGACAAGTATATAAATATAGGATCTAGAATATAAATATATACAAAGTCTCTATCCGACTAGAGTTAGAGTGTACAACACAAAGTCCAATCAATGCTACTATCCCAAGTAGCTACATAACAAAATAGTCACAAAAACGATCAGCTCTACTGGTCCGCCGAAGACTCATCCTTAGACGCCCACCTATCCCTGCTCTGCTCCCATACATAGTATGATCATCGCAGTCCAACATCATGGAGACAACAAAAGGGTAAGCTAGTGTAATTAAAATTCAACATACAAATATATATATATCAATATAAATAAACAACAGATACAATTATCAGCACACTTATACAGCTTATACCACTTAACAATATCAGCACCGCAATGCGGCAATATCAGCACCGCAATGCGGCAATATCAGCACTGCCTTAGCGGTTAGAATCAGCACCCATATGTGGCTAACAACAGCACCGACTTAGCGGCTATAATATCCCCCAACTCAGCACAGCCCAGCACAACACAACACAGCACTTCAACACATCAATCAACTTAACAAAAATCATTTAAAGTACCACATTATTTAGCCATAACAGCACACATCTTCAGCATACACCTCATCAATCTTATAGCATAAACATCAATCAGCACACAATGCGTCGTCACGCATATCAACTCGGAGATCTCCTACAGCAACTCAGCCATTATGGCCTACAACAACTCAGCCATTATGGCCTACAGCAATTCATATCAGCATTCAACACAACACAACTTTTGCAACTCAACATATCAACTTGCAATACAACACAACTGGACAACTCAACATCAACTTTCAACACAACTCAACTGTACAACTCAACATCAACTTTCGACATAACTCAACTGTACAACTCAACATCAATCAACCAACATCATCCATTAGTCATCACATTATATTCGTCTATAACTCAACTAAGCATAAAACAACATTAACCAACATATATAAATTTCTCATCTCCGCGCCCGGCGCACTCATGGTCGCGCCCAGCGCGGTACAACCAGAGAGCACCAGGGGCTAGCGCGCCCAGCGCAGGTATGCCTGCGCCTGGCAGGACTCAGCTAGAGAGCCCAAGGCTCACACGCGCCCAGCGCATGCCAGGCAGAGACTCCCAGGAGTCTCGCGCGCCCGGCGTGCCCATACCTGCGCCCAGCGCGGGGAAGGCAGAGACCTCCCCTTGGTCTCGCGCCCAGCGCAATTCAAATTGTGCCCAGCGCCCACAGGGCAGAGACTCCCAAGGAGTCTCACGCCCAGCGCGACAAGGGCCGCGCTCAGCGCAACGCATCAATATCAGCATATACATATATATACATTACAGTGTGGCATTTCATCATCAACAACATAAAATAGCATGATCAACAATTTCACAACGTACGACATGTTCAACACATACTCCGACCCAATCCTCTTATTTACAACTCATCTATCTTATCAAATTACCCACCCAAACAACACCAATCAACCTAAGCACCTAAAACAACTTTAAACTTAACCAAATCACTAAATGGAAAATGGCAACCTTCACAGAAAATAACACATCATGAGTTATACTACTCCTACCATGCTCATCCTTATCTCATATGAAAGATAATCAAATTTCACACAACTCTCATGAAGACACCAAGTCCTAATTCTTTCATCTACCTTGTTAAAAATTCTAAAAACCGCAACAGCTATACGTAATGCTGGCAGCTTGACCTCTCTTCACTAAAACAGCCATAACTGGAGTTCTAAAACTCCTTTTTGGGTGATTCCAACGCCATTGGAAAACTAACATCCAAGGCTACAACTTTCATGAAGACTATGAAGTCAATTTCGGAACTTCAAATGCGCGCTCAGCGCGTTCAAGTGCGAGCTCAGCGCGTCTCAACCAGAGACCTACAGAGGTCTATTGCGCCCAGCACGGTTCTCCCCGCGCTCAGCGCGATTCACCCAGTGAGTCCCCATTTCAAGTCGCGCTCAGCGCGAATTCAAACAGGAACCCTCACCTACTTCGAAAATTCCATCAAAACCTGCGAAAATCAACATGCAACCCAGCCAAAAGTTCCCATTCTCACCACGTATCAACAAAAACGTCTCATTTTCGACATGCAAACACAAATCAAGATTTACTCAAAATTTCCGCAAGGACCTCGAAAACCCGAAGAACCCCAATTCATCAATTTCAGCAGTTTTCAGCTCAAATGTAGCAAACATTATACCACAAAAGAGTTTTTAGAACTCGTTTTCAGCCAAACAAATCAAAGGACTAGCTTCCCTTACCTTGATGCGAAAATCCGAGCTTCGGGACCACGGAGATCGGAGAAGAAGAGGAAACTTGAAAACGAGTGGAGAAGAGAGACAATCTTCAGCTAGCTCTGCCTAAGCTTGGTCAACACCTTCAGTCCAAGGTCACCCCAAAGAAGAAAACCAGCAACAAGAAAAAGGAGAGGGTGAGAGTGAGAGTGGGTTGAGAAGAAGAAAATGAGTAAGGGGTTCACGGGTCTCACAACCTCCCCAACAACAAGTGTTTTCGTCCCCGAAAACAAACTTACTTGGGAAAAGAAACGGATACCGCTCCCTGCACTGCTGCTCCACCTCCCAAGTAGCCTCACCAGTAGCTGCATCCCACAACACCTTTACCAGAGCAATAGACTTGCCTCTCAACTCCTTCAGCTTATCATCCACCACTACTACCGATATCTTCTCAAACGTTAGGTTCTCCTTTACCCACACATCATCTAGCTCAACCACATGACTAGGGTCATGAACATACCTTCTCATATGAAAGATAATCAAATTTCCTACAACTCTCATGAAGATACCAAGTCTTAATTCATTCATCTACCTTGTTAAAAATGATAAAAACTGCAACAGCTATAAACAAAGCTAGCAGCTCGACCCCTCTTCACTAAAACAGTCATATCTAGAGTTCTAAAACTCCTTTTTGAGTGATTCCAGCGCCATTGGAAAGATAACATCCAAGGCTACAACTTTCATGAAGACTATAAAGTCAAATTCTGAAAAGCAAATGCGTGCTCGGCGCGTTAATTTCGCGCTCGGCGCAATTCTCAACCAGAGACCTGCAAATTCTATTATGCCCAGCGCTGTCCTCATCGCGCCCAGCGCGATTCACCCAGAAATTTCCCATTTCAAGTCGTGCCCAGCGCGAAGAACTGCGCCCGGCACGAATTCAAACGGAAACCCTTACCTGCTTCGAAAATTTCATCAAAACTTGCGAAAAATACTAGGAAACCAACATGCAAACCATCCAAAGGTCTGCATCTTCATCAATCATAATGAAAAACATCACCTTTTCAACATGCAATCACAGATCATGAAGATCCCCCAAAATTCTCACCCAACCCCGAAAACTCCTAAAATGAGTGTTCTTCACCGCAGCTCATCAGTTCAAGAAAATCAGTTACACTATATGTTTATGCATTCATTCACAACCAAAGAGCCATAAACCTAGCTTCCCTTACCTCGGTGAGATGATTCCGAGCTCCGGGAAGAGAAGGGAGAAGAAGAAGCTTGAAGAGGAGCTCCGCACGGTTCAGCTAGCAATCCAACACCATTACTCAGCTCCTAAGATCGCCACTGCCACCCAAGATCAGAGGAAAAAGGAAACAGGGAAAAGAGAGAGTAAAGGAGAATTGAGAGAAAGTGAGTTGAGAGGGAGAAAATGAGAAGAGTGAAGTGAGTAGGGAGAAAGAATATATGAACGGGGTCTCACAACCTCCCCAACAACAAGAGTTTTCATCCCCGAAAACAGATTTACTTGGGAAAGGAAACAGATACTGCTCCCTGCACTGCAGCTCAACCTCCCAAGTAGCCTCACCAGTAATTGCATCCCACAACACCTTCACCAGGCAATAGACTTGCCCCTCAGCTCCTTCAGCTTATGATCAACTTCAGCTACTAGCAACTTCTCAAATGTCAGATTCTCCTTCACCCGCACATCATCTAGCTCAACCACATGACCAGGGTCATGGACATACCTCCCCAACAGGGACACATGAAATACATCATGTAGGTTTGAAAGAGACGGTGACAAAGCCAACCGATAAGCAACCGGACCCACACGCTGTAGTAGTAGCTCTGGATGTATTTTTGGTACATTTTGAATCTAGTCAGACTTGGACATGTATATATGTATATTCTAGACACTATATGTATACACTTGTTCTTTTCTGTCCGGTTTCAGGTATACGGTGTGGTGTGTAGTGACCAGCCGGGTCGTTACAAAAACAACAACATCTCTTGCATGACTTAACATCTTGTTCACCCTCCCATCTAATCCTGACTTGTTTCAATATTAACATAATCATTACAGTCCAATAACATGCAAAAATAAGAGTAAGTTTGTATTACATGACTCAATCAAGCATATAGCTCACGAGCACAAACATCTGAAATGTACATAACAATTCATAGCACAATAATTATCACACAACATCTCAAACACATAGCTTTAGCCCTTCATACTTCCCATATACACATTATAATTACTCTTTAGACTTTCATACAACAAGTCATAAGATTATGTCTCTTTCAATTTGCTCATGGTTCTTAATATTTACCATTGTAATTCACAAATGCTCTTTTGCTATCTTAAGTTTTTATGACCTCATGTGGTATAAAGATGATACCCAGAGTTCTACCTATGATATTAAGTTGATTTTAATTTTATTAAAAGTTTAAGACATTAATTTACAACTTCTATGTTGACTATAAGAGTTAGTTTTAACATATAGTTTTTTGAAAAAAATACAAAATCATAGCTTTTAAGTCTAAATTTGATATCTTGACCTTTGTTAATTAATTTCATCATATCATGAGTTCTAAATATCCTTTTCTAGAGATGAATCCAATTCTATTGGAAAACTAACATCCTAGGCTACAAATTTTGTTAAGATCACAAATGCTAATTCAATCATTTAAATCTCCTTGCAACGCTTACAAGGTAAAGACATTACTTTTCACGCACAGGACATGAAACTTATTTTCTAACTCACATAACTCAATCATTTCTTAACATTTTTATATGATTTTTGAGTTTAAAAAATAACTACAAATTAATATCTAGTTTCCAACCCAACAAAAATGATACTCTAATTGGTTAATCACATAGAGAAAAATTACATAAATATTGAGATATGTTGAAACTAGAACTTTTAGATAACAAAGCACAACTCACACCTAATTCAATTCTCCCAAGTTAATTGATTAAAACATAATTAATGCTTAAACTACACTTTTATATCCTTAATTAATCAAACACATACACCAATTTCACAAAAATCTCTTAATTTCATCAATTTCCATTCTACTCTATAAATTAAGATTTTCCTATAGAAACTACAAGATCTCATAGATTCACAATATCTTGTGTACAAAGCCAAACATGTATTCATATTTCATCTGTATCAATACTTAAATTCAATAAACAACTATCTCCTTCAAACAATCAAATAAGGGGACTCCCAATGTCCTCACACAAAGCAAAACATGACACCAACCACTTATATTTTTTTCTCATATCAAACAAGGGGCTCTTAAGGTCCCATATAGAGTAACAAAATCATAACAAAGGTATTGTGGTTAATCTCACTAACCAAACAATTACCTCTCTCCCTTTATCTCCATAAACGTTAGAAGGAGGACGAATATGATACGTTCAACCCAAAGGAAGAAGGTCCAACTAAAGAGATCAACACAACTAGGCCCAAATGTGAAACTAAATTAACAACCCAATTGGCTTAAAAACTATATATGAAAATAGTTGCTTGGCAGCCCAATCTTTCACTTGCTTGTTTATCTATCCGTTGGAAACTTTTTTTATGCTTGTCCTTATGTTTGGGAACATCTTCATTAATTGTTAGAATAATTTAGTCTACTTTACCCTTATGTTTTTTTTATCACCATCTATGTATTAAGGGGCCTTTTGGTCTTTTATGGAAATAGAAAGAAATTATTTAGTAGTTATAGTTTTCCTTAGTTATTTCATCTTGTGTTTCTATTGAATTGGAAATTTAGATAGAAGAAAACCTATCAACAAAGATTTCTAACATGCATTTTGACGGCCTCTGTATTTTCTTCAAGGGATTCCACGTTTGAGAGAAAAAAGAGATAAGAGAAGCGTAAAAGAATTTGTAGCCTTAATCCCTTTTTAAAATCAACCTTAACTTATTTTAATTAAAACAAATATGAAATACACATCTCTCCAAATAATTTACATAATATCATATGATTTTACAAAATATTTCTTAATTAAATAAAAATACACTTAATTATTTTAAAAGATGTCATATTATTTATAAAGCACATTTTATTAATTAAAAAAATCCTTTATTATTTTTTAAAAAATGGGGTTAGACAAATTGGTTGGTTATAAGCTTATGTTGTGCTAGTAAAACACTCTATTTCAAGCTTTAGGACTTTTTTCTTGAATTCGGGCATCTATCATATTAGATGCTATATTCGTTAGAGGCCATGGATTCTATGATTTCCACACCCCCTCAGCAGTCTTTGCATTCATGGTGTCTCCAACCATCGAGGATCCTCTTGGTTTGGTTCACCAGTCCAATAAGGAATCATATATATACCCATTCAAGGTCATCAAAGTCAATGGTTATGACATTTCTTAAGAAGAGATAGATACCTTCCCCGTGCATAAATAGGTCCTTGCCCTCCTTTTACTGAAAGTTGATGATGTGATTTCTCCTTTGGAGATATAGAGAGTGATGGAAGAAATGGTCTATGAATCGTTCAATCATCACATCCCCAGAAATGTCTACAGACTTTGGAAGCACTCCTTTGCATTGTCCAGGGAAAAATCTCGTCTAAATAGCTTTCCTCAAGAATGTCTTGGAACTTCTCTATCTCACAAGTATCTAAAAACTTTTAGAGATGTGAGCATTGGGATCCCTCATCTTGCCTACAACAAATTGATTCTACCTCAATAAGTTAAGTAATGTTGGGTTAACGCGGAAATTGGCATTGATGGGATGGGATGATTTACAATAGCGAGTCGTCGATGACCCCTAGTATTCCTGAAATCGCCAAGAGTGCTCCTGGGTGGCAATGGTAGACGTGGTTTTTCAGCCATTAGTTTGTTGATTTCCTCCTCAAAAGTCTCCTTAAATGTGTGAAAAGAGTTGACTTCGCACTCATTGACAAGAATTTATCCATTTGCGTCCTAACTATGGTTTTCTACCCGTTAGCCTTCACAATTTTCTCAATTCCTAGATCAAAGATGATGATTCTTATTGATCGCAGACTACACATATTAAATAACAAAAATCGTAAGAAGCAAAGGTGTAGTATAAAAATTAAAAGAGAGCATATTTTATTAAGACTAGGCTTTAGATTATGGATTAAAATTATAATTAGAGACACAAATCTATAAGATCATTATTATTGTTGTCTCTATAATTATCATTATCATTATCATGCACTCCTATCACACCATCACCACCGTTGTGGCTGCCATGGCTATGACAACAACAAGGGTGGTAACACCAGTGGTGTTGGCAATGGTGCCACCATTACATTGCTCCACCACTCATTATCATCTTCACCACCATCACTATTGTCATAGTTATAACCTTCTCTTCTTGATACAAATACCCTCGCAAACAAATACTAATAAAATAATCCTAACAATATATATATATATATATATATATATATATATGAGAATGAGAATGTTCAATCTAAATACTTAAATTAAAATAAACAACTTAGGTTAAAATATTACAAATAAAATTACCACATATGACTACTATCATAATTAGCTCATTATTATTGATGTCACCACCACCATCACTACAAAAAATATGTAATTTAGCGACCACCAAAATTGGTCGTACAATTGGTCGCTATTTATCTTAGCGACCGAATTTAATTAGTCGCTAAAACCCTGGTTGCTAAGCTATTTAGCGACGGAAAAATTTTCGGTCGCTGTTTAGCGAACGAAAATTTCGGTCGTTGTGAGAAATACGTTTCTACATTTCTGTTAGGATTCTCAACATTAGCTGGCAAGATTTTTTTGCCTTACTGTCAATTCCGTTATCCTTGCTACGTTGGCCAGTTTGTTAGGATGGTTAGCTATTTTCTTTTTTTCATTTTTGAATTGTCTATGCTGTATATATATTCAGCATCCCTGTACCTTACATTTCGGATCAGTAATAATGAGGATTGAAGCATTTCAAAATACTCTTAGCATTTCTCTGTCATGGTATCATCACTGAAACCTCACCCTTCTTCCGCTTAACGTTCTCTTCTTCTTCCTTAATACTTGACCATGGCTTCCGCCAGCCAGAACACTACACAGACACCGAATCACCTGGTGAATCCAGCAAATCTGCTCTACCTGCATCCTGGAGAGAATCCAGCATTAGTACTTGTTTCGCCTCTTCTCACGGAGAGCAATTTTCACCAATGGGAGAGAGACATGGTAGTCGCCCTTGAAACCAAAAATAAGGAGAAGTTCATTGATGGTACTCTTTCTTGTCCACCTATTACAGATCCACTACACGAGGCTTGGCGTAGATCCAATCGGATGGTGATGTCATGGCTCACTCGTTCCATGACTCCTTCGATCAAACAGTCGGTGATGTGGATGGATACGGCATCGGAGATTTGGAGGGATCTCAAGGATCGCTTCTCTCATGCTGACAAATTCTGGATTTCTGATCTTCAGGATCAGATTCTTGCTTGTCGTCAAGGTGACTTCAGTGTTTCTGAATACTATACGAAATTGAAAATCCTGTGGAAAGAATTGGAGCTCTATCGGTGTGTTCTGACTTGCACCTGTTTGACACCTTGCAAATGTGGTCTTCTCTCTAAACTTCACAAAGAAAGATAGGATGATTATGTGATTAGATTTCTTCGCGGACTTAATGAGAGCTATGCACAGGTTTGTTCTCAGATCATGATGCTGGATCCAATGCCTTTGATTGCCAAGACTTTTTCTATGGTTCTTCAGCATGAACGTGAATTCATTGGCCTCATTCCGAAACATTTTGTTCCAGATTCTTTGGCTTTTGCTGCTATGTCCACTAATCAACCCAGATTCAACTCCTCCGACAGGACCAATTCCAATGCAAGCAAGAACAATTCCAAGAACAACAAATTCTGTGAGAAATGCAAGAAAACCAATCACACCATTGAGACTTGCTACTTTCGTATCGGTTTTCCTACTAGTTACAGAAAGAATAAAACCAACAACAAGGCTTCTGCCAGTTTGGTTGAAGTGGATTCAGCTGCCTCTCTTCCGCACCTAGATTTGGATGGCAGTCCTACCAATGACCAGTTCACTTTCTCTAAAGACCAGTATCACGCACTCTTGGCTTTGCTCCAACACACTAAGGATCATTCATCCTCAGTAAATCATGCTTCTGTCCACAACTCAGGTACATCTTATGCCTCTAATCATTGGATCGTTGACAGTGGTGCCACTGGCCACATTTGTCCAACCAAATCCTTATTTCATAACCTTCGCGCCACCAAACCAATACCCATTAAACTGCCTAATCACACTACTGTCATTGCCAATTTTTCAGGAAATATTCATATAGGTGACTTATTACTTGCTGATGTCCTGTTTGTACCTGAATTTTCTGTTTCTCTCATATCTGTTCCCAAGCTTGTTTCCACTATTGATTGTATGGCAGTGTTCTGTGATTCTCACTGTTTCTTTTTCCAGAAATCTCATTTCAAGATGATTGGAGCAGCTAGGAAGATTGATGGCTTGTACTGTCTTGAAGAATCAAATGATTTGAATTGCAATGAAGTTTTACAACATTCTGTTATAAATAAATCAAATATTTCTGTTGTAAATGCAGTAAATACCAGTGAATTGTGGCATCATAGACTCGGCCACACTTCGAATTCCATTTTGCAGTTGTTATCTTCTCAATATAATGATATTATATACAAAAACTGTACGCCATGTGATACTTGTCACTTTGCCAAACATAAGAAATTACCCTTTCCTGTTCGCATCTCTAAAAGTTCTCATCTCTTTGAACTGTTGCATGCTGACATTTGGGGACCTTTACACACAATTTCCATTGATGGTCATAAATATTTCTTAACGCTTGTTGATGACTTCAGTAGTTTCACATGGGTCCATCTTTTAAAATCAAAAGCTGAGGTCAAAACTGTTCTTCCTAAATTCATTAATCTCATTGAAAATCAATTTGGTATAAAACTTAAAAGACTAAGGTCTGACAATGGAAAGGAATTTTTCTTAACTGATTTCTTTTCCTCCAAAGGCATTTTTCATGAAACCTCATGCATTGAAACACCTCAACAAAATGGCATAGTTGAGCGCAAACATCAACATATTTTGAATGTAGCTCGAGCCTTACTTTTTCAATCTAGTTTGTCTTCTGTTTTTTGGTCTTATGCTATAAAACATGCTGTTCATCTCATCAACATGATCTATTCCTTTTCTTGAAAATAAATCTCCTTATGAATCAGTTTTTGGAAAAATTCCTGACCTTAGCACACTTAGAGTTTTTGGTTGTTTAGCTTTTGCTAACACTATCACTTCTGGCATAACCAAATTAGACAAAAGAGCCTATAAGTGTATTTTTCTAGGTTTCAAACCAGGGGTCAAAGGTTATCTCTTATATAATCTCACTACAAAATCTTTTCTGTTATCTCGCAATGTGATTTTCTATGAGTCCCATTTTCCATATGCTTCTAATTCCCCATCTATTTCTAATAACCACACCATTGGTACTACTGCATCTCAATAGTCATTTGATTCTTTAATTGCTTTTGACATTATTTCTGTTGTTCCTAATCATGTTACTTCTGACATTGTCTCTAGTAATATTGATCATAATGTTGTTGAACTAGTTATGCAATTCAATGATGATTCTAATGATGCTGTGCAAATAGTTGATCAACCTGCTAGAATTTCAACTAGACCTAGGAAACCACCTGCTTACTTGTCTGATTATGATTGTCCAACTCTTTCTTCTGCTAATACTTCCTGTTGTACTCCTTATCCTTTGCATTCATATTTTTCATATTCCAATTGTTCTGACTCTCACACTGCCTTTTGCATGTCTTTATCTGCCACCATCGAGCCTACTTCCTTTAAAGAGGCTTGTCAGCATGATCATTGGCAGCAGGCTATGCTTGCGGAAATTCAGGCTCTTGAGAGGAATAAAACTTGGTCATTGGTCAGATTGCCGCCAAAGAAAAGGGTTGTTGGGTGCAAATGGGTCTACAAGACTAAACTGAATGCAGATGGGTCCATAGAAAGACATAAGGCACGACTTGTTGCCAAAGGGTTTACCCAAATTGAAGGCATGGATTTTTTTGAAACTTTCTCACCTGTTGTGAAGTTAACAATGGTCAGATTCCTTCTTTCCGTTGCAGTTTCTCACAACTGGTTTTTTACACCAGCTTGATGTTGCTAATGCTTTTTTGCATGGTGATTTAGATGCAGAGGTTTATATGAAACCTCCCCCGGGATTGATTCTTCCTGAACCTCATTTGGTTTGTAAATTGCACAAGTCTCTCTATGGACTCAGACAAGCTTCTCGGCAGTGGAATTCTAAGCTCACCTCTGCCTTAATCTCCTATGGTTTCTCTCAGAGTCCTGCTGATCACTCCCTCTTCATCAGACACTCTTCTACTTCTTTTACTGCTCTGCTGGTTTATGTTGACGATATAGTTCTTACTGGTGATAGAATGCAGGATATTGTTGCTGTTAAGCAGTTTTTACATCATGAATTCAGAATCAAAGATTTGGGAAACCTCAAATTTTTTCTTGGTTTTGAAGTTGCTAGATCACAACAGGGTCTTATTCTGAACCAGAGAAAATATTGTTTGGACATCTTGGCCGAATTTGGTTTCACCGGTTGCAAGCCTGCCAATTCCCCTTCGAATCCTACTGTTAAACTCAAGGATGATGAAGGTGATCTTGTTCAAGATCCTACTGCTTACAGGAGATTAATTGGTAAACTGCAGTATTTAACAAACACTCGTCCTGACATTTCCTTTGCTGTTCAGCAAGTTAGTCAGTTCATGTCCAAGCCAAGATACTCTCATCTAAATGCTGCGTTCAGGATCTTGAAATATCTCAAAGGATGTCCCGGCTTAGGTCTTTTCTATCCTTCTGCTAATCCTCACAGAATTCAGGCCTTTTCTGATTCAGATTGGGCTAATTGCTGTATCACTAGAAAATCCACTACTGGTTACTGTGTCTTCTATGGTAATTGTCTTATCTCCTAGAAATCCAAGAAGCAATTCATAGTTTCTAGGAGCTCTACTGAAGCTGAATATAGAGCTTTAGCTTCTATTGCTTATGAACTGCAGTGGTTAAAGTATGTTGCTGATGATTTGTGTCTCCAAATTCCACTCCCATTTCCTACTTTTTGTGATAATCAGTCTGCCATTCAGCTGGATTGTCATCTTATTCGTGCTAAGATTCTTGATGGGCTCATTGTTCTTTCTCATGTTCCTTCGAAGCATCAATTGGCAGACATGTTCACTAAGCCACTTTATCCCGGGCCTTTCAATGTTAATTTGTCCAAGATGGGCTTGCTGAATATTCACCACCCATCTTGAGGGAGGGTGTGATAAATACGTTTCTACGTTTCTGTTAGGATTCTCAACATTAGCTGGCAAGATTGTTTTGCCTTACTGTCAATTCCGTTATCCTTGCTACGTTGGCCAGTTTGTTAGGATGGTTAGCTATTTTCTTTTTTTCATTTTTGAATTGTCTATGCTGTATATATATTCAGCATTCGTGTACCTTACGTTTCCGGTCAGTAATAATGAGGATTGAAGCATTTCAAAATACTCTTAGCATTTCTCTGTCAGTCGTAAAATGGTTGCAATGATTTTGGTCACGGAAGTGTATAGGACCAAATTAATGACCGAATAAATCGGTCGCTATATATTTAGTTTTTATTTTATTAAATTTTATAGACGTTGCAAATTTGGTCACTACGAACCACTCATATTTGGTCTCTGAAGGGTTTTATTTCACAATAATTAACTTTTTAGCATGTTTTGTCCTTAATTACACAATTTTTGGAAACTTCCTAGAAGGTCACCCATCTCTATATTACTCCAAGTCAAGCACGTTTAACTATGAAATTATGATGAAATAAGCTACCGAAAAGCAGATGTATATGTTGTTAGTATAAGTAGTACAAATTAATTCATTTAAGTCATCCTTAACTATCCAATCTCATACTTATATTATCTTTGGATCCTTATCATTTTGGTGTATCCGGACCTTTATAAATATATAATAATATATATAATAATTATATTACTAATTATAATAATTATATTATATTTAATTAATATTTATTTATGTATATACACTTACTTTTATAATTAACAATCTACTTATTTCTATTTAAAATTAATTTTATGATACAATTTAAATTATTTATTATAAATTTAAAAGTTTAAGTAATAATTTATATATTTTAAAATGAGAAGGGTTATAATAACACTGGTACGTATAACTTTTACTAAGTATTACACTGCTAAATAACTTTATATTAAATGTAAATTTTGTAAATCCAACCGTTAGATTGAAAGTTCATATCACTTTATATGTTTATATCAATTTTTGTTAAAATTGAACAACAACTTAAAAGTAATCAAAGTGCTCATATTTTATTTGAAATGTATATATTACGTTAATTTTGTTTTACAAGAATGAAGTATCAAATCATCATGAATTCGTATAAAATTTTGTATATATGATCTAAGAGTAAAAAACTTTTAATCTAGCGGTTGAATTTATAAAATTCACATTTAATATAAAGTTATTGAGCGATGTAATACTTAGTAAAAGTTACACCGATTTTTTTAAGTTTTATTTAGCGACCAAATAGAATTTTGTCGCTAATTTTAACTAATATTTAGCGACCAAATAAAATTTCGTTGCTAATTTTAACTAATATTTAACAACTAAATAGAATTTCATTGCTAATTGTAATTAATATTTAGCGATCGAATTTAATACTGTCGCTAAAAAAATCAAAAATTCTGATTTAGTGACCGAATTCAATTCTTTGCTAATTTTAACTAATATTTAGCGACCGAATTTAATTCCGTCGCTAAAAATAAAAATTTCTGATTTAGCGACCGAATTCAATTCGGTTGCTAAATTTAACTAACATTTAGCGACCGAATTCAATTTCGTCGCTAAATTTAACTTCTATTTAGCGACCGAATTGAATTTGGTCGCTAAATTTAACTAATATTTAGCAACCGAATTCAATTTCATTGCTAAAAAAAATAAAAATTTATAATTTAGCAACCGAATTCAATTTCGTCGCTAATTTTTAACTATTATTTAGCGACCGAATTCAATTGTGTTGCTAATTTTAACTAATATATTTAGCGACTGAATTTAATTTCACTGCCAAAAAAAATCAAAATTTATAATTTAGCAACCGAAATAACGATCAAATTTAATTCTGTCGCTAAAAAAATCAAAATTTCTTATTTAACGACCGAAATAGCGACTGATTTTTTAGCGACAACTTATTTTAGTTACTAAATCAATCGCTATTTTGATTATTCATAATCAGTCGCTAAATAGCTACTGATAAATTTCGGTCGCTATTTTGCAATTTTCTAGTAGTGAGTCACCAACACCACCATTATTGAAACCACCATCACCATCATTGAAATCATCACCTTTATTACCACCAACAATAACAATGATGGTTTGGGTGTGGTAGTTGCAGAGACCATAATGGTAGTGGTTATTGCGACGACATTTTTGATGGTAGTAACGATGGTGATGGTATCGACATCAATGACAGTGATGGTGATGATGTCAATAGTGATGATAATAATAGTGATGGTGATGGTGATAATAACAGTAATGACAATAACAATGGTGAAAACAATTATGATGATGACATTATGTGATAATTTTATTTGTAATCTTTTAATTTAATTCGTTTCTTTTAGTCTAATGGTTGAGATTAAACATTTTCATTATCACGTAAAAAAAGACATATTCTAGTAGTATATTCTCTATCTTTGTATGTGTGTGTCTCTCAATAAATCATGTTTTATATCAAATTTTAACGATTCAACTTTTAAATTAAAAGTTTTTAATAAATAGGTCAAATCTGCAAATTTTTAAAAATTTTGAAAATCATATGATACTTTATTATATAGATTCAAATTAACATATATAGAATATTTATGATTATCTGTCAATTTAAATCGAAATATCATATGATTTTTAAAAAAAAAATTAAAATTTGTAAACTTGATCTATACATTAAAAACTTTTAATTCAACAATGAATTGTTGAAATTTGATATAAAAGATGTGTTATTAAGTTGAATAAATCTAAATGAACTTATTCTTGAATTAAGTGGATCTCTTCTCTGTATATATATATTAAAGTCCTTTATTGTTTACATCATGCCTGTTTCTAATTTGTTTATAAATTATTTTCCAATTTGGATATAATCATCTGTGCTTGTGCTCATGCATTTTGACATATATGAAACGTGTTAAGAATCATGACTAGATTTGTTTTTCTATTATTGACTACAATTATATGATTGAGCAAAAGTCCCAAAATCCACATAGTAGTTTTCATATCTTCATTTTGCTGCAAAGAATGAACTGGCAGATAAAATAGGTTAGGAATAATTTTTTTCTTATAATTACATAATGATCATTTGATCAAGAATTTTGAATGTCCACCACATTATTATGAGTTTAATAGACATGTTCTATCAATATAAATATTTTATATTATTAATTAATTAAAAAATATTTTAAAGATAATTTTTATAAAATCAATATACTTATATATCTTTCCCGATGAATTATCATTAAGTGATGTGTATTATTTATTCTTAATACATTTAGCTAACAAATAAAAGTACAATCACCATGAGTCTATTTTAAATAAACAAAATAAAAAATAAAAATACAACCACTTTGTTGAACACAAACATCAATCAAACAGGAGCTGTTCTAGCAGACACTGCATGGTGAGTGTCCACAACATCATTTTCATCATTCTCCCCACTCAACTCCTCCAATGATTTTCCCTTTGATTCTGGAACCATCAAGGTAAACAACATCCCAATGAAGTTGATCACACCAAGCATAATAAGGGAGTTCTTGATCCCAATACCTGTAGGGTACCCTGCATCAGTCTTGGAAGGGTCCTTGCTTTGTGCAGCATAGAGGAATCCAAATGCACCCACAATTGCACCAGCCTTTCCTGCAGCAGCAGAAATTCCATGACAAGTAGACCTTAGTCTTGCAGGGAAAATCTCTGCTGGCACAACAAATGTGGTGGCATTTGGACCAAAATTGGCAAAGAAAAAAGTGAGAGAGTACATCACAACAAACCCAATTCTGTTTGCTTTCTTAGTCCAATGATCATAGGGTATGGCCAAAGCAAACATGAACACAGTCATGAAGAAGAACCCCATCAGCTGGATAGCAAAACGGCCCATGCGATCAATAAACAACACTGTTAACCAGTAACCTGGCACAGTGCTGCACAGTGCTATAAGTGTTTGTGCTCTTGCAATCTTATACACCTCATGGATTGCATTCATTTCCTGTGCTTTAGGGATCCACCCAATTGCACTGAAAATGTCCTTTTGGAAAAGGTTCTGGCTGTAGAATGCTATGTCCAAAAGGAACCAAGTGGTGGTGGTTCCAACCAAATGCAAACCATGGCGTTTCACAAACTCCTTGCTGAACAAACCATACTTGTTGCCCTCATTCTCTGTTAATTCCTTCACCTTTTCCTCTTCAGCTTCAAGTTCCACTTGTAACACCTTGGACATGTCTGCAGCAGCTTGTTTTGCATTCTTGGCCACAAGGGCTGTGTAACGTGCAGTCTCTGGCATTTTCATGCGCCAGTAGTAGGTGAGTGCTGCTGGTACTGCACCACACATCAAAACTATTCTCCAAACATAGTCAAATGCAGGCACCAAGGATGCTTCTGGATCTTGTTCATAAGTAGGAACCTTGTACTTTTGGTCATATGCATATGAAACAACCAAGGCAACTACTCCACCAGCCAAGATTCCAAATCCTTGCATGGCAAACACTGCTGCTATGAACGCCCCACGAGTCTTCTTGTTGGCGTATTCAGACATGATTGTGGCAGAAAGAGGGTAGTCACCACCGATCCCAAACCCTAGCCAGAACCTGAAGAAACAAAGTGTTGCCATGACACCCTTTGGAGTTGATCCAAAGGAGAGCCCTGAGGCAATGGAGCACACTACCATGAGGACAAGAGTTAAGCCATAGACCTTTTTCCTTCCCATTTTGTCACCAAGCCAACCAAAGAATAGTTGGCCAGCTAATGTGCCACATAGTGCCACACCTGTCACAGAAGATTGAACTCTTGGAGGAAGAGTTCCTGGCTTTGCTGCACCTGGCTGTGTGTAATATATCCTCCCCAAAAGCTTGGTGACAAGGGAAATGCAGAAAAGATCATAGGCATCAGTGAAGAAACCCATTCCAGCTATAACAATTGCAGTGAAGTGGTACCATTGTGTCTTGGCCACATCAAGTGCATTCAGCACTCCAAGTTGTCCAGCCATTACTACGTTCTGTTACCAAGCTAGAGACTAAGCTTCCTGCACAAGTACAAGAGATAAGTTTAACAACATTTGTGTTGGAAGTTTGAGATTTTTTCCAACAATCATAAATAGATTATTTTAAACTCTATGCGTAAGTCTGACTAAAAAGTTTTTTATGTCAGTAAAAATAAGTTGTAGCTTAAGACAAATGATACTTATTTGTTGATTTAATCAATTTTTGTTTTATTCAATTAGAGATTTGGAAGCTTTAGTACTTAAATACTTGTTGTAAATACTTTTAAAATATGCAAAATTGAATTCATAAATCAATTACATCAAATTAGGTTTTATTCTCCTTTATATCTATATTTGTTGATTTTTCTCAAAAATGTTTTTTATATGTTTGATTTTAGAGTTTGATAATAAAGGACACACATATTTTTATATTAATATAATATTATCTACTTTAAATGTAAATTTTATAAATTTACTTTTATTTATCATTTGAAATGTCTCGTATTAATGAAAATTTTGTATAATTTATAAATTCATATTTTTCCTCTTATTTTTAGGATATGAGATAGTAATAACTTTTTAAGACCATCACTAAAGATTGTTCGGTACATATGTTCTGTCTTCTAACTATATATATCTCCCAACGAGTCCAATAATCGTAACATAAGCATGCAATGCAATATTCTTTTATCCTTTATTTTTACTAATTTATGAATGAAAATGATATAGAAATTTGGGATTTCTGATAATTATATGGAGCTTATTAGTTTTCAATTAATTCTCATTTATAATGGTGAAGGAATAAAATAAAGCAGTTTGACAACTCTTCTCAATTAATATAATAGAACACGATCGAGGAACAAGTACAATTGACTTGTGTAAGAAATTAACATGAGCCGTCACTTTTGACTTCTGTGAGGTTGATGTAAGATATGCATAAACTATTGTTACTTTGAAATTAAAATACTATACTGATTGTCAAAAGCTCTGCCATAATATGTGCAGCTAGCTTCTCAAAAAGTTTGATATGTGGTCGAGGCATTTTGTTCACGAAAAACAAAACCCTAATGATGAAATCACTTTATGATAAACTGGTGAAGATAAGAGAAAGAAAAATAATGAAATGAAAATACAAAAAAAGACAAAGGTACAAGAGACCTTCTTTTTTTTAATTGTTTGTTTACATTTGTTTCACTTCTAGGAGAACTGCGCTAGTAGCAGGCAAAGTGTGTAACTGCACTGATGTAAAGTCCAGAGACGACAGTAATGTAATGTGTTGTGGAGAGTGCATGAAAAAATAATCATCAAAATAGCATCCTCGGAGTGGTAAAGAAACTCAATATTCAATGGTGGAGTAATTTTAATAAATCAAGATATTAAGAACTAATTCATCATGATATTGAGATTTATTTACGAACTGATTTTTTTAATAAATACTTTTTCATAATTACATATTAGAAGTTTAGAATTTAGAATCAAATTATCACATTTTAAAAGACAAAATTAACTATCAATCATGTTAGTTAAAATGATTTATGGTGTGTTATCATTATGATAACTAGAAATTCAATAAATATTTTTTCGTACGTACCATATTAAGAGTTTAGAGTCTAAGATTTAGAAGTTAAACTCCTAACAAATGATCACATTTTTAAAAGATAAAATTATCTATTAGTAATGTTCATTAGAGCAAATTCTTCTTTCTTATCATTATTATAACTAGAAAATGTGCTCCTCCCTGGCACCTAAAGAAGTGGAGCCTCCTACAAGGGAAGATCTTCCATTGAGATAGAAAGTAAAAACTCTTTCAAATTCCATGCATAACCAAAATGCACTACAGAATTTTCCAACTTACCAAGAGAGATAGAGAACAAACCTACTTGTCAAAGACTGAAGGAGTATAGAAGTGGAAGTGTTGGGTATGAAGAAATACACTGTGGCGTTGAGTGAAACTACACATATATATAACACAATATCTCACCCTTCCCAATGATTAATACATCCAGAGTAAAAAGAATCGACTAAAGAATCTACAGCATATGCTCAATCTTGAGCTTTCATATATCCTTTCATGTCAACGCTTCGGAAACACTAGGCAAAAAATAAATGTTATTAGTTTTTTTTGTTTTTTTTTGTCAACCATAGAACTTTAAGCCCTGACATTGATCCTACTTGGAGAAAGATACAATTAATAATTACCTTCCGTATTAGTTAATTGCAAGCCAGTATTCAACAAACAACAATATTAATTTTCTCAAATTTATAAAATTATCAGTTAACTATAACTGGCTTCACTTTTATTTTCTATAAACTCACATTTTGATTGTGTCATCTCACGCATATAAACTTGCAAAGGCTTGGTTGGTCATTATCAGATTAAAATTAAATCATATATAGTTTTTTTCAACTTGTTTCAAGTCCCTAAACCTTGCTGATATTTTTCTTCATGAAACAGTGTGCTTGGTTACATCATTAATCTATGTACTTCTATCTATCAAATATATATACGTATGTACTTCTATGTATCAACTGTCAATTATCCCAAAAAGTTAGTTTATTGTTGTTTTTTTTTTAATCTAAAACAATAAACTGTCAATTTATTTTTATCTATATGAGATTATAAAAATGTGTTATGAAGATTGAATCAGGTCCTTCCGCTTTTATCTCAACTCTTTCCTCTCCAATCACTGTTTACTCTAGTGAATTATCAATTATTTTAATCATAAGCTTAAAATTCGTGTTTATAAAATGTCGCTTTTTTGTAAACAAATTAGTCAAAGATTATAAGCTGAATATTTCAAACGATTGCAAAACATATATTAGTGATTCTAACGAGTTTCTTCTTAATATATAGAGAAAATCTGTTCTCAAAGAATTTGATGCAATGAAAAATGAATAGAAATAAAATAAAAGTACATGGAAATGGAATGAAAGACAAAAAGATCGACAGATATACATCTATATATATATAATTGCCAATTGGGCGATGTGATCAACCATAATCGTGTGCAGTCACTTCTGTGTTAATTCCGGTGTTAGAAATTTTTTTCCACCATGAATATACAGCGAGTGAGTGAGCAAATAGTTAAAGACTAAAACTATTTTTTAGGAGCAGTGTTTGGAAGAAAAATCACACCACTTTAAGTTCAATAACGAAAGAACATACAAAAATAAAACAAAATAAAGAAATAGGAAAAAGATGATATAAATTTATTTGAGTTTAAATATGATTTTGTTCATGTATTTATTTTTTTTATATTTTTTAACGATAAAAAATATGAGCTACTATTAGTTTTACTTTTTATCATTTTTTTTCATCCATCTAAAATTGAAATTGTTATCATTGTTGTTTTTAGTCCCTGATATCTGATTATTGTTAACTATTTTATGTTTATTACATGCATGGTCAAATGAAAATAAGTGTCATTAATTTTTTAAATGTAAATAAAATATAGAAAATGATAATTAAAAAATAATTTGAAATATTTTTTTAATTATCATTTTTAATTATAATTCATAAATATTATATTATATGTACTGTTGAATGAAAATTTCTAAATATTACTTTAAGTTGATAAAATAAGTTTGTGAAATATAAGTTAATTTATTTACATTTAAGTTAGTAATAATTAAATATTTTAAATATTAAATTATATATGAAATAGTAAATTAAAAATAACGTAAAAATAAATTCTTATACATATAGAGAGATGTTAACTCTTAATTATTTAAAAGTACCCTTCAAATACATGGTCCATTTTTATTTTGTCCATCTAATATGCTATCAAACTAAATGCTTTATGTCGTAAACACATACACAGACAGACACGTATATATATATATATATATATATATATAATCAGAAACAATGTACCTCAGCTAGCCACCAGTTATTTTTGTTGGGTGACACTAGTGACTAATTATATAGTCACTCACTGAATAGTACTAAATTAAGAAATTATATAAAGTACAAAACGTACAAGTTTCGACAACACACTTGCTTTTGCCATATATGGTGATGGTGACGCATGTAGCACATATATATAATACGCATATATACAATACAACACGAAAACATTATCCTCAATTGTGTGCTTATATCATACTCGTATTCAAGTCAAATCACGCGCAAACATTATTGCCGATAAATTATCTTAAACTTTATGTAACATGCATAAAAATTATTTGATGTAACAATCACGAAAGTCCCATTTGATGGAAATATTTTATAGACTGAAATACGTTTTTAATAAGTATAACAGAGTATATTTATTTTCAATGCTCAAGTATTTTTGTTTGCTTTAATTTCCATAAATTTTAAAACATCTTAAAAAAGAGTTTATTTTAAGATATTTGAAGAGTTTACAAGTTCCTTGATTAATTTATAATCTAATTTGATCAAAATAATCTTATTTGGTATAAGAATTTATATAAGCTAATTTTTAAAAGTTTATAACATATTTTATAAGTAATTGAAGTAGTTTGTAGTTTATAAACTATTTTTTCTCTATTTTATATTTTTATTAATTTACTTGATTTTTATTATCTTTTTTTAATTAAAATAATATTTTGTCTATCTTATCATTGTCTCACTCTCATTATAAAAAAATATTTATGTTATTTTATATTTATTAGTTAACTTAACTTATCGATTAATTTAAGTTTCTCATTGTGGAGAGAATTTTGACATTGCACAAAAACATATTTATCTATTATCTTTCAAGTTGCTTTGTAAATTGTGTTCGAGTCTTTCAATTCTATTGTTAATATTGGAATTTTCTTGACCGTGAAGATGCATTGGTTTGATTTTTTATTTTTTTTGGTTTAGTGAAGTAAGAAGATGGAGGACCAACCTTGGAGTTGCATGTGAGATCCATCACTAGATCTATAGCCAGGAGAGTGGAGGAGGATGGAGGAGCTATCATGCCTAGGGCCATGCTCATCATGAGCATATAGTATTGATCATCTCCTAAGCCTTGATATTATTATAATATGATTTATCATATCCTAAGCCTTGATATTATTTTGGGATACCCTAGACTATAGGACTTTGTTTGATTTTCTTGTAGAGTTAGGGTATTATAGGAGGGTTAGAGTATAGGACTTTATTATAGGACTTTGATTTTCAAATAATTTGGT
The DNA here is from genome assembly GCF_000230855.2 of Cajanus cajan. Classification (NCBI taxonomy): domain Eukaryota; kingdom Viridiplantae; phylum Streptophyta; class Magnoliopsida; order Fabales; family Fabaceae; genus Cajanus; species Cajanus cajan. The sequence goes on from NC_138523.1 coordinate 1,463,654, forward strand.
TTTAGTAACTCGGAATGGGCTGTTCCAAAATTGAAACGAGTCGTTCTCAAATTGAAACGGGCCGCCCCAAATTACAAAAAATGGCCTAAAACTCTAGTTTGGAACGGGCTGTTCCAAGACTAGAACGAGTCATTCCAAGTTCCTAAAAAAGGCTAAAACCTAAGTTTAGAACGGACTGTTCCCAAAACTGGAACGGGCGTTCTTAAACTGGAACGGGCCGTTCCAAGTTGCAAAAAAGGCCTAAAACCTTAGTTTGGAACGGGTCGTTCTAGCATAGACATTTATGTGTTAAACTCAACTCTGGAATGGACCGTTTTGGTTTTCGAATGGGTGGTTCCAGGAGGCGAAATTAACACATAATGTACAGATCCAGAACGGGCCGTTCCGAATCTGGAACAGGCCATTCTGACAACTTTTTGATGATTACAAATAGCAGACTCGGGCACAGTTCTCAGGGTGACAAAATTTCGTCCAAGACTCCTTAGAGAATTTCTCTCTCTCTCCCTCCTATTGTATTTCTTGAGTTTTGTGAGGCATATTGTAGTGAGAAAGGTTGCCACAAAACACCTAAAAATCTCCATATTTGAAGATTTAATAGAGCTCGTTCAAGAGGTATTTCAATCAATCTTCTTCTCTCTCTTTTATTTCTTATCTTTGATAAATATTGTTATAATAAAAGCAATCATATAGACATTTTAGAGTCAATTGTGTAATTTAAATTTCAAGCATGTAAATAGTCATAATAAAAAGGGATTCAATATTTATATTATTATTTTTATAATGCTAACTTCATCATAGGGTACCGATTAAGGGCGTTGTAAGGGTGCTTAATACCTTTCCTACACGTAATTGACCCCCGAACCCAATTTTGGTTATCAAGGCCATTATTGAACTTTTAAAAATCTTTTCTTTTTCCAATGTTTTGAGTAAAACATTGGTAGTGACTCCAAGAACCTATTTTTATTTTTGAAAACCATTAATTAATGATTAGTCTAGTGTCCGAGCATTCCTTAATTGATGAGATTTTCAAAAGGATGTCTAAACCATTAGTCGCGAGATCGAAAATTTTCGGGTTGCGATAATAAGCCCCCAAGATTTGAGTCCATTTGGGTAAAAGAGATTATAGGGGTTAGTTAGACGAGGTGGGGAAGAATAAATTCTGAATGAAATGGCTAGGCGGGTTGGGTAGCCCAATTCAACTAGTGCATAAACTCGACGTAGCGGGAGCTCAATTTGGCAGCATGACTTACCAAGTTAGGCGGTGCATAAACCCCCAAGCTTTGAAATTAACTAGGGGAAAGAATTGAGTGAGAGAATAGCAGGTGTTGATGTGTTTGGCCCAATTAGTGGGGCTTTGATCATGATGACGTGTGGTGCATGAATAGGGAGTCGTGGGTTAGAGGCCATGTGGATGATCATGGATCGTTGATGGCTTAAAATATGGCTTCTATTTTTAAAGGTGTTATTTAAACTGCAGAAGTGGAGGTCAATGGTTACGTGTTTGAGAAGGAGAAAAATGTGCATTTTGTGTAAGGCTTTGAGTATTACGACAGTTGTGGTGCCTTTGTCTTATTGTGCTAGGTATTGATTTTTATTCTTCTTGTGTGCATTTTATATATTGTTGTGTGTGGTGTTAAGTGTGGCATGTGACAGAGATATGGTTAAAAGGTGTTTGGTGTTGTTGTCAAGTGAGAGCAATTCATTTGAAGTAGCTTTAAAGTTGCTGGAGAAGTGTGAGAAAGGTATTATGGGTTACAGTGCGACAGATGCGGTAGTTGTTGTGTAGCCCATATCTGTTAGGGTTGATGATGGGTTCGAGTCACAGGTGAAAGAGGGGGTAGATGACAAGGGAAAGGGTCCATTAGATGTTGATGTATACGAATGGATTAAAAGTGAAATGGACTGGTATAAGAGTAGGGTTGATTTGGAGGAGGTTATTGTGGCGTTGTTGGAGAGGTGTGTGCTGTAAGCTCTAAATGATGCCCACCTATTCGTAGTGCATAATTGCGTTGGAGAGGATCAGGTGTATTTGGGCAAGGAGATGTGTATGCAACCGTTTATGTATATGTATCACTATGTGTTGTAGGATATCGATGTTTCTTTGTCGTTCTCCAAGTTGGAGTGTACACTTTTAAGAAGGGTCAATGTTGCACCGAACTAATTACATCCTAATAGTTAGGTGTTCTTGAGGGCATTCCAAGTGTTGTGTTCTTATATATGTTGGGATTGAGCCAACATTGGCAAAGTTCATGTATTTCTAGCAATTGAAGGTGAGTTTGCCTATTTGATAGATGTCACTAAATGGGTGGCGACGAAGGACATTATTTAGTTTGTTTGCTCAATTGTTCAAAAGGTTTAGAGTAACTTTGTGCATATTGAGGTTATTGTTGGTCATGAGTAGGGTAATTTTGTATTCGACGGGTTGGATGGGGAGCCAAAGTTTCTGTTGTGGTGGATGGAAAATCCTTGGAGATTTAATAGGGAAAGGGGTATTAGAATTATGAAGGCCAAAGTGGATGAATGTAAGGAATTGGTGGGTCAATAATGGCCACTGGATGTGAGAGTTGTGTTGTTGTTGCCTGGTGTGGAAAGTTTATAGGACGTTATGTAGGCTGAGTGTGTTTAATGTTTTGTTTGGCATTATGGTTGTGTGGTACAACGACTTAGGCATTTTTTTGTTTGTTTATAGATTTGATGGGAAAATGAATGCGGAAGTAGTTGAAGACGAGGTTTTGAGTTGTTGATGAGGAGAAGGGGTCAATCAGGGGCAACTAAGAGGGATGAGGAGTAGAGGTCTCATTCGAATGAAATGGAAGGTTAAAAGGGCTACTTATCGTGAAATATCCAAAAAAGATGGGTGCTATAAAGCATGAAGGGTCATCCAAGAAGGTGAAAGTGGACGAAGAAAAAGGTAAGGGTTGGTTGAGCAAGGGGTTTGGTGCATAGGCTATGGTAGTTGGTGAGGTAGCTATGGATTCAATGTTGGTTGTGCAAGAGGAGTTGACTACTGAGATGGTGGTTAGGGTCAGAAGGAAAGGCAAAGCCAATGGTTAAGAGGGTAGATGTTCCAAAAGTGAGGAAAAGTGTTGGTCTTGAAATGATTATGTTAGATGGTGATAGCAGGTCAAAGAAGCTAAGGAAGGGTTTATGGCTATTTAAATGCGAAAATGGGTGGTGTTTAGGGAGGGCTCGAGGGACGGGTTGAGTTGTTCTAGGAGAAGAGTGTTGTGGTAAGATTGGTTGATTTGTGTGTTCTTGTGTCACGAGCATCAAAGGGGGCATGAAGGTTGGACCATCTATTTGTTGGGGCAAGTGTTGAATCATTATGAAGCGTAAGGAAGTTAGGGGTTTATTTTCTCCCGAATAAAGGTTTGGGAGATTTTGACAAGTAGATGGTGGAGAAGGTTGATGTTGTTAAGGGATTTGATGTAGTGGAAGTAATGTTGGATCAATTTCTATCTATTGTGGAATGGTGGGGCAGTCTGAAAGATATGAGGTGCATGCTCGACACACGAATGTGCAAGTGTTTGTGGTGGTTATGGAACAATAACAAACATTGGTAGCTTTTACCATAACAATGTGGGCTGGGAACATAGGAATGGTCAATGGGCAGAGTTTTGTGTTGCTATTAGGTGAGAGAGATCTTGTGCAACGATCACTGGTGGCGGGTCAAAAGAGAAGTTGTAAGAAAGAGAGTGAGAGTTAGAGAAGCTAGCAGTGTGGAAGGAGAAGATTAAGTTGTTGAAAGAAGAGTTAGAGGAACTTCGGTCTTAGAGAGTTGCAACAATGGTAGGACGTGGTCATGCAAAAATAGAGAAGGAGGTGTTATTGGAGGAGAATAGGAGGTTGGTGCATGAGATTGCTCAGCTAAAAGCATAGCGAGATAAGTTGGCGTTTGAACTAGGAAAGGTTGTTGATGATTTCATCTTGTTGGTAACCGAGCCTGAAGCTAAAATAACCAAGAGGAAGCAAGTGGAGGAAAAATTGGTTGTTATTGAAAAAGTTGTATGCAATGAGCATCTATGGGGTTTAGGGTTTAGGGAAAATTAATTTCAAATATTCAACATAGAGAGTACCACATTTTAACAAAACAAAACCAAGTGAAATCTAATACATTAAAATAATAATTGTCCTAAAACATAACTTAAAGAAAAACAAATCCTAGCTAAACCTTGATGTCACATTCTATTAAAGGGTAAACCCAACTACAAGGATTAGGCCTGATGACCAATATCCTCAACCTCATGATATAGATCACCTGCAATAACATACAATAAAGACAAACAAAAACAACAGAAGTGAGAAACATCTCACTTTGTCTCATGATGTAAGATGTAGTTAGACAATCAAACACAAACAAGATATACATATATACACAACATGGATAGATTGGTAACAATAAATCCTTTCACTCTTTCAAGACATAATAATTAAATAATACATAACATTAAGATACATATGCAATGGACACAGACTACATATTATCATGCCTGTGGCACAGTAAAAACATCACACGTCACACTTGTGCATTGTTGCTACCAATAGACATAGAGTAGCCTAGGAGTACATGTTAAGTCACACCCTCAATGCACTCTCACTAGGAGGACATATTACAAGGGTTTGGTCAAGATAGTTTAGTTGTACAAGATACATTCCATGTGCATAAAGGGTGCTACTGGGACTTCCTAATCAAGTTATCCTCAAAGACTAATCACCAAGTTGTTACACAAGGGGGCTTCCTTGACGGTGCATTCCATATCGTACTTTTAAAAACACTTTTATGCATATGATACATGTCAACAAACTCTATGCATAACAATTCACACGATCTCATTAATGCACATATCACATGTCTTATCATATTAGATTATCACATCATTTCACTGTCAATTAATCTCATATCATATAATCATCAACTATTCTCAATATAACAATTAACAATTCAACTATATCAATTAAATAATAATGAATCACATCACCAAAACTCCCACATAGCTCACCATCATATCAATAACATACTCACATACCACAACTAGTTATTAATATTAATTAGTACAATGATTACACATGTTTACAGTTTAAACATAACAATTACACAACATCATCCGATACACCTTAAGATAAAATCATTATGAGATCTCTAGTCATATGTTAACACCTCAATCATAGTTATTAAGAGATCAATGTCACTAAGTATTTAAATTGATAACTTAACTAGCCTAGCAACATTATCAATATCACATGTTAAATCCTTAGACATTGTTATCATGAAAACACTTCAAGTCATTAATAATCAACTTATATCATAAATTATTAACAATTAGTTTCTGCCATGATTTATCTTTCCTAGACATTGATATATGTACATCAAACCATTTGTAAGATTAAACATTTAAAGGGTAAAGTTATTCAACATCACCATTGACAAACTATATTTTTATAACTTAATCTTTTTAAGACATCATGTGTCCAAACACCTTATCTAGAGTTATATATGTGTTATCAAGTTGATCTTAATTTTATTAGAAAGCTAAAACAATTATCTCGAACTTTTATGTTGGCCTTAATAGTTAATTTTGTCATCTACTATTTTTAAAAAAATATAAAACCACTGCGTTTCAGCCTAAATTTGACTACCTAATTGTTGCTCACTAGTTTAATAATAAATTGACTTATAAACCTTATTTTTAGGTGATTTCAATGAAATTTCAAAGTTAACATATGAGGATACAACTCTTATTAAGACACCAAAGCCTAATTTGGACATTTGGGATGCTTTCACGAACTTGCAAGTGGGTGCACATCTGTGCCAATTGCGGTTCAGCATAGGACTTTTCAACATCAATCACATGGGCATGCAATGGAGAGCACGAACGTGCTAGTTGTTAACTTGGGGTGAAATTCACTATAATGAAGTGCAAAAACCGTACATGACAAACCCAAAATCCCAAAACTTTAAACCAATTGGTAAAAATTACGATTAAAGTTTTATACTACTATATTATACCATTAATACTCCAATCCAACCTCAATTTCACATTTTAATTATATACTTCTATTAACTATTCTTAAAATAATCATTTAGGATTTCTATGAGAACACACAGATAATCCAAACTTCATAATATATAATAGGTTCAATCATGAAATTGGAGATATATACAACTACACAATATCTAGGTTGTGCTTCCCTTGTGAACAGTCGTGCTTTGGAAGACCCTCATGATGTTATTATAAATAGGGATCAAACACATTGTAATTTATCCCGTTTCTATCTAGTCTTTCTCTAGTTTTAGCTTTATATTTTCTTTTCTCTCTTGTATTTGTTATTAAGGTTTTGTAAGAGGTTAAGGGCCAAACCCTCGAAGAAGGATTCTTCCAATATGGTTAATTATTTTTCTTTGTTAAATGGGTTATAGCAACATGTGTGACTATTTCTCTCATTCTAGGGTTGTAATGTAATTGTTCCTTGAGAATTCCTAATGATGAATTCATGAATTTTCTTGTTTAAATTTTTGTATTATTTTAGCGTTCCCAATTTTTATACTAGTTAATTAAAAGTTGCATAATCAAACACTTTTGATTAACGAAACCCTAAAATAAAAGAAATATTGTAAAATTGGCATGATCAAGTATTTTTCATAATTTTTAATTGAATTAAATTATTAATTCTCTTCTGTGTGCAAATGCTTCCTAGAACCATAAGGTTGTTAACAATTTTAGAAGTATAATTGGCAACAATTAATTGTGATTCATGAGTTTTATCTTTGGCGGGATCAGGAACAATAAGTCACAACTCTAGAACCTTTCACTACTACAAGATGCATATTCTACATCGATTCTCTAAAGTCATCTACGTCGGTTGTAAAACCAATGTAGAATAAAGCGATGTAGAAAATGTATACTTTTTTACATCGGTTCTTTCAGAACCGATGTAGATAGAATTTAAAAAAAATAAAATAAAATTATGCTTCTGTTTCATCTTTCCACCCTCAGTTTTTATTTTTTTTTGGACATTTTTTACGGAAACAAGTTTCTGTTGTGTATAAATCAGTTTCCGTCAAAATTAAGAAGTGAGTGTCAAAATTATGAGTTCATAGATTCGTCAAGCAATGAATGCCTTAATTCAAAATTGAAATAACTTTTTTAAACTAAGACTAATAGAAACAAAATGAAATATCCAAACAAATTGTACCTTCTATCTCCAGCGCTCTAGCAGAATCAGAATTAAGGGTCAATCTCTGCCACTGCATCTTTCATCATTCAAACTTTATTCTGTGTTAGATGCACATAAGTTAACTCTCATTACAGGAAATTACCATATAATAGTCAATAAAACATTAATACCAACTGCAGAGATAAAATTACATGCTTGAGCAAGAGTTAGGAAATAATAGAGCAAACACACTTCATGTAAATGCTTGACCTCCATCCACTAATAATTAGATGCATCCACCTTTCTGATATTAATTGTCCACCTTCGTGGAAGAGGGTGTTTATTCCCACTTTCTTATCTAAAAATCTAAGTTATCCCTACACATTCTTACAACTTCAAAGAACTTAAACTTCGCATGAAGAATGTCAGTTGCACATGAATGACAACATATAAAATATTGCAAATAATGATGAAACAATATAGAACGATAACAATTACATTAACAATCATGCCAGAGCTAAATGTCTTTTACTCAAAAAACTTTTGCAAGCTGCTAATGAATCGAGGTAACTTATGCTGCCTACCACTATGTTTTGGATTTTTATTTAAAAGTCATTTTTAATTTTATGTTAAAGTGACAATTTCATCAATCAAGGCAAGGGATAGATGAAAATAAGTTTCTCAAAGTGGTATTTTAATCATAAGAATAAGTAATATTCTGTCAGATGTGACAAAAATGAAGTGGGCAGAATTAAATAAAGCTCTGCAGCTTCAAAAATGAATAAGCAGGTTTTTCTTAACCAGATAGTGACAGTTGAAAAACTGACATAGAAATCAGTGTGATTCAGTATCCAGCTGGTAAAGCATGGATAGACAACTCACTGCACAAATTTGAACCAAATGCCAACAATTAACACTGTTTCAAGTAGACATGAATCCACTCCATTCATACTATTGCAATACATAAAAAGCTAGTTATATTGATGATAAATGCAACATACTTTAAAAGTAATTATGCTTGTTATGCAATTCAAGTTATGATTTATGACACACTCACCTTCTTTTTGTTTATTTAAAAGTATTTAAACTTGTATAATTAGAAATCAGCACCCGTGACTTTGATATAGTAATTTCCTTATATTACCTACATGATATTCAAAAGAAAAGGAAAGTAGTTTATCTTATATGTTTTAAAATTCCTCATGCAGGGTAGTGATCATCTATGAGTTAAATACATATATTATATATTCTCCAGCCAAAAATAAAAAGCAACAACGTATTTTGATTATTATTTTTTTTTTCAATTTCTCCAGGCATATTTTCTAAGCCCAATAAAAGGGAAAAAATATTAGCAAGAATGATTTACTGAAGCACACTAATAACCAAATTGATATATAAAAATAGAGTATGAGGTTTGAAGCATGACAAAGCATTACCTACACGGTATGAAAATTGACCAAGTGCTTCAATAAAAGGCATGGACTCAATATCCCCTGCATGAAAGAAAAGCCATTTTATCAAATGAAATCCTTTAAAATAAAGTTGACCCCACTCTTGGTTGTTGTTTTAGAATATATGAGTTCTAGAATTTTCATAGTACCGATAATATCAATATTATTTTCTCTCACTATTAGCCAAATAGAAGTCATTTTCAATTTTTAGTTTTCTATTTCTACCTAACCCATGATTTTTAAAGTTAAAATACGGAAAGTTTTGAATGGATAATTGAATTATAATAATAGTACTAAAAATCAAGTTCTATCTTAGTATTGATTAAAAGTTTCCTCTGAGTATTATTTACCTATAGTTCCACCCAATTCAATAACACAAACATCAGCTGGCCCTTCTTTCCCATCAACTGGTATCTTTGTAACACGTTCTATCCACTCTTGGATAGCATCTGTAATGTGTGGAACAACCTACAAACAAAGGAAAAGCAAAATGAAATCAAGGCACCAACAACAATTACAAAAGCTTCAAAGAGGAGAAATCAGAATCAGAATGATTAAACATACCTGAACAGTCTTTCCAAGATAATCTCCTCTTCTCACCTTCTCAATAACAGACTACAAACATTCATAATAAAAAAACCATTAAGAAACGTCAGGAACAGCTAGCCAAAAACAAAGAAGACGTTTAAAGGGAGTGTACTCACCTGGTATATTTTTCCAATGGTGATGTTATTGTCACGGGTTAATTTGATGTCCAAGAAACGTTCATAGTTTCCAAGGTCAAGGTCAACCTTCGACAAACAAAAAAGAAAGAATAAGAATAGCAATCTCAGAAAAACAATTGTTACTACCTCTTATACTACAAATGAAATCAATGATCATACAAATGACAAATTCAGCTGTAGTTTTGAGTAAAATGAGAAAATGAATGAAAGGAAAAAGGGAAAACACAACATAAGTAGATTCACACAATGGCTTGTGGCATGTCACTGAAGAGTATACAATCTCAACCTTCCCTTGAATTCCAGAAAAGAAACTAAAAAATGGCATCCAAGTGGTTGAAAAAAAATTAGTTTATTTACCTCACCACCATCATCTAAGACAAAAACCTCCCCATGGTCGAAAGGAGACATTGTTCCTGCATCAGTATTCAGGTAGGGATTTGCAAATGATAAAATAAAAAAATAAATAAAAATAAAAATATGGAACAAATAGCATTGTTTTACATAAAATGACAACTAAAGAAGACAGGATTTTGATTTCTCATAAGAGGGAAGAGAAACAATGAGCTCAAAATTAAACTTGCTGCTTTTTTTTATTTTCAACATAAAAGAAGACAACACAATGCAGGATGAGGATTAAAAATCCCACAAAACCAAAGAAGAAAAACATCAAAGCAGTCACTTTGTAAATCACACACGCAAAAAACAAAATCCACTTTTTCTTAAACAAAACCATTTCCATTTCAAAAGAAACTCAGCCTGTTACATCCCTTTTTCTTACGTGAGACTCCAAATTTATATTCTGTTACATCAAAAGCACAAAAATGCATTCTCTTCAGCATCTAGTGCTTCTAATGCTTCTTCAAACTTTTGCTCAGCCACTAGTACATCAATATTTTCCAAGAAAAATATTTTCTGGTCATTTCTCTCATTTGGTAAGGGCTCAACGAGTTCAGGTAGTTCAGGTTCATGCTGAATTTCAGCAACATCATTGCTTGACTAATTCCACTCTTCCAATTCACAATAGACACCAGTCATTAAATCCTGAACAAGAATACCTTTTGCTGAGATATGCTTCTGCAGCTCAATCAACTCATGCTTTACTTCCACAGCCTCTTCAGATATCCTACAATATGAAGAACAAAATTTTTATTCATATAATATGGTTGAGTTAAGTGATTTGAATTGTTACAAAAATCTGTTGTTTTATAGTTCAGGTTGCAAACTTGTTAGAAATATTAAATATGAATCATTCATAGCCTTCTAAGTTCTACTAACAGTTTAAGCTTTTGCAAAGCTAGGCCTTTCAACCATACAGTTAAGTGTCCAATACTTTACACCCCTGTTCCCCAGATTAAATTAATTTTCATCTCAAGATAGAGAGCCAGTGCTTTGTGCAAATTTCAAGTTCAAGCCCAAAAAATAGCTTGTGTTTCAGGGTGTGCTCGAGAAAATGAAACTTTCTTAGAACCAAATTGGTATGGTGGGTGGGAACGGAGATGATAAACTTACGAGTCAACTTTCAATACAACTTCACTAAAAATTATCTATGAATTTTTTATCTCCATTAAGATGTTAACCATTTTTTGAGACAGCTATTAAAGGCATGGTAGATCTAATTAACAAGCACCCCGTTCTCCCCATTCCAATTTGAAAAATATCAAACATAAAATTTATAAGCGAGTTCTTTGCAAGAAATTACCAATCAAGGAAATAAGATCGCTAGCTTCTGTTTCTATTGCAGAATCAACAAGCAAATGTATGTCGTACGTCCCATTTTACACTGATTCAAGAAAGAAGAATGAAAAAAGCAAACATATAAATGACATATGCTACCTCAAGAAAGCCAAGAACTTAGAGTGCAAGAACAAATTAAGGCAAATGTCAGCACCTTGTGAAATTATAAAAAAAAATCCCAAAATAATTTGCAAGTTAACTTACAAATCTTTTACTTTTCCCTTTGGCGAAGAACTCGTGCAAGACCACTACCACATTTCGAACAGCTCCTCGGAGAGGTTTGTGGATTTGGTGCACCACTCGCGAGAGCTCCTTCGAGACTGCGCGTTTGTGGATTTGGATGACTAGAAGAGCCTGCGAGAGTGTGTGTTGAATGCCGCGAGAGAGACGCTGTGTCGAGAGGTTTTGTGGATTTGGCGCACCACTCGTGAGAGCTCCTTTGAGACCGCGCGTTTGTGGATTTGGATCACAAAAGACCCCGCGAGAGTGTATGTTAAATGCCGCGAGAGAGACATTGTGTCGAGAGGGTTCAGTTTTACATCGGTTAAATGCAAAACTCGATGTAAAATTTTGATTTTTACATCGGTCAGAAGTAGACCCGATGTAGAATGGTTTACATCTTTAATTTATTTACAAAACTGCCACTGTACTTCTTATTTATATCGTTTGTAAAGGAACCGATGTAAATGTAATGATGTAAAATAGTAATTTTGTAGTAGTGTTTTACCTATGAATTTTCAATAATAATCCTTCTACTTTTATTCTTAATCACTAAATACTATCAATCAATTTCTGGTTATTCAATTCAAACTAATAAAAATCAATAGTAAGTTGGTAATTGCTTGTACCTAGTTTTTTGGGCTCGATATTTGGACTTTGTCCATTGTTACTACTACAATAAGGTATGGGCAGATGATTAACACACCTCCACTCTCGTATAAACACACCCCCTTTTTAAAAAAATATATATATAATGTCTAAATTACCCTTAAAAAAAATTCCTAAACTTACACCTCCCTTTCCCGTATCCCGTTCCCCGCATCCCACACCCCCCTTCCCGCTCGCACTGATTGGATTGCTCCTTGCTTTCAAGAGTTTGATATCATCTTAGGATAGAATTTGAATCAAACTCAACCTAACAAAATCGATTTCTAGGATAAGGATCGTCTCTGCTTATATACCAGAGTCTCATAATCAAGCTAATTAAAAAGCAACACATGAAGCAGGTGTGAAAAGAGAGATGATAACTCACCATGATGTGCAGGTGTGGTAACATCGGTTGAATTGTTGAAGAACTTGCGCGCAGAATACCTCAAGTAACAACCAGCATTCAACGCCCTGGCTTCCTGCGTTTCACAGGAAGCAATCCTAGAAACAGCATGAGACAAACATCTCCGGCACGCACTCCCGTTCACAGACTCCCAGCACTGAGCCAACCCATAAACAGTCACGTTCCTTCTCTCCAGCGACCCCACCACAAAGCCATCGTTTCGGGGCGCCACCTCGCTCAGGTTCCGAACCAACTCCGAAGCGTTGGCCTTAAACGCCACCAGCGAAAGTACCGTTAGTTCCACAGACCGCGGAGTCCTGGTCGCCGAGGGTCTGGTTGAAGAAGTCGTAGTCGTCGTACCTGAGGAAGCAGCCGTCGAAGAAGAGGGAGCCGCCACGTGTCCCTTTCTGGAAGGGAAGGCAGGAGAGGGGTTGCGTCTTGCACTGCGCGAGGCAGACGTCGCAGTCGGAGGGGGAGAACATCTTGGCTATTGGGACTACTAGCAGGTAAAAAAAAGATGCCATTCGTCCCCAGCCAAAGAAAAGGGTTATAAGAAAGACAAGTATGGATTTCGGCACATGGTCGGGCAGCCTAAGTATAATTGATAGTTAGACAGCATCACGCAAGCTTCATCATCCAAGCGCGGAAGGAGGGTGTGGGGTGTGGGGAAGGGGGGTGCGGGGACGGAGGTACGGGGAAGGGAGGTGTAAATTTAGGAATTTTTTTTTTAAGGGTAATTTAGACATTATATATTTTTTTTTTAAAAAGGGGGTGTGTTTATACGAGAGTGGAAGTGTGTTTATCATCTGCCTAAGGTATGTTTTCCTCAACTGTCTTTTGGGCTCAATATTTGGACTTTGTCCATTGTTACTACTACAATAAGATATGCTTTCCTTAAGTGTCTTTTGGGCTCAATATTTGGACTTTGTCCATTGTCACTACTACAGTAAGGTATGCTTTTCTTAAGTGTATTTCACACGTAACAATTACACTGCATTAAATTTTTAAAATCTACTAATTTATCAAAATGTTCATCAAACAATAAAGGAGTGCCTATAGTGCGAATTGAGGTTGTGAATTCATGAAACAATGATCCAAGACCATTGAAAACAACTTTGACAAGATCAAGGTCATCAACAAGATGACTAATAAGAAGAAGTTCATCCGCTATTAGTCGGATTGAATGCAAATAATCATTGACATTGGAGGTGCCTTTGGTGATGGATGAAATATGGTCTTTTAGAGACATTACACAAGTGTGAGGTCTAATCGCATAGTGTTTGTTTAACCTCATCCATTCAACAAAAAAAAGAAGTGGTCAAGGTCATGAAAAGTTGTCTATTAGGTTCACAAGAACCCAGAAGAGCAAGGAACACATATTGATCTTGAACTTTCCAATCGGTATAGGTAGGATTGGTAGTGATTGCATCTCCTTCACTAATATTTGGATAGGGACAAGGGGTGCGCTAGTGATGTATCAGTAAAGATCATGAGCCTGTAAACTATAAGTTATTTGAGTGTGTCAAGTGTGATGTGTGACACCCTCTACCCCGCATATCATAACTCAATAAATTTAAATATAACATTTAATAATCAAACATGTTTAAAGAGTATCACATTTTTAACATACACAATCAGCAGAAATTACAAAGAAATAAATCTCAAGTTTCCAAAATAATAACATTAACATCCTAATCTAATCTTATCTATGCCCCGATGTCACATGTCCTATCAGAGCATAGCCCATAAAGAAGCCTAAGCTTCACGACCAACATTCTCAGCCTCATACTGATAATCACCTGTATAACAGTCAGAGAAAAACAACACAAAGAAAAAGGGAGTGAGAAAACATCTCACTCGGCTCACAGTGTAGAAATATATACCAGATAGCCAAGCACAAACAAAATATGTATAACATAGATTAATAACAATATCACATCTTACTCATTCAAGGCATATTCATTTGTCATATAACATCAAAAGACACATGTATGGACACAGACTACATTTTATCATGCATGTGGCGCCAGTCACTTATCACGTAGTATATTGCCGCTAGCAATACACAAAGAGTAGTCTAGGAGTACATGCCGGGACACAACCTCTGCGCACTCTCACTAGAAGGACATACTACCAGAGTCTCGTCGGGATAGCTAAGCCGCGCAAGATACATCCCATGCACACAATGGGCGAGACTGGGACTTCCAAACCGAGCCATCCCCAAGGACTGATCCCCACAGCTTTTACACTAGGGGGCCTTCTCTGGCGGCGTATTCCATATCGTACCCTTATCACTTTATGCAAATGATGCATGTCAAACAAGACTCTATGCATTCTCATATCACTTTATCACTTTCCATGGTCATTTCTCTTTATCACATTTCATATCTCATTGTCACATTATCACATTATCTATCTCATGGTCAATCATATCTCATGGTCATTTCACATCATATTTCATCATCACATCATATCATTAGAAACATCACATTCACATTATCATATCATATTCATAACTTTCACAATCATAATCTCAACAGAATTTCTATTCATACACACATATTAACCAAGCAATTAGAACATACAAACAATATAACATACAACAAACACAGGATTGGGGGCCAATCCCACTACCCAGCATACAATCCCACACCCAGAGCGAGATTTCTCACTCCCCCCCTTACCTGGATGACAAGCGTTGAAACTAAAGAAGAGCTTCCTCCTCTAGGCTCCTTCTACTAGGATAGAACCACCTCCTATGGATTCCTCTAGGTCTTCAAAGAGAAGAAGAGGAGAAGAAGAGAGTATAAGAGAAGAGAGAATGAGAATTGAGGGATGGTTTGCAATGGAGAAGTGAAGGGCTATTTATAGCCTTCAAGACACATTAAAAAATGGAAAATAATGAAAAAATCTTAGACAAAACTAAGTGGAATGAATTAGTGAGATGAATTATTAAAGTTGGTGGGATGAATTAATGGAGTTGGTGCCATGTTCTTTTCCTCATCGACTTTAGCTACTGATTTGGACCTTATAGACAGCCGAATCTGAAAATATTTCCTTCATCAAAGTTGTAGGATTTTCTCTTATCTTTCCATAGCCACCAAGTTTGTATCATTTGAACAACCACCGACCAAGTTATACCCCACAAACCGAGGCTTGCCAATCAGTCCAGCGAGAACCAATTGTATCAATCAAATTCCAATTTTGACCTCCTAAACGACCGATTTTGCAAATGGCTATTTCTGTAAAAGTTGTGCGTTTGTCTCTTAGATTTCCATTGACACCAATTTTGCATCATTTGGACCATCACAGCCCAAGTTATGCCCTAAACACCGAGGTTTGCCAGTCAGCCCAGCGAAAACGATTTTATTGAAAAGAAAGTTTACAACTATCTAATTAAGCCCAACAATATACATATATTTCTAAAGCCTACAATTAAGCATAAATGAAATGTGAATTAGCTACAATTGAAGTAAAATATAATCACAAAATTATGACCAAATACCATATAATAATAATAAAAACTGGGATGTTACAATTCTCCCCTCCTTTAAGAAATTTCGTCCTCGAAATTTACCTGAAAACAGGAATGGATGAGCTTCCCGCATTTTGCTTTCTAGTTCCCATGTAGCGTCTTCTTCAAAGTTTCCTCCCCAAACAACTTTGACTAAAGGAATTTCCTTACCTCTTAGTTGCCTTACCCTCTTGTCCTCAATTCTCAAAGGTATGGTTTCATAAGTGAGGTTATCCTTTAACTGAATGTTGTCGGGTTCCACAATATGAGATGGGTCATGAATGTATTTTCTAAGTTGAGAAACATGGAAGACATCATGAAGATTTGATAGGGATGGAGGTAACGCAATTTGGTAGGCTACATCACCAACTCTTTTAAGGATCTGGTAGGGACCAATGAATCTTGGAGTAAGTTTGCGAGATTTAAGTGCTCTACCAATTCCAGTCCAAGGAGTTACTTTAAGGAATACATGATTTCCCTCTTTAAACTCAAGGTCTTTCCTTCTTTTATCATAGTAGCTCTTTTGTCTACTTTGGGAAGCTCTCATTTTATCCTGGATCATCTTAACCTTTTCGGTGGTTTGTTGAACTATCTCAGGTCCCAAAATGGCACTCTCTCCAGGTTCTACCCAACACAAAGGTGTTCTACATCTCCTACCATACAAAGCCTCATAGGGTGCCATCCCAATACTGGAATGGTAGCTATTATTGTAGGTAAACTCTATCAAAGGTAGGAAACTATCCCAAGTACCTCCATGTTCTAAGATACAAGCTCTCAACAAGTCTTCTAAGGATTGTATGGTCCTCTCAGTCTGGCCATCTGTTTGGGGGTGATATGCTGAACTCAACCTAAGCTTAGTGCCTAACGCCTTATGCAAGCTCTCCCAAAATCTAGAGGTGAACCTAGGATCTCTATCAGAAACTATACTAGTAGGAACCCCATGCAACCTTACAATCTCACCTATGTACAACTTGGTTAATCTCTCCAAAGGGTATCTAATGTTAATGGGAATAAAATGGGCAGACTTAGTTAATCTATCCATAATGACCCATATAGCATCCAAGTTCTTCCTTGTCCTAGGTAATCCTACTACAAAATCCATCGAGATGCTATCCCATTTCCACACAGGCACATCTAAAGGTTGTAGCAGACCTGAAGGTTTCTGGTGTTCTACTTTAGCTTTCTGACATACTAAGCAAGCATACACAAATTCCTCTACCTCCCTCTTCATCTTAGGCCACCAGAACATTTTCCTAAGGTCTTGGTACATCTTAGTGGCTCCTGGATGGATACTAAGGCTGCTCCTATGACCTTCTTCTAGGATTGCTTTCTTAAGCTCAGGCACACTAGGAATGCATAACCTGTCCTTAAATCTTAACACCCCATCTACTCCAACTTTAAACTCACTTTCCACACCTTGATTCAACTTCTCTACTTGACTCAATAAGAAAGGA
The DNA here is from genome assembly GCF_000230855.2 of Cajanus cajan. Taxonomy (NCBI): domain Eukaryota; kingdom Viridiplantae; phylum Streptophyta; class Magnoliopsida; order Fabales; family Fabaceae; genus Cajanus; species Cajanus cajan. The sequence continues at coordinate 1,480,957 of NC_138523.1, forward strand.
TCTGCTTTCTGACCTTTTCTAATCTCATCTATCAAGTTATTAGTCACTCTCAAGGCTCCCAACTTAATACTCCTAGAGGTCAGTTCACACACTAAGCTCATATCTCTAAACTCTTCAATCATGTGCAACTCCTTAATCATCAAAGAAGAGATTCTCAAGGATTTTCGACTCAGAGCATCAGCTACAACATTAGCCTTGCCAGGGTGGTAATTTAATTGAAAATCATAATCCTTAAGGAACTCTAACCATCTCCTCTGCCTCATATTTAGTTCTTTTTGGTCAAATAAGTACTTAAGGCTCTTATGATCACTAAAAACTTCAAATCTAGACCCAAACAAGTAATGCCTCCACAACTTAAGAACAAATACTACTGCAGCTAATTCAAGGTCATGGGTAGGGTAGTTTTGTTCATGGATTTTCAATTGCCTAGAAGCATAGGCTATTACCTTTCCCTTCTGCATAAGTACCCCTCCTAAACCCATCTTAGAGGCATCACAATACACTACAAAGGTTTCATTAGGGTCAGGTAATGCTAAAATAGGGGCACTAGTTAACCTCCTCTTAAGTTCCTGAAAGTTCTCTTCACACTTAGAGTCCCACACAAAAGGTTGATTCTTCCTAGTCAATTTGGTCAAAGGTAATGCTAATTTAGAAAAACCCTCTATAAACCTCCTATAATACCCAGCTAACCCCAGAAAACTCCTGATCTCAAAAACTGACTTAGGTGTTTTCCACTCAAGTACAGCTTCTACCTTAGAAGGGTCTACAGCTATCCCTCCTTCAGAAATCACATGTCCCAAAAAGCTTACACTATTGAGCCAGAATTCACACTTAGACAATTTAGCATATAACTGCTTCTCCTTAAGGGTTTGAAGGACAATCCTAAGGTGTTCAGCATGTTCTTCCTTAGTCTTAGAATATACAAGGATGTCATCTATGAAGACTACTACAAATCTATCCAAATAGGGGTGAAAGATCCTATTCATATAATCCATGAATACTCCAGGTGCATTAGTTACACCGAAAGGCATAACTAAATACTCATAGTGCCCATAGCGGGTTCTAAAAGCAGTCTTTGGGATATCCTCGGATTTCACTCGGATTTGGTGATAACCTGATCTCAAATCTATCTTACTAAACACACAAGCCCCAACTAGCTGGTCCATAAGGTCATCTATTCTAGGCAATGGATACTTATTCTTGATGGTTACTTTATTTAGTTGCCTATAGTCTACGCACAACCTCATGCTCCCATCTTTCTTCTTGACCAACAAAACAGGCGCTCCCCAAGGTGAGACACTAGGTCTAATGAATTGTTTCTCTTGAAGTTCTTCTATCTGTTTCTTGAGTTCAGCTAACTCCTTAGGGGACATTCTATAAGGTGCTATGGATATGGGTGCAGTACCAGGTACTAAGTCTATGGAAAACTCAATCTCCCTCTCAGGTGGTAAGCTAGATATGTCCTTAGGGAAAACTTCAGGAAACTCTCTTACTATGGGAATCTTACTAGGCTCATGGTCTTTCTCAAGAGTTAAACAGGCGAGAATCATGTAAACCTTTTCATTTTCCTTTAAACAAGTTTTTATTTTGTTAGCACTTAAAAACTCTGCGCCCTTATTCTCACCAAAAGATATGGATTTTTCAAAACAATTTAGTAGGACATGATTGGAAGATAACCAGTCCATTCCAAGAATGATATCGAGTTGACTAAGAGGCAAACAGATAAGGTCAACCAGAAACTGTCTTTCAGAAATAGAAATTGGGCATTTGAGGCAAATACTAGAAGTAGATATGGGACCTTCTGTGGGAGTTTCTACCACTAGATCATAGCTCAAATAAGACACTGGCAATTTCAATTTTTGGACACAGGCAAAAGAAATGAAAGAATGAGTTGCACCAGAGTCAAACAGTACAACCAAAGGATTCTCAGCTATGAAACAAATACCTTGTATTAAATTATCGGACTGAGTAGCTTCAGCACTACTAAGAGCAAATACTCTTCCAGTAGTTGTTGGACGTTTAGGTTGAGAATTAGCTCCTGTTCCCATCATACGTTGCTTTGGCGATTGTGGACACTGAGTACTAATATGACCTTTGCCATTGCAATTGAAACATGTTATTTCTTTGTCGGGACAGTTATAGTGTTCATGCCCACGCAGCCCACATTTCTTGCATCGATTAGTAGGGGTAGAAACAGAGCCTCCTACACTAGCAGCACCACTTACGAAAGAATTTCTAGCAACGGATCTACTCTTAGCATGATTTCCTTGAATTTTGGTAGGAACAGAGTAAGGCTTACTCTTACCCAGAGCACTAGAACCTGCAGCACGTATAGGACCTCCAACCCCTTTGTAGAAACTAGCACGTGCACGATTATCACGATCATAGATTCTACTCTTGTTGACAAGCGTTGGATAGTGATAGATCTCTTGATAATTAATTGCTGTTTTTATCTCCGGACGAAGGCCATTCACGAACTTAATACACTTAGCCCTTTCACCACCCTCACCATGGTAATGAGTACAATAGCGAACCAAGGCATCAAATTTTGCAGCATACTCTGCCACTGTATCATTTCCTTGTTTCAGCTCGAGAAATTCAACTTCTTTCTGGCTTCTTACATCATCCGGGAAATACTTTTCGAGGAAGACTCTCTTGAAGTTGTCCCAATTCAATTGCACTCCTCCATCAATCATCCTTTGAAGAGCTCCTTCCCACCAAAAATGGGCATCAGCAGTCAACATGAAGGTAGCCAGCCTCACCTTCTGAGCGAAAGGACACTCCATGGCATTAAAAATCTTTTCGATTTCCATTAGCCAATTCATCGCAACATCTGGGTCATATCCTCCTTGGAAAGTAGGTGGATTATTTTGTTGAAATCGCTCTAACCAGTTAGGAGTGATTTCAGCTCTATTATTGTTACTCACGGCTTGTGCTAACGCTTGAAGAGCATCAGCAATTGCACGATCATTTCTACCAGCCATAATCTAAGAAAATAGTACACATGACAACAAACATAATCAACCATCATGCTAGTATAAATTTCTCAACTATCACACAAGCACAGTAGACTCATAACTCACGGTCGATTTGATCGACCTGCTCTGATACCACTAAATGTGACACCCTCTACCCCGCATATCATAACTCAATAAATTTAAATATAACATTTAATAATCAAACATGTTTAAAGAGTATCACATTTTTAACATACACAATCAGCAGAAATTACAAAGAAATAAATCTCAAGTTTCCAAAATAATAACATTAACATCCTAATCTAATCTTATCTATGTCCCGATGTCACATGTCCTATCAGAGCATAGCCCATAAAGAAGCCTAAGCTTCACGACCAACATTCTCAGCCTCATACTGATAATCACCTGTATAACAGTCAGAGAAAAACAACACAAAGAAAAAGGGAGTGAGAAAACATCTCACTCGGCTCACAGTGTAGAAATATATACCAGATAGCCAAGCACAAACAAAATATGTATAACATAGATTAATAACAATATCACATCTTACTCATTCAAGGCATATTCATTTGTCATATAACATCAAAAGACACATGTATGGACACAGACTACATTTTATCATGCATGTGGCGCCAGTCACTTATCACGTAGTATATTGCCGCTAGCAATACACAAAGAGTAGTCTAGGAGTACATGCCGGGACACAACCTCTGCGCACTCTCACTAGAAGGACATACTACCAGAGTCTCGTCGGGATAGCTAAGCCGCGCAAGATACATCCCATGCACACAATGGGCGAGACTGGGACTTCCAAACCGAGCCATCCCCAAGGACTGATCCCCACAGCTTTTACACTAGGGGGCCTTCTCTGGCGGCGTATTCCATATCGTACCCTTATCACTTTATGCAAATGATGCATGTCAAACAAGACTCTATGCATTCTCATATCACTTTATCACTTTCCATGGTCATTTCTCTTTATCACATTTCATATCTCATTGTCACATTATCACATTATCTATCTCATGGTCAATCATATCTCATGGTCATTTCACATCATATTTCATCATCACATCATATCATTAGAAACATCACATTCACATTATCATATCATATTCATAACTTTCACAATCATAATCTCAACAGAATTTCTATTCATACACACATATTAACCAAGCAATTAGAACATACAAACAATATAACATACAACAAACACAGGATTGGGGGCCAATCCCACTACCCAGCATACAATCCCACACCCAGAGCGAGATTTCTCACTCCCCCCCTTACCTGGATGACAAGCGCTGAAACTAAAGAAGAGCTTCCTCCTCTAGGCTCCTTCTACTAGGATAGAACCACCTCCTATGGATTCCTCTAGGTCTTCAAAGAGAAGAAGAGGAGAAGAAGAGAGTATAAGAGAAGAGAGAATGAGAATTGAGGGATGGTTTGCAATGGAGAAGTGAAGGGCTATTTATAGCCTTCAAGACACATTAAAAAATGGAAAATAATGAAAAAATCTTAGACAAAACTAAGTGGAATGAATTAGTGAGATGAATTATTAAAGTTGGTGGGATGAATTAATGGAGTTGGTGCCATGTTCTTTTCCTCATCGACTTTAGCTACTGATTTGGACCTTATAGACAGCCGAATCTGAAAATATTTCCTTCATCAAAGTTGTAGGATTTTCTCTTATCTTTCCATAGCCACCAAGTTTGTATCATTTGAACAACCACCGACCAAGTTATACCCCACAAACCGAGGCTTGCCAATCAGTCCAGCGAGAACCAATTGTATCAATCAAATTCCAATTTTGACCTCCTAAACGACCGATTTTGCAAATGGCTATTTCTGTAAAAGTTGTGCGTTTGTCTCTTAGATTTCCATTGACACCAATTTTGCATCATTTGGACCATCACAGCCCAAGTTATGCCCTAAACACCGAGGTTTGCCAGTCAGCCCAGCGAAAACGATTTTATTGAAAAGAAAGTTTACAACTATCTAATTAAGCCCAACAATATACATATATTTCTAAAGCCTACAATTAAGCATAAATGAAATGTGAATTAGCTACAATTGAAGTAAAATATAATCACAAAATTATGACCAAATACCATATAATAATAATAAAAACTGGGATGTTACATGATGATTGTTAGAGCCAAGTTTAATGGAAAGAATGTATGTAGTGGTGAGTTCTACAAACGCAATGGCAATTAGGAAAGTCATAGGTGGATATAGAAAAAGTTGTAAAGCTATAGGCTAATCTGATACCATATAGAGAATAAAATAAAATAAAATATTCTTATTTGATATATATATATATATAATATATTATATATATATATATATATATATAAGATGACCATTATAGCAATTGTTGGATCGAGCACTTACCACTAGGCCAAAAGCTATAGCTAATAGTCAGGGCGCAACTCTTTTTACTTAAGAGCGCAGCAGCCCAAGCGCCATGATTCGACAGTGACTTGGCCCACCTAACCTCCGCCACGGGACAATTGATGCAACTCGCAACAACAATGTTCAAATTTCGTTGAGTTGCTTTGTTTGTCTATTCTTTAAAGGGTACTATAGATGCATTTAATGCAAGCATTAAATGCTGATCAAAGATACGTGTGTTCCTTGTCTGATCTTGGGCAGCTATTTTGAGTGTGGCAGTATTAGTACAATGATATATATATATATATATATATATATATATATATATATATATATATATATATATATAAATATATACACACACATGAATAAAGGATAAAATATCCAAAAAAATATGGATAAATATCCAAAAGATATAAGATATTAATTATAATTATTTGAATAATTTGATCACAATATCTTAACAAATTACAATAATACAAGTAAGATATTTCACCCCCAAACTAATTGAACTTCATAAAAAAAAGACTAATTTATGTTTTTGGTCATTCATCTTATTTTTTATATTCATTTTGGTCATTTATCTTCTCAAATATTCATTATGGTCCTTTATCTCTTAAACTTGGGCCAATTTGGTCCTTTTGAAACAGTGATTGTTTTCGATTTTGAGACATGATGTGTGACACCCTCTACCCCGCATATCATAACACAATAATAAAATTTTAATAATAGAACATTTTATAATATAAAAAAAATCCAACGTATTCAGATAGAGAGTACCACATGCATAACTTAACAAAATCAACAAAATTTAAAAAAAATAAAAAATAAAAGTAAAGTCTCCAAAAATAATTTAATAAGTGAACATCCTAGTCTAATCCTATCTACGCCCTGATTTCACATGTCCTATCAGAGCAAAGCCAGACTCTGAAGCCTAAGCTTCATCACCTACATTTCCAGCCTCATGCTGATAATCACCTGTACAACAATCAAAGGAGAACAACAAAAAGAAAAGGGAGTGAGAAACATCTCACTCTAGCTCACAGTGTAAAAATACACACCGGATAGCCAAACACAAACAAGACAGATATAACATAGATATGTTAATAATAAAATTTCATCTCACTCATCCAAGACATAAAAATATCAATTTATTATATAACATTTAAAATGCACATGTATGGACACGGACTACATATTATCATGCATGTGGCGCCAGTAAAACATCACATGGCATATTGCCGCTAGCAATATACGAAGAGTAGTCTAGGAGTACATGCCGGGTCACACCCTCTGCGCACTCTTACTAGAAGAATATACTACCAGAGTCTCGTCGGGATAGCTAAGCCGCGCAAGATACATCCCATGCACACAATGGGCGAGACTGGGACTTCCAAACCGAGCTATCCCCAAGGACTAATCCCAAAGCTTTTACACTAGGGGGCCTTCTATGGCAGTGTATTCCATATCGTACCCTTAAAACACTTATGCAAATGATGCATGTCATTCACGACTCTATGCATTTTCATATCACATTATCTTTTCTCATGGTCATTTCACATCATATTTCATTATCACATCTCATATCTCATGTTCAATCACATTTTACATTATCTCATCATATTCACAAAGCCTCCACAGAGCACTTTAATTTATATCAAAACTCATTTATTTATAAAATTAAATACATATTTTTAAATCTCATCAAACAAGGAATATAACAGAACAATCAGAAATCAAAACAGAAAATATTCATATTTTACCTATTTCTCACAGGGTTTCCGTAGGAACCCATAGAGCACTCTAAATCATATCAAAACATATTTATTTTCAAAATTAACCACATACTTACACATTACATTCAACAAGGAATAAATCAAAACAATCAGAAAGCAAAACAGAAAATATTCATATTTTGCCTATTTCCCATAGGGTTTCCTATAGGAACCCATAGAACACTCTAAATAATATAATTAATTGCATATAAGAAAATAATAAGTAAAACAGATACGATTGGGAGAAACCCCTCATACATGAGCATACAAAAAAATACAGCAAACACGGGATTGGGGGCCAATCCCACTACCCAGCATATATTCCCACACCCAGAGCAAGATTTCTCACTCCCCCCTTACCTCAATAAGTAGGAGCTGAATCTTGTTGGTCGCCCCCTCTAGGTTCCCCTTCGTCTTCAGAGAGAAAGGAGGAAAAATATTAGAAAATGAAGAAGTGAATTCTAAAGAATGCAAAACGCTCTATTTATAGGCACCAGGCCGTGGCCAGAACGGCCTGTTCCGAAACTGGAACGGCCCGTTCTGGATTCCTTCGTCACCTCAAAAATATGCCACTGGAACGGCCCGTTCTGGACTTATTAATGCTATGTAAAAAATATAACCGAAACGGCCCGTTCTGGATTCTAAATTTTCTTATAAAATCGTGTACCGGAACGGCCCGTTCTTAAATCGGAACGGCCCGTTCTGGTTTCAAATTTTTCTCATAAAAACATGTCTTGGAACGGCCCGCTTCGATGCAAGGTTTATATGTCATTCTAGTAGTTTGGAACGGCCCGTTCCAATTTCGGAACGGCCTGTTCTGGGCTACTAAAATATAAAATATTTTTTTTGTAAATAATAATTATTAAAATATTTATATTCATTAAAAATATCTAAAATACTTTATAAAACTCATTTAATTGGTTAAAATAATCATAAGAAATTAATCTTCATATATAAAAATAATAACAGTTAATCATTATATTAGTAAAAATTTTCAGGATGTTACATGACGGCTTTGAATCATTTTTTGGATTGATTTAATACTTGAAATTCATCTTATTAAATTCACTTATATGAAAGCAATTGAATGCAACTAAAGTTCAAATAAAAAAAATATTATAGACATGGTAAAAATTGCATAAAAATAACTCCAAAACACTATTAAAAATTCAAAAACTATAATTTCATACTATTTTTTAATTGTATATGAGACATCTTTTACACGATTTTCATCATGTTATAATTCTTATGAATTCAAATGTCAATTGAATTTTATAATTCTTATATAATTGAATTTATTGTTACAAATTTTACGTTTCGAATTGGTAAAAAATTGATTTAATTTTTTTTTTTTGTTTTAAAAGAACCAAATTGATCCAAATATAAAAGATAAAGGATCAAAATGGATATTTTAATAAATAAAAGACTAAAATAAATCTAAAAAATAAGATAAGACAAAAATATAATTTAATAAAAAAAATTATATCCTCTGAAATATTCTCATCCAAAATCTAATGTTCTTCTAATTTTATTTTATTTTTTGTGTCCGTGACATTTCTCTAAAATGAATAACCGTACGTGTAATTAGAAAGAAAGCCGAAATGCATGCTGCCATTCATAATACAATACAACAACTGGGGATATGAAAAGGGAGTTACAGAACTCTCACATCAAAAAGCTGAGAAAAAGAAAAATGTGAAACCTGACCTCTCAATTTGTGTTGGCAGCATTGTACAGGTTGAAAATGTGCCAGCACAGTAAAAGAAATTCAGCTATACTCAAAAGAAAAAGAAGACACAATTCTCCTATGTTCTTCATAGCTCGCATGTTATATTGCTAGTTGTACCCTTCCTTTACATTGAAGTGAACACGTGGATATCATTTTCTCCAAATCAATGTTACCCATGTTACAAACCTTATTATATATATCGATCAACTGCAGCACAATGGGTCATGCTTTAGCGGCATCAAGAAATGCCTGCTTGAAAAAGAAAAATTAAACAAGATGGCAAACAACTTTGAACATTATGATGCAACTGTTTTTTCAGATATAAGATATTGTTGGGATTCAATTCAACTAGATACATTATTCAAACAAGAAAATGTCTATGATTTTTTTTTCATTCACACTTGCTGTTATATCTTAACAAAGGTGTTATGCAAGATTGAGAAAAACAAAGTAACACATAGAAGGAAGAAGATAGATGAAGAAGAGTTGTATATTGACTGTGAGAATTACATCAGATGATCACCAAATACACTCACAGGTTACATTTGCTAGTTTACTAATCTACCCGTATTAGTTACCAGACATCGCATATATATATATATATATATATATATATATATATATATAAATCTATATATAATGTCATAATGGATTGAGAAAATATTTTGTGAGGACCAAAATATTTAAATATATATAATTTAAATTATTTGTAATATAATATATTAAAAAGGTATACTATTTAAAAGGACAAGAAAAAATTTGTAGGTTATGACTTCCCTCCTTATAAGTTCCACCATTAATAATGGACTAATTAACTGAAAATAGAAATGAAATTTAAACAAGCAAGGATTAACTTTCAGATTGAACAAAAAGCAAATAATTTTCATTCATATCTTGAAGATGCAACCATGCTTAATTATAGATTGGGGAACATCATACTCAGACATGCATAATGAATCAAAGACCCATTGTACAATTTAAATGTTCAATATCACAATTTAAGATGCCTTTTGTATAACTGATTCGGGAACTTTATTATGCATATATCATATACATGAGGACAATTCAGATACATTTTCTTTACAGAATCTTTAATTTCAGAATCACTTTCTAGTTTGCAGAATAACAATATTAACATGGTAAGGTACAAATCAGAGAACTGCTCCTTTAAGGCTTAAAACATTTAGTTCTGATTATGCCCAGAAATCACTCCCACCATTCCCTACCGCAAATTGTATGCCAATAATCTTTCCTGAATATAGTAACGCTAGTCAGTAATCTCACCTTTTGGTATTAGTGACAACATGAAGAAGCTACCAAAAAAACTGTTTCAATCATTCATCATTTCACAAATTATGGATTCAAGAACTAAAATACAAAGATTATTGTTAGAGTACTAGCCTTGAATGTAATTTTGCTCCCAAAACCAAACTTAGGCTTTCTGTCAGGCCTTAATATCTGAAAAGAGCACATAAGTGTCTCATCAACACTCATCATTGCTCCAGCATTATCAAACTCTCCACAGTAGTTAGGTGCAGAAAAGATAGTCACAAGTTGCCTATTGGCGAAAAATTCATATCCATCTTCAACAACCTACAAAAGGAAAAGAAAAGAAAAGAAAGAAAAAAAAGCTGGCTTATACTATCATGAACTAATTTTACAATTGCATACTCAAACTTTAGGATAAAACACCATTCAGGTCTTGAATGTATACATCGTTGACACTTTAGTTCTTGAAAGTAAGAAAAATTCAAATAAGTTCTCGTTACTTATTATCATTTTAGTCCCTAAATATATGTTAATAAGTCAAACATGTTTTTAAATTTTGAACTAAAATGAGTAACATTTTAAACTTTCATAAACTTTATTTTTAAAACTAAAGTGTTAGCGACATACACTTCAGGGACATGTACCGTGTTTTATCCCAACTTCATAAAAACTTTATGAGACCTGGTGTGCTCTACAAATCAAGTCAAGGTCATGCTTCCCCAGAAATTCTGTGACCACGCTAGCACCAAAAGTATATGAAACTCCACGTTCATTCTCTCCCCAACCCAGAATGTGTTTACTAGGATCAGACCACAAGAGATCACACAGTAGACCACTTTCAGGTACTTCAAATGGACGTGGCAAACTACGTATCTGACTTAGACTGTGCAATTCAGGAGAGAGTCCACCATGCATGCAGAATATTTTTTCATCAATGATAGCTGCCACAGGCAAACAGTTGAAACAATCTGCAAACATTTTCCATAGCCTCACATTGAATCTTCGTTTGCATTCATCATAGAAGCCATAGACACGGTTTATGGAAGCACATTCATGGTTTCCCCTAAGAATGAAAAAGTTCTCAGGGTACTTTATCTTGTAGGCCAAAAGAAGACATATTGTCTCAAGGCTTTGCTTTCCACGATCCACGTAGTCCCCTAAGAATAAGTAGTTGGAGCGAGGAGGGAATCCACCATGCTCAAAAAGTCTCAGAAGGTCAGAATATTGACCATGAATGTCTCCTGATATCATAGTGAAATTGAACAAGTTATTACTTACTAGTTTCTACCTTGTATTCATGAAGAAAATTTTGTTTAGACTGAAGAAACTCGTGTATGATTGTTGTTATTATCCTAAGAATAATTACTATTTGAAGCTGGATTCTACAACTATAGGAATTCAAGTAATCATAGCTATTATTTATTATGGAAAACAATCGAAACAGAGATATTAAATCTGGCATTTCATAGCACTGCCCTTGGAGCAATCTCGATGCACTTAACATCAATAGGTGATTAACAAATTGAATGAACATGAATGCTTTTCCATAGTTTTCTTTAAGAATTGCACTGGTTTCTGTAACATAACTAATAGCAACAGAGATATCTGAAAATATTGAACATATATGTTAAGGAAGACAATAAAATTAATGTATACAATAGTTTGTTTCCAGCTATAGCTGCACAAAAACATTTTGTTCAAATTGTCTTTGACTAAAATACCCCTAAGCTTAAATATTTTGAAACTCTTGGTATCTCCGATGATACAAATGGATACATTGTATATAGTAGTGAAATATGCCAACAAACAGAGCTTTTCAATCAAAGTGGATACTTAAATTGTAAAGAGGCAAATTTCTTGTCTGATTTTATCTACAAAAGTAAAAATCTGCAATACATTTGCCAAGAACGTAGAAGAGGCAATTGCATTCCCTAAATGGATATCATTTCTTAGTATACTTCACTTTGGATCATGTCACTATCACATGTTCACCTCTTCATGACATTTCTTCTGTAATTTTACTTGATTAAGGTCACGGTGAAGACAGTTAAATTTCTATTTTGCTGAGCACTTGGTTTTGAGATTTGAGAAAATACCAAGTGAACCGATAATAATTTTGCGAAGCAATCAAGAAAGCTAAAGTGATGATACCAAACTTGTACAACAATCAAGAATAAGAAGTGGCAACTCAACATTCCAAAAGTAATTAATTATAACATATTCTAAGAATATAACAATGATCCTCAATTTTGAGGTTATCTTAGAAACTAAATTTTCTAATTTTTTTGCTTTCCTTGAGTATCTTGCTGCTCAACAAGAGATTAATTGTTGCACACATATATATATATATATATATATATATATATGATATTTCAAAAGAAAATAGTCTCACATTGTTTGGTCCACCTAAATGTAGAACCTTTATATATTAAAGTGCTCCTTATACTTTTAAAGAGGCAAGCAATGAGTGGTGGGCTTGCACAGGTGAAAATGGGCCTCATGAGCCCATTGTAGTTCAAATCTTTTGATTTGCCCCCCTGCGTGTGTCGGAAATATTTTTATTTTTGATTACATTAAATTTTTCTTAAAATTAATTAAAGAAACCTTAATCCGATTAGTTTTCTTTATATTAAAGTTTTCTTTATTCAAGCTGCGTCTGCTGTTTAAACTACAACACTAAGTGGGTAAGGACCTTTGTCAACCAATTTTTTTTTTTTTCCTCTTGCTACATGCATCTATAGTTTATTAGATCATAGACTAATCTTACTCTCTTTTATTGTGACTGTCGCCAATATGAAAGATTTTCACACACAACACAATGGTGGGATTTCATGTTATAAACCATACTTTCTTTTTATACATGTAAATCTCAAGATAAAATCTTGGACCACATGTTTAAAGAGACCTAAGTACCTTTCATTCTTCCGACCAAAACTTGTGGGTCTAAACTTTTATAAAATTACTTAAAAGTCATACATGATTTGTATTTCATTGATAATATAACACATTTAAATATCATGACATAATGGTTGAACACATGACATAATGGTTAGTTTTAATAAAGCCAGTCTCCTATTATTATTTTATATGAAACTAACCAATTGACTTCAATTACTGCTCAAAAATCACATATAAACTCATTGCAGTGTACTTAAATTAGATAATAATAAGTGACTAAGAAACATAAAAGTAAGAAAAACGGGGTTGGGAAATAGATACCACATATCTTAATTGGTGCCTCTAGTTCCAACAAATTGGGCTGCTTCAAAAAGACATCTCTGGAGACCAAACAAAGCTGCCTGATTTCTGCCTCTAAAAGCTGCACCTCTTTCCCAGGTCTCCCTCTCACCTGAAGCAGCCTATTGATGATTCCATCAAGAACCCGACGTTCCATTACTCTCAAAGCAAGAAAGAGAAGAAAATAAAATGCTTGATCAATGGAATAAAGACCAGGAAATTTATGTTGTCGAGTCTTATATAAGTAACATCATTTTGAAAAGAAGGACATAACTTCATCTCAAACAAGGGAATCAATGCTTTGGATTTCAATACATAATCTTTTGAAGGTCACTTTTGTAGAGGTTCTCGGAAACGAGTGGTGCCAGTTGAATTCGTAAGGACAAGAATATATTCGGTCGGAGACTTTAAAAAAAACTATAACACAATAAAGACTCGTTGTGGAGGTAAGGAAAGAATGAAGAATAATTTGAGGGAAGCGAATGCGGAGTGTGTTGTTTAGTGTTTTTATCATAGATCGGAGTATTCTTTAACTTCTTTAAAGATTAATTTCTTTTGAGACTTTGATTGTATTAAGACTATTTCTCATATGATTTTTTTTTTATCAAACCTAAATTTTGATACATGAGAAGCAACTACATCACCAATTAAACTAATCATTGTGAAGATTTAGTGGTTTTATATGCGCAGTGCCAAAACTCAAAAAACTCAGAATATTGTTCTGTGGGGTCAAACAAATCTCTCAAAACAGTTTAAATTTAGTGTAGTGACGAATGTTATTATGTTATGGGACGCGTCAAAGAATTTTGTTTCCTCGTGTGTGGTTGATATTAATTGATATGTATTTTATTTTAGGGTGATAACTTTTATACTCCCAAATAAAAGGAAAATCTAATTAACATTCATGATTTAATTATGTCTATTTTCTCTCTTCTTGTTATGTACGTCATCGATCATATTAATTATTTAATCACTAGATTGGTTTAGTTGTAAAGATTTGTATTGTGTATACAAAATCTTAATTAGATTTAAATTTTATTGTGGTTATTATAATTTTTATTCAACTACGTATCTCTTGTCTCATCATATTTCTCTTATGGATAGGAATGACAACACAGATTGACTTTCTTGAGACTGGGCAGCATGTCTAACCTGTCTTACCAGCCCAACAAACTCCCTTTAGAACAATTTTCTCATATAAATGTGTAATGCATTTGAAACGTGAGTACCTAAAGCATGATATATAGCCAACCATTATCACGAAAATATTTGTTACATTCCCTAAAAATTAATATAACATTATGAAGAAAACCCTTAATATAATATATTTTAACTTTTAAGTTATAAAATTTAGTTTCTTTTTTAAATAATGAGATTAGAAATTTTTCTTTTAACTCAAAGAACAATAGATTATTAATATACTATAATCATTTTGTGTCTAATTTTTTTTTATTTAACTTCTTTTTATAAAACAGGTTGATGGACAATGTGGATGAGATTGAGTTGAGATGGGTCACGGGGTCCAGGTAATTTTTAACTTCATGGCACTTTCTTTTGCTAATATATGTTGTGTAGCCATTAATGTATAGTACGTGAGAACATTTTTAGTTTACTTACCGTAGAGGAGGATTTGTTAAGAGTAGACACTACTAAATTAGGCCCCTTCAAGCCTTAACACTAGCTATTATTTACCCATTAAGCTTACAAATTGACTTAGTGCTTTGAGGAGAAAACTTCCGAAAAACAATAAGAAGATTGATAATTCAAGCATTGCCAATAAAGGTATGTGCTTTATCGCCATTAGTTATGCACGCGTGCATGTGGTATTTTAACTTCAATGTAATATACCTCCATATGTTTTAAGCTCAACATATTTGATTTAAAAATATTTTTTTGAACACAAATTTGGAACAATGAAAGATAATCCCTGTAACTTTGAAATTTATTTTCAAATGTATGTGAAAAAGATAAATAAATGGGAGATAGAATCTATTTTAATACAAGTTATAAATGTATTTGATCGAATTTTTTTTACAAAAATAAAGAATATTTTTAATAAATAAATTCTCAAAAATATTTTTAAACTTGTATTCAAACGTACTCATAAAATAATTGTATGTGACATATTATGATGCATTTTTTTTTTGAAACTTTAAGTACATGAATAAATTTAAAAACATATGTTATTATTCAAATTGATATGAAAAAAAAAACCCTATTTTATACCAATTCTAATTTGAATGATGTAAAAAGAGCATTTTATATAAGTTACTTTATAACTTACGCTACATCGTCACACACAGTATCACCATATCACAGAAAGATGATATAAAATGGTATTTTTGAACTAATGAATATGCATGTGCTTTCGTAATTAGATTAATATAACATTTTTTTTAAAGTGTACTTAATTATTCTATGATTAGAGTTAATACAATGCACGTTAAAATAACATCTTTGTGGAGGGCCTTAGTTATACATTATTAACATCCATATCTTTCGCTTCATACCATGATGCCCAACGTTTTGAACACTCGTACAACTTGTCATACTCTTTCAATCATATATATTATGCAATAAGTGCATCCATGCATTTTCTTTTACATTAATGGAGATCTCATATTAGCTAATGATATGATTTCAAATAGCGTATATAAGTGGAAAACAATTTTTACTTTACAAGTTAGTTTAGTAAAATTGAGTTAGTTCTAATCCACTTTCTCAAGATTGTATCAAAGCATATAAGAGTCTATCCTAACGAGTGTTGTATGTTAGATTTATTAGACTACCTATTATCGAGCCATTATCATACCACTTATAGATGTTCAGTTCTACAAATTTCACGCTCAAGATCTTTTATCTTCAACATGAGGAGGATGTGTTGAAAATCTCACATCAACTAGTGAAATGACCAAATTAATGTATATAAATTAGGAGCAATCTTCATCTTATAAGTTGATTTTATAAGGTTAAATTATACTTCAATCCACTTTTTTTTAAGATACATTATACTTATTAAACATAAAACTTTCCTTTTTCCATGGTTTTGATCTAGCTATGTGTTATCTTTAAGAATTAGCATTTTTCTCAACAACTCAAGCAATTTATCTCAGCTTATCATAGCTTTATTAGTCATCATAACTTTTCTTTCATAGCCTTAATTACAATTTGGCTTTTTACCCAACTAAGGTCATTATTGAAACATATTATAGAAATGAGGTTGTTTTCAAACTATCCCCACTTTAGGCAGTCAACTACGAGTATTGCTGGTTAGCTATACTTGTTTTTTTTAATTTTTTTGAACAAAAATGGTTTATAGATAGACACGTGGTGCAAACAGATAATAAGGTATCCGTTTTTGTGGGTACCTAAACTCTACAAATATTAAAAATACTTTTAATTATATAATATATAAGTAATTTGGTTTAATTTATTTTTAAGCTAAATATATGTCTCATATTAATTATTTATTTTTAGTATAAATATATGTTACAAACTTATTTTTTAATATAAATATATTTATAATTGTTATTTTTAATTTTATTTTATTTCTTACTCTTTTATTTAAGGATCACAAAAAAATTTGTACTTGTAAAAATTCAAAGATAAAACTCGTTATGAATTTTATATGAATGATTAAATGGATATCAACTTAATAATGGAGTGAGGTACCGGTAACGGTGAGTCATAGTACTTTAAAAATATTAAAAATACTAAAATAATTTGATTTAATATATTTTTTAAAGTTAAATATATGTCTCATAATTATTTATTTTTAGTAAAAATATGTGTTACAAAATTATTTTTAATATAAAAATACGTTTCAAAATTATTTTTTTAATTTAATTTTATTTCTTACTTTTTTATTCAATTTTACATTTTATCAAATATCCATGTATATTAGTAGATATATATAAAAACTTATAAATACTTCTTAAATGTATAATCACACTAAACAAGGTGAGTACGTAACAAAAGACTTTTACACGTCACACCTTGCCTTATTGATATCCAAACACATAAATACTTGTGAATATATAAAAAAAAATTCATAAATACCTACTAGGTGACGGGGCTACTATAGCTACCTTCGTCCCACTTTATTGACATCTCTAATAATAATTAAAATCTCTAATAATAATTAAAAGTAAAACTATAAAAGTTTAAATTTAAAATGAACAATATTTTATAATTATAGAAATATGTGTACAAATAATAAGATACAATGCTACTCTAAAATAAAACACATGCATAACCTAAAAATAAACACCGCAACATAACCCTAACGACTTGAGTCAGTCGGCGAAGTTTACTCTTGCCAGGAAAAATGGCATTGTGTTGAAGAACTCTTTAACAGTCAAAATTGGATGCTTTACTCAATAAACAGTAGAACATTTAAACCGTCGAACAAAAGTTATGAAGTTTATAAATTTAATGTGTGAAATTGTAGGACTAAAAGTTAATTAAGAATCAAAAACCACGGATCAAATATTATAAGAAGTCAACAGTGTCATTTAACATGTATGATATGAAAAAATATCAGGAAACTGGCTATAGAAAGTTTTACAAACATAATTGACCGCCGATATTTTTCAAAACAACTATATATGTATACAAAACAAGATGAAAAATGATATATCTTCCGAAACTCATACTCTGAAATATTTTACAAATTTTACCTTATCTTAAGTTAACACGAGTTAAATTTTTATGGTTTAGAATTTTCGACTACTGTTTTCGGAGGAAGTACGTAGCATCTCTTTAAAGATAACTTGTACCCTTAAGCTCTGCAACTGCCCCTATTATAAATTATAAATTACAAAATAAAACTTTGTACAAGCTCACTCTTATCGAAGTCGTTTTGAAGAAATTTCAAAAGAGGTTGCGAACTTGGTCAAAGTTCACATTACTCTAGAAGGTAAGTCAATTACTCTTCACTACCAGACAATCTCTTTGTACCAGAGTTTCAAAATACCATCATCAGACGATACGAGTTTTTTAATTTATTAATTAGTATACCAGCCATAGGCAGCGTTTGCTTATGTGTTTATCATAATTAATAGTTACCTTTTTACAAGAAAGAGAATATATAAGGCCGAAGTATGTAATTAAGCTTATATTTGGTTTATCTTAGAGTGAAAGGATGGACTTTAAAAGATAGAGTATGATTATAAGGTATAACTAATGATTAAAATAATCAAAACACACACACAACTACGAAGGCTCATAAAAGTTAATTAACCCATTCATCAAATTTAAGGTTTTAGTGTGTTGTCTTTATCCATGTGATATAAGTTATTTTATAAGCTTTTGATTTGATTTAATATAGTTGTTTTAAATTTTTTATTTTTATTTTTTTATTTAGAAACTTACTTTGTATCAAGTCTTATGAACAAGTTAATAAACCTATTTCTACGCAAGATAATAAATCTAAGAGAAAAAAATGTTTTTAATTCCTGTATTTTCGATCAAACATAGTTGAATTCTCTTATAATATATATGAATAAATAGTCTCTAGCTAATTTAGTCTTATAGAAATATTTTGTAAGATAAAGAAAAAAACATTTATATAATTTAATATTTTAGTTATCTAATATAATAATTAGTCAATTTGAGATCTTCAATACATTTATTTACACTAATGATCAAAAAAATTTAACATGAAGTTAACAAGATTGAGCATATATGAGTAGTTTAATAGATGTAATAATAGTTAGAAAATTCTAGTATCATCATAGAATAAGTTTTAAACCTAACTCAATTTACAAAACTTATTTATAAAGTAAAAAATACTCTCACTTACAATATTTTATCAGCGGTCAGTGTACGTATAGAACTTTGGGTAGGTGTCCTTATACTTTCATATCCATGAATTTGGTTCTCAAATCTTAAAAAATATCTGAATTTAATTCCTCATTCTTAAGAAATCATCATGTTATTTAAAGTTGGTGTAGTTTTTCTCTCCAAAAATGTTTACTTAAATGTTAAATAATATGGTCATTTTATGTTGGCTCAAAATAAAAGTAATTAATTATTACTTCCATCTCTAATAATAAGACTTTCTGAATTAAATTAATTAATTTTTTTAAAAGGTGTAATTTATTTTTTTAATTTATTTTTTCAATCCTAATAATTTCAAATATTTATTATTGTTTTTCTAAAAATACTATTAATTAAATAAAAATATTTTAAAGAAAATATAATGAATGTAACTGACGATTAGAATAAAGTCTTATATAAAATAACAAGTAAAAAGTTAAAAGTATTTTATATATAGAAACTATCAATTATACAATTGTAGTAGCTTTTTGTTATCTCCTTTGACAAATGTATCAAATCGTATAAGTAATTCAATGAAAATATGAGTATCGTCTCCCAAGAGACTTGTGTAACACTTTACAATTTCACTTGTTATACTAACTAAGTTACCGGAAAGTAATAAGAGTTTGATTTGCTGTAGTAAATAATGTAAACAAGCAATAACAATTCTTTTTGGTATTTTGGTAAACACTTAGAGTGCAAAACTTGATTCAAATGCAATATTAATAAATTGTTAGGGTTTGACTTCACTAAACCTTCCTCTCATGCTTATCACTAAGTTCACAATAGTTATTATTCATAATTTATCAATCACTCTCAAAAGTAACCAACCCTAATCTCTTACAAGTTGGAATCTAAGTTGTTAACTTAAACTATCAATTAAATCTCTTGCATAGTTTAACCAAGAAACTAGCTTTAAAAACAAGAGCTTAAGAAAGACCAATGGCATTTACTCTATCTCTAGCAATACGCACCATTAGTTGCTCTATTTCATTTCAAAGGTTTAAAATCATTTCTCAATCTCTTAAAAACCTCAAGTTCAAGTTAAGGGTGATCAAGCCATAACAAGCATTATGCACAAAGAAAAAGCAATAAAACTGAATAACAACTTAGATTGATAGCTTAGAGTTTACATATGAGAATGAGTTTAGTTACATCAAACCCCAACAAGGATGAGTTTAGCTACACATAGACATGTAGAACTCTACAAAATGATGAAGAAAGGAAGAAGCTTGATCTTGAAGGTTCCAGAGCTCTCCAACCACCACACAAACTCCAAGAATGGTCCTTCTTGCTTCTCTCCTCGAAAATCCCACTTTTAGGTCATAAATTTTTTTTTCTTATGTGAATAATGACATGTCAACACAATCCACGCTAAGTGTGAGAAGCCACGCTAAGCTTGAGGATAGGTCTGGAGTGAAATGAGATTCTGGGACTCCCACGCTCAGCCTCAATTCCACGCTCAGCGTGAGGATTGAATTTTTGTTCTAGGGACTCTCTGCCAAGCTGAGGCTAAGCCTGGATCTGGGGCTTAGCCTGGGGACTTAAACCAAAAATTCCTTCAACTTCAAATTCACCTCTTTGTGCTTGACTTCCTTCCTTCTTTCCTAGCTTTCTCCTAAACTACAAAACAACAACCAAATACTTGTAAGTTACCTAAAAACATGATTCAAAGACAAAATGTGATCACCTAATAATTTAGATATGTTTTGAGTTAAAAACAAGATCTAAAGCAAGGAAAATCGATATAAGTGCTTCAAACTAGGCCAGAAACTTAATGAAATCATAGCACTTATCAATACCCAAAACTTAAGATCTTGCTTGTCCTCAAGCAAAGAAAAATGAATCAACTAAGTTAACACACAACCTAATCTCCTAATTGAACACGATTTGAACACTGGTAATCACATAAAACAGCCATACATGTCTTCCAATAGTTGAACACCAGAAAATGTTTACACTTGATCAGCCAATTAATGTGGTGCCCACACAATTTGATATCAGAAGTGTATTGCAACAGTTCCCAAAGGGAGCATGGCAATGATACTAATGAAAATTAGTGAACAACCTCTTCATTACCAAGATCAGTGTTTCTCTCATCACACAAGTGTATTTAGGTGGAATCTCTCAAATTTACACAAATGAATCACACAAATCAACTTTGTTTTTCATCTCAATCAAATTCAAACAGTCACATAATCATGCATAGATCACAAGGTCTTTCATGGGTTGTAATGTGGCTGGGCTAACAAAAGAAATTGGTTTTTCTAGGTAAACAAAGGACACCACAGGAGTAGAAGAGCAAGTCTTAATGATCACCATGTATAATTCTTCTTCCTTTTTCTATTCCCAAAAGTCCCAAGATAATACCTTCATCCAACACACTTATTCACACAATTTAATCACTTTTTGATGTTTGATTTTTTTTTTTGCTTTTTCTTTTGCTTTTTTTTTTTTTATTTTTTTTTATTTGAAACTAAATAATAGCTGACTAATGGCCATAGTGGTATAACCATAACATGTACATTCATGAATATGCTCAACAACAATGATCACCCCAAAATACCCCAAACTTAAGACTTTTCTCCCCTTATGATCAATTTGACTGCTCTCTTATTCCTAAGGTGTGGGAGAATTTTGTTTTTCTTAAGGGCATCAAGGTCTTCAATGAATTCACTATTTGGCTCAAAGTAGGATGCAATGGATTCACTTTTTTGTTAGGTTGGCTTTTTGGTCAAGTGGCTCAAATTTACAAGAAAAATTGCCTTGATCATCTCTAAACAACATATGTTATGCAAACTCAAAAGAGACACAAGCAAAATCAACCGCATGAAATCAAATGGTAACACTCTTACAACAAGAGGGGCCAAAACTCACATGGGTTAGTAAAGGTGTTCAAAACTTTTCAACAGTATCATGCGATAGTCATTAACCACAAAAATAACTATCACACACTATCACTACTCATCCCTAGAGTGCAACCACAAACATATTTGATCTTGTGTCTTAAAATACCTTTGTTCACTACAGGATACATGCACACCTGATATGATTTTTTTTTTAGTTTTCAAAACGCATTAAAACTAAACAGTCAAAAACATTGAAATATGTACGCAACAAAAGGTAAAGGGTTAATAAGAAGTACACAACAGGATAATCAAAACAAAATAACAGAACACAATTTTTCAAAGTGACACAGCTTAGTCTTCCTCATCATCCTCTTCAGCATCATCAGACTCTTCTTCATCGCCATCCTCCTCCTCAAATTCCTCCTCAGAATCCTCATCATCATCAGCTGCATCACCTCCCCCTACTGTTAAGCATGGACCCCTGGCCATGCTACATGAGCAGAATAAGCTGCAGCTGAAGGTGGTTGAAAATTTGGGGTGAGTCCTGGTGCATGAATTGGAAAGATTATGAACACTATCCATCACCATGGTGATAGCTTTGAACATGGCCTCATCCCTCTTTTCACTGCGAAGCAGAGCAGCATTAATATCTTCCCAGCGCTGGGAGTCCATAGCACTAACCGGTGGTGGTGCTCGAGAGGAAGAAGCTGAGGTACTGGCAGTCCTCCTACTAGTCTCCTTGTAGCAGTAGGTATCAATGTAAACTTTGTTGATGGGCATCTTCAGCTTCTCAAATGATGTTTCAGTAACATCGACTCCAGCTCGATGATAGAGATGTGTAATGAGTGAAGGATGGCCCAAGATACCTGTATGCTGGGCACAATTTCTAATTTCGTCAGCTATGAGTGCCCCGACATCAATAGCTTTTTTATCCATAATAGCATATAAAAGTAGTGCCCTTGACTCCAAGACATCAGAAGTGTGGCAGGAAGGAGAAAGATTGGCATGAATAAAAGCCACCCAAATTTTTGCCATGGAATCAAATCTTCCCGGAGGATGTGAGATATCTTCCCCTGCTTGTGTATTGAAATCCCTTCCCTGGTTTACAAACCGTGCGTTCCACCAACCTATAATTCTTGTTGCGGGCTATCCAATCAGAATACTCGCAATACCTAAGGCCTTCACTCAGATGAGCGCCTAGAAAAGTGTTAATGGTGGCAGCATCAAACCTGATCATGATACCCCGAACATAACTAGTGTACTCAGGGAACTCATTGCTAAGAACCCGAGCATTGCAATAAAATTCCCGCACAACAGAAATGTTAGCAGGGGCCATGTAGGAGGCTAGCTTTTCCCACTTCCTTCTTTGTATTTCTGCTTGGAATTCTAGATATTCAGTTGGCTTGAGTTGGACCATCCTTTCCATCTAGAGACTTCTTTCTTCCAACTTTGGATAAAATTCTTGATGTTCCTTGTCACGGAAGGTGTGAGGGTGAAATGAAGGGACACGAGATGGTCACCCTGCAGTAGTTTTAATTCCTTTCTCCGGGTGTGTCTTTGGAGGAGCCATCCTTCGTGCCTTTGATGAACAAGAAGAGGGAAAATAGAGCCTACCCACACCAAGAGCAAGACGACCAAGGAAGCAAAGAAAGAATCTTAGGGTTTGAGAGTGTTTGTGAGAGGTTGAATAGTGGTAGAGGGAAAGAAATGGGCGCCTGGAGAGAGGGAGTGACAACATTTAATGAAAAAGGAACTCCGAGGCTAAGCGTGGGACTAGGGCTTAGCGTGGGAGCTCAAGGAGCCCAATTGCTCTGCCACGTCTACGCTGAGCGTGGATTTCAAGCTAAGCGTGGGAGTTCCAGAGAGAACTACCAGTTTTCAAGTTCAAGTTCTGAGGCTCAGCGTGGGACTGAGGATAAGCGTGGCACCTCCAGAGAGCTATTCTTCTACCTCTACACTGATATAGCTTAGCTTGGAACTTCATGCTGATCGTGGATTTCAATTTTTCTGCAAATTTTCAAAATTTTCAAGCATAGCTCAACATGAAGTTCCTCAAGCCCTCACAATCACAATGCTTTCTCGACTAAGAAGCAAACACAATGATTAACCATGCACCTACACCTAGAACACATTAACACAAAATAATTGAATTTAAAGGCATGCTAACTTGTTTTTGGATTAAAAATGATAGGTTGCCTCCCATAAAGCGCTCGTTTTCTATCACTAGTAGGCATGGCAATCTAACCCGTCTCCGTGGGTACCCGCCCGAACCCACCCCGATTTGGACGGGAAAAACCCGTGTTTATCGGGTTCGGGTTCGGGTTCGGGTTCGGGTTCGGGTTTTCCCTGATTGATAAAATCGGGGACGGGGCGGGGACGAGGATGTTAATACCCACCCCGCCCCCGCCCCCATACTCGCCCCCCGCCCCCCGCCCCCCGCCCCCCGCGCCGCTTAATAATATAATTAAAAATTTTTTTTTATATATATATAAACCAAAATTAGAATTATTTATATGTAAAAATTTATATTATTTTTTTTCTTTTATTTTTTATAAATTGTTCATATTTATTTAAAAGAAGAAAACAAAAAGGAGCGGGGGCGGGGGCGGGGGCGGGGGCGGGGCGGGGAAACCCTAACCCCGCCGGGGGTGGGATGGGGACCTAGATTTTACCCCCGGCGAGTATCGGGGGCGGGGAACGTAAAACCCGCCTCCGTCCCGCCTCGTTGCCATGCCTAGTCACTAGCTTGACAAGCCAAAGCTTCAAGGGTTTTCCAATGCAACGGTGGAATAAGCTCGCTCAATTTCACCGCCCAAGTAGAGTTTAAGTCTTTGGCCATTTACCACCCAACTCTCCTTGGAGGAAACATCCTCCACTTGTATTGCTCCATGAGGCTTAACTTTCTTAACTCTGAATGGCCCTGACCACTATGACTTCAGCTTCCCTGGAAAGAGTCTCAACTGCGAGTTATAAAGGAGCACAAGTTGTCCCGGATGAAACTCTAGCTTTAGAATCTTCCAGTCATGATACAGATTGATCCTTTCCTTGTAGTGCTTAGCTGACTCGTAAGCATTAAGACGCAATTCTTCCAATTCATTCAGCTGTAACTGTCTCCTCTCAACTGATTGGGTCGGATCAAAATTCAAGAACCTGATAGCCCAGTATGCCTTATGTTCCATCTCAATCGGCAAATGACATGCTTTACCATAAACCATCTGAAATGGTGACAGTCCAAGAGGTGTCTTATAGGAAGTGCGATAGGCCCAAAGTTCACATCCAACTTGAGAGCCTAATCTTTCCTACTTACATTCACCATTTTTTCAAGGATACGCTTGATTTCCCGGTTTGAGACCTCTGCTTTCCCATTTGTTTGCGGGTGATAAGGAGAAGCCACCTTGTGTCGCACATCATAGTGTTCCAACACCTTCTTTAATTGAGAGTTGCAGAAGTGAGTTCCAGCATCACTAACCAAAACTCTTGGAACACCAAACCTAGAGAAGATGTTTTTCTTGAGAAACTTGATCACGGTCTTAACATCATATTTTTGTGCAGCCACAGCCTCGACCCATTTGGAAACATAGTCCACAGCCACTAATATGTACTCATTTGAGTAAGAGGAAGGTAAGGGCCCCATGAAATCGATCCCCCAGCAATCAAAGACCTCTACTTCAAGCATGTTTTGCAATGGTAGCTCATGGCGTTTGGAAATATTTCCAATTCTCTGACATCTATCACAACTATTTGCATGATCATAGGCATCCTTAAACAATGTTGGCCAAAAGAACCCCGATTGTAGGACTTTGGCTGTAGTTTGTTCACCATTGAAATGACCTCCATACGGGGAATTATGGCAATGCCACAATATGTTCTTGGCTTCATCTTGAGATACACAACGCCTTAGCAGATTACAACCCCTACCTTGAAGAGATAAGGGTCATCCCAAACATAGTAATTGGCATCACAAATTTTTTTTTTTCTTTTGCTGCCAAGTATAGTCTTCCGAAATAATACCAACTACTTTAAAGTTTGTCATGTTAGCAAACCACGGACGTTCTTGCACTAACAACAAAGCTTCATCTGGAAACTCATCCTTGATTTCACCCTCCTTGCAAGTAACTTCTTCATTGACTAATCTTGAGAGGTGATCAGCCACTAAATTCTCAGAACCTTTCTTATCCTTTATCTCCAAGTTGAATTCTTGTAGTAGCAAGACCCAACGGATTAGTCGAGGTTTTGATTCAGTTTTGGTGAGCAGGTATTTAATGGTTGCGTGGTCGGTGTATATGATGACCTTGGATCCAATAAGATAAGCTCGAAATTTCTCCAAGGCATACACAATGGATAGCAGCTCTTTCTCTGTGGTTGCATAATTCAACTGTGCTCCGTTCAACACTTTACTGGTGTAACGACCCACCATGTCTCTACACTTAATGGAATCATACTACTACTAGTGAACTAAGAAAATATTAAGTTGGATAACTCATACATACGGTATATATATAGAAATAAAAAAATAACTAAATTTCTTAAATACAAAATAATACGCCATATATGTACAGTCATCCCAAAAATAATATTCCCTAGTGCCGGTCAAGCACAGACAAAGTCGTTACCTAAAATGGTAACCCTAACACGAGGATCAAAGCTCCCTGTCTCGCAGCGGACACCTCAACTCCAAGCTAGCCCTGACCTGCTCCCATACCAAGTATGATCATCGTAGTTCCACCACATGGAAAACAGAAGGGTAAGCTAGAATTCACAAATCAATCATAAAAGTATAGAACTATAATCTATACTACACAATGATCCAACCATTAATCATATCCATAGAGTCTCACCATACACTCTATCCAATACTACTCATGCATAACATACAATGCACCAATCATGAAGTCAAACACCACACTTCATCATATTAATAATCATGCAGTAAATGCATCTCATGACAGATATCAATGCATATCAATCATCTAATGCGTCGTCACGCATACACCTAGGAGATCTCCATAACAATAGAGCTGTATAAGTGACATTTCATCCTACCGAAACCACCCCAACCGTTTTCACGCCCAAAGCGCCCGCTCGGTCACAGCTAAACAGGATATAATCCTCCCTCGGGTTTACTCGGATGATGTCACTTACACACTTGGAAGTCCAGATCCACCGTCAGGTATAGCACAGCTGGGTACGGGCTTACCACGACCTTGACATGCATTAACCAAGTCAATTGTGGAGTTCGCCCACCGACTATCCGCAAGGATCCACGCACCTTCCCGAGTACTTGGTTAAGGGAATAACTCTCGACCTCATACCCCGCTCCAACACTAGCTAAGGACTTAGAGGAGACTCACCCAACCTAGTGGCCTATCTGAGCACCACTCTCCCAAATCCAGTGGCCTCCCAGAGCACCACTCTCATATATCAGTGGCCTATCCAAGCACCACTCTCAAGAGACTCTATGTGAGCTCTTCCAGTTTGAAAATATTTTTCCTCTCCTCAAGTCCTAGGCTAGACTCATGCCATAAGGCATCACATGCAATAATGCATCATACATCATATATGGTCTACCCACCATTATGATCAACAGTCATACTCATATTCAAACATTCATACGTATCATCACAAAGCATACATATGAATCACACCGCACCATACATCATATATCACACATATATGATCTAACATTTTAACTTTTAACATATTTACGCTCGGCGTAGCCTGAGCTCGCCCAGCCTAATCCCAACCTGAGAGCCCTAAGCTCTTCCATGCCTGGCGCACTCAACCTGCGCCTAGCCTAATCCCAGTCAGAGAGTTCAGAAACTCTCATCCAAACCAACAAATCCAGCTCCATGCAAACACAAAACACAATACATAGGCTCCATACAACTCAAAATAAACTCAAATCTCACATGCATCCAACCTATGCATCGAAATTATCAAAATCCTCTCAAAACCCCAAAAGATGAGATTTTCTTCAATCATCTATGGATTCTCAACATTCACGCACCTATTGAGTTTCTAAACTCACATGCAACCTACACATCAAACATTTTAGCTTCCCTTACCTGAAGATTGGTTCAGATAGCCATAGACTGAACAAAAGTAGAATTTCCCCTCGAGGCTCAACTCGGAACTTCAGTCCTCCCAAAACAAACTTTCTAATCTGAATTTCAAGAAAATACAGACGGAGTTATTGATCTAGAGGAGAAAATGAGTTAAACAGAGAAATTTGGGAGAGAAAGGAGCTCACTAACCCAGAGACCTTCTCTCTAAAACTTCTCTCTAGAATAAGAACTCTTCACGGCCCCCCCCTCACCCCTATTTATAGGCAATCTGGAGAGGCCAGAACGGCCCGTACCGAGTTCGGAACGGCCCGTTCCGAATTCCCAATTCACACACAAAATCCACGCCCAAAACGGCCCGTTCTGAAAACAAAACGGCCCATTCCGGGACTCATCCGGAACGGCCCGTTCTCCCTCCGGAACGGCCCATTCTCCTTCCGGAACGGCCCGTTCTCCAACCAGAACGGCCCGTTCTGGAATTTGGAACTGCCCGTTCTCCCTCCGGAACGGCCCGTTCCCAACCACGAATTTCAGTTTAATTTAAGAGCTTGGAACGGCCCGTTCTAAATTGGGAACGGCCCGTTCCGAGCTACTAAATCAGCCACCATTTTTTTTTATTTTTTTAACTATGTTACAATACTCCCCAACAAACAGGAATTTTCGTCCCCGAAAATAGGTCTACCTGAAGAGAGGAATGGATACTGTTCCTTGAACTGACTCTCCACCTCCCAGGTAACCTCACCAGTAGCTGCATCCCAAACAATTCTCACCAAGCCGATGGATTTGCCACAAATCTTCTTCAACTTGTGATTAACCACAACTACCGATCTCTTCTCATAGGTCAAGTTCTCTCTAACTTGCACCTCATCCATCTCTACCACTTGACTCAGATCTGGGATGTACTTCCTAAACTGTGAAACGTGAAACACATGCTCTCCCTCATCAAATTCTAGAGATCTCCTCCTCCTATCGGCATAGGACTTTCATCAACTCTAGGTAGCCCTCAACCTTTCCTGAATCTATCTCACCATCTCATTAGTCTAAAGAACTAACTCTGGACCAATCACTACAGACTCACCCTCCTTATACCAACATAATGGAGTCCTACACTTCCTAGCATACAAAGCCTCAAAAGACATCATGCCAATATTCGAATGATAACTGTTATTGTAGGTAAACTCTACCAATGGCCTGCTAGCTACCCAGATGATCCAACACACAAGCTCTCAGAAGGTCCTCTAGTGACTGAATTGTCCTTTCCGACTGACCATCTGTTTGTGGATGATAAGCGAAGCTCAACCTCAACCTCGTCCCCAAAACCTGATATAGAGTCTGCCAACCTGGAAGTAAACCTTGGATCTCTGTCAGAGATAATACTGGAAGGCACTCCATGCAACCGTACTATCTCCCTGATATACAACTGTGCAAGCCTCTCCAAGGACCACCTCTTGATAGGAAGAAAGTGCGCACACTTTGTCAACCTATCAACAATCACTCAGATAGAGTCATTGTTCCTAGCTGTCCTAGGCAACCGAACCACAAAGTTCTTAGTGACATTATCACACTTCCACTCGAGAATCTCCATCAGCACTAAGCTCAAAACCAGCTGCCTTCTCAATACCAAGCAATCCCAAAATCCTCAACAACTCTAGATCATGTAATTGCTTAGTTCCCACCTGTCTTAAGAAATCATTAGTTATGGTGATCATACCACAACTAATATGATCATGAACAACCACCACCTCTAGTCTCAAATCTCTAAACTACTCAATCAGCTCCAAGTCCTTAATCAACATAACCGACACATGAATGAATTTCCTACTCAATACATCTGCTACCACACTCGCCTTTCCAGGATATACATCAACTTTGAAATCAAAGTCCTTTAGGAATTCCATCCACCTCCTCTGCCTCATATTCAAACTCCTTTTTTATCACTAAATACATTGAATCTCGCATCATACAGATAGTGTCTCCACGACTTCAAGGCAAACATCATAGCTGCAAGCTCCAAATCATGAGTAGGATAATTCCTCTCATGAGTCTTATGTTGCCTCGAAGCATACACTACTATTATCCCTTCCTGCATCAACACACAACCCAACCTCTGGTGAAAAGCATCACAAAAACATATCAAAATACTCACCAGTGTCAGGTAACACCAAAACTGGAGAAGTAGTCAATCACTCCTTCAATTCCTGAAAACTTTGCTCACAAGCGTCCATCCAAACAAAAGTTGATCCTTCCGAGTCAGTTAAGTCAAAGACATTACTATTCAAGAGAAACCTTCTATAAATCTCTGATAGTAACCCGTTAACCCAACAAAACTCCTAATCTCCGTAACAAAGCCTCGGACGCTCCCACTGGATCACAGCCTCCACCTTGGCTGGATCCCCTGCAATCCCCTCTATCGATATCACATGCCCCAAATCTCACCTCAGACAACCAAAACTCACACTTGGACAACTTGGCATACAACTACCTCTCTCTCAACACCTCTAAAACCAACCTCAGATGCTCACGGTGATCCTCCAAACATCTAGAATACACCAATATATCATCAATGAAGACCACCACAAATCTGTCCAAGAACGGTCTAAAGATCCTGTTCATGTAATCCATGAACACTGCTGGAGCATTAGTGACACCAAAAGGCATCACCACATACTCATAGTGGCCATACCTAGTCCTGAAAGCAGTCTTCGGTATGTCACTCTCCTTCACCCTGATCTGATGGTATCCAGATCTCAAATCAATCTTTGAAAACACTGAAGCTCCCCTCAGCTGATCCATCAAATCATCAATCCTCAGAAGTGGATACTTATTCTTTATCGTTAATTTATTCAGTTGCTGATAATCACACAAACGGCCCCACCACCTTTCTCTACTAACAGTACCAAGGCACCCCAAGGAGAAACATTGGACCTCACTACTGTTTCTCCAACAAATCCTCAATCTGTTTATTCAGCTTTACCAACTTAGCTTGAACCATCCTATAAAAAAAAGCCATTGATACTGATCTTGCACCAATACCAGGTCAATGGTAAATACAACATCACGCATAGCTGACAATCCCGGCACATCATCTGGGAACACCTCAGGAAACTCACTGACAATCTCAATCTCAGTGATGGCCCTCATCGTCTCAATCATTCAAAACGACAAACAACATGAAGCACTCAGCTCCATCTCTCATCAACTACTCAGCCTAACCCGCTGACAACAACACCTTATCCTCTAACTGAGGAAATACCAACTCTCTTCGAGCACAATCTATAAGGATGTGATAGGCAGATAACCAATCCATCCCTAAGATTATGTCAACATCTACCATGAACAACACAATCAGGTTCACTCAGAACCTCCTACCAAACACCTCTATCAAGCATCTCACATATATCTCCGACGTCACCAAAGAAATTGAAGTCATAATAGATACATACAGACACCGACAATCCAATCTCTCCACACAATCAACAGAAATGAAAGAATGCGTGGCACCAGAATCGAACAAAAATAAAACATCCTCACCTGCTGCTTTCCCCTTCCTCTTCACCAAATCTGATGAAGTGGAAGTCTCTACACTTGACAATGCAAGCACTCTCCCCACAGCTGTAGGCCTGGATGGCCCCGGGACACTTCCAGATAAAGTCGACGGTGTCTGACAATCTCTAGAGATGTGGCCTGGCCTACCACATCTGAAGCAAACATTCCCCGGATGAGGACAATCTCTAACCACATGTGCTCTTCCACATCTGTAGCACCGCACCGACTGTGCTCCACCCTGAGGAGTAGCAGGACAAGGTCTCCTACTAACAGCTACTCTCTGAGACTGTACAGGTCTGTCATAGGGTCCCCTCTGCTGGCCTCCTCTCCTGAACTCTAGCAGCCTTACCACTGCTACCACCACCTTCCAATCTCTCAACAATATTTACCTTCTCAACCAAGGCAGGAAACTCCACTATGGACATAGGGACTATGACTCTCTTCAGCTCATGCCTCAACCCCTCCGCAACTTCCTACATCTCCAAGCCTCAGATACGGCCTGAGAGTAGAAACAAGCCAGATGCTCAAACCTCGTAGCATAATCTGGAACGGACATGCTCCCCTGTTGCAATTTCATGAACTTTGCTTCCTTAACATATCTAACGCTATCCGAGAAATACTTCTCCAATAAAATTATCTTGAAACAATCCCAATCTATAATCACACCTTTGTTCTCTATCATCTACCTGGTGTCTCTCCACCAGTACACAATCTCGCCGCCAGCATGTATACTGCATAGGCCAACTTCCTCTCCTCAGAAAATCCCAAAACACTAAAAATCTTCTCATCTCACACAACCACAAATATATCACATCGGGATCTGAATCCCCCCTTGAACTGATGAGACTAACATCTCCTGAACTCTACTAAATCTTTCCCATCTTGAGAGACCACCGGTCTAGTTGCCTCAACCGCAACTCTACCCGCCTCCATCTGAGCAAAGTGAGCACTTTGTTATCGCATCACCATGGCCATCATCTCCATAGCCCTAGTGATATGATCAAACTGAGACCTCACCATACTAAAAGAATTCAAACATTCTTTTACTAACACTTCACCACTACAACTCACCAATACTAACAAATATCAGAGATATGACATACCAGAAACCTAGAAGGATCATTCCCCACAGAGTATCCTAAAAGACTTGACCGGCTCTGATACCATAAAAGTGTAACGACCCACCATGTCTCTACACTTAATGGAATCATACTACTACTAGTGAACTAAGAAAATATTAAGTTGGATAACTCATACATACGGTATATATATAGAAATAAAAAAATAACAATTTCTTAAATACAAAATAATACGCCATATATGTACAGTCATCCCAAAAATAATATTCCCTAGTGCCGGTCAAGCACAGACAAAGTCGTTACCTAAAATGGTAACCCTAACACGAGGATCAAAGCTCCCCGTCTCGCAGCGGACACCTCAACTCCAAGCTAGCCCTGACCTGCTCCCATACCAAGTATGATCATCGCAGTTCCACCACATGGAAAACAGAAGGGTAAGCTAGAATTCACAAATCAATCATATAAGTATAGAACTATAATCTATACTACACAATCATCCAACCATTAATCATATCCATAGAGTCTCACCATACACTCTATCCAATACTACTCATGCATAACATACAATGCACCAATCATGAAGTCAAAACCACACTTCATCATATTAATAATCATGCAGTAAATGCATCTCATGACAGATATCAATGCATATCAATCATCTAATGCGTCGTCACGCATACACCTAGGAGATCTCCATAACAATAGAGCTGTATAAGTGACATTCCATCCTACCGAAACCACCCCAACCGTTTTCACGCCCAAAGCGCCCGCTCGGTCACAGCTAAACAAGATATAATCCTCCCTCGGGTTTACATCAGATGATGTCACTTACACACTTGGAAGTCCAGATCCACCGTCAAGTATAGCACAGCTGGGTACGGGCTTACCACGACCTTGGCATGCATTAACCAAGTCAATTGTGGAGTTCGCCCACCGACTATCCGCAAGAATCCACGCACCTTCCCGAGTACTTGGTTAAGGGAATAACTCTCGACCTCATACCCCGCTCCAACACTAGCTAAGGACTTAGAGGAGACTCACCCAACCTAGTGGCCTATCTGAGCACCACTCTCCCAAATCCAGTGGCCTCCCAGAGCACCACTCTCATATATCAGTGGCCTATCCAAGCACCACTCTCAAGAGACTCTATGTGAGCTCTTCCAGTTTGAAAATATTTTTCCTCTCCTCAAGTCCTAGGCTAGACTCATGCCATAAGGCATCACATGCAATAATGCATCATACATCATATATGGTCTACCCACCATTATGATCAACAGTCATACTCATATTCAAACATTCATACGTATCATCACAAAGCATACATATGAATCACACCGCACCATACATCATATATCACACATATATGATCTAACATTTTAACTTTTAACATATTTACGCTCGGCGTAGCCTGAGCTCGCCCAGCCTAATCCCAACCTGAGAGCCCTAAGCTCTTCCATGCCTGGCGCACTCAACCTGCGCCTAGCCTAATCCCAGTTAGAGAGTTCAGAAACTCTCATCCAAACCAACAAATCCAGCCCCATGCAAACACAAAACACAATACATAGGCTCCATACAACTCAAAATAAACTCAAATCTCACATGCATCCAACCTATGCATCAAAATCATCAAAATCCTCTCAAAACCCCAAAACAATTCCCTTACCTGAAGATTGGCTCAGATAGCCAAAGACTGAACAAAAGTAGAATTTCCCCTCGAGGCTCAACTCGAAACTTCAGTCCTCCCAAAACAAACTTTCTAATCTGAATTTCAAGAAAATACAGAAGGAGTTATTGATCTAGAGGAGAAAAGGAGTTAAACAGAGAAATTTGGGAGAGAAAGGAGCTCACTGACCCAGAGACCTTCTCTCTAAAACTTCTCTCTAGAATAAGAACTCCTCACGGCCCCCCCCCTCACCCCTATTTATAGGCAATCTGGAGAGGTCAGAACGGCCCGTACCGAGTTCGGAACGGCCCGTTCCGAACTCCCAATTCACACACAAAATCCACGCCCAGAACGGCCCGTTCTGAAAACAAAACGGCCCGTTCCGGGACTCATCCGGAACGGCCCGTTCTCCCTCCGGAACGGCCCATGCTCCTTCCGGAACGGCCCATCCTCCAACCAGAACGGCCCGTTCTGGAATTTGGAACGGCCCGTTCTCCCTCCGGAACGGCCCGTTCCCAACCACGAATTTCAGTTTAATTTAATAGCTTGGAATGGCCCGTTCTAAATTGGGAACGGCCCGTTCCGAGCTACTAAATCAGCCACCAATTTTTTTTTTATAACTATGTTACAACTGGCATAATAAATAGAGTGAAACACCTTATTCCTCCGCTGACCCAAGACAGCTCCAACAGCATAGTTGCTGGCATCACACATCAACTCAAAGCTCTCACTCCAATCTGGAGCAACAATTACAGGAGCTGTGGTGAGTTTGTTCTTCAAGGTTAAAAACGCTTTCATGCACTCTTCATCAAAGAGAAAGGGTTGGTCCTTGTTCAATAAGGTGCACAAAGGTTTGGAAATCTTAGAAAAGTCCTTGATGAACCTCCTGTAAAAATCGGCGTGCCCAAGGAAGCTACGAACACCCTTAACATTAATTGGGGGAGGAAATTTCTCAATCACATCAACCTTGGCCTTGTCCACTTCTATTCCTCTAGCTGAAATTTTATGGCCAAGAACAATACCTTCTTGAACCATAAAGTGGCACTTCTCCCAATTCAGAACTAAATTGGTCTCAATGCACCTCTTCAAAACTAGCTCAAGATTCTCCAGACATACATCATATGAAGACCCAAAAACAGAGAAGTCATCCATGAAGACTTCAATACATTTCTCCACCAAATCAGCAAAAATTGCCAGCATGCATTTCTAGAAGGTAGCTAGTGCATTGCAAAGACCAAAGGGCATTCTTCTGTAAGCAAACACCCCGAATAGGAATGTGAAGGTAGTTTTTTCTTGATCCTCGGGATTAACTGCAATTTGGTTGTACCTCGAGTACCCATCTAAGAAACAGTAGTACGCTTGACCGGCCATTCGCTCCAACATCTGATCCATAAAAGGAAGAGGAAAGAGGTCTTTCCTAGTGGCTTGATTTAACTTCTGGTAGTCTATGCACATTCTCCAGCCTGTTACTGTTCTTGTTGGGATCAACTCATTCTTCTCATTGGTGATCACAGTCATTCCTCCCTTCTTTGGCACGACTTGTACGGGGCTCACCCATTCACTGTCTGAAATTGGATATATCATCCCAGCTTCCAAGAGCTTTAGAACCTCTTTTCTCACCTCCTCCTTCATAATGGGATTTAGTCTTCTTTAAGTCTGAGCTACTAGCCTGTAATCACTCTCCATGTTTATTTTATGCATGCAGTAAGCTGGACTGATGCCTTTAAGGTCAGAAATGGACCACCCTATAGCTTCCTTATGCACCTGTAAGACTTTAATCAATTTTTCTTCTTCCAATTGAGACAGGGAGTTACTAATGATGATTGGTTTTTCACCATTTGGCTCCAAAAAGACATATTTGAGGTGAATTGGAAGTATCTTCAACTCTGGCTTAGTGCTCACTAGTGTGCTATCACCTTTTAACTCCTCATGGTTGGCATCACTAGGTGGCATCTCTTTGAAAGTATTTAGGTGCTTCAAGCATTCAGACATTTCAATCACATCCTCCTCATTGAGTTCATCCATAGTATCAGTCAACACACATTCAAGAGAAGATGACTTTTTTTGCTTTTGTGTAGCCTCAAGCACTACTTCGTTCAACACATCCATTTGGAAACAAGCACCTTTATCATTCGGATGGGTCATAGCTTCAAATACATTAAAAGTGATCACCTCATCATGGACCCTCAATTTAAATTCACCACTCTCTACATCAATGATTGCTCGTGCAGTCTTCATAAATGGCCTCCCCAAGATAATAGGAATAGCAGAGTCTTCTTCCATGTCCATAATCACAAAATCAGTTGGAAATATGAATTTGTCAACTTTAACTAGCATGTTTTCAATCACACCATAGGGTTACTTAATAGACCGGTCAGCTAGTTGCAAAGTCATGCAGGTTGATTTTACTGTCACCTGTCCAACTCTATCCAACATAGACAAGGGCATGCGATTAATGCTTGCACCCAAGTCTAATAGTGCTCTTCTAACTGATAAGTCCCCAATAGTGATTGGAGTTGTAAAGATTCCAGGGTCCTTGAACTTGGGAGGTAAGTTCTTTTGAATTATGGCATTGCACCCCGCTTCCAACTCAATGATCTCCTGCTCAATGAACTTTCTCTTCTTTGTCAAGAGGTCTTTCATGAATTTTGCATAAGTGGGCATTTGCTCCAATGCCTCTGAGAATGAAATGTTGATCTGAAGCTTCTTAAAAAGCTCCATGAAACGTGCAAATTGCTTCTCTTTAACCTTTTTGGTTGGGGCTGGGGGATATGGCATATCCTTGGTACTAGACACCTTGGGTTTCATCTTCAATTCTCTTGCTAGCTGGCTCTTTGATTTTTTAATAGCAACTTCCTCAGTCAATTCTTCTCCCTCTATGACATTCTCTTTTGCATTTTCTGTTTTTTTCTTCATTGTTTTCTCCACCTCCCTCGTTCATTTCTTCCTCGTTTTCTTGTTGCTCTTCCTCATCCTCCAACACACCCACTCTCTTACCACCTCTTGTTGTAATTACACTACAATTCTCTTTTGGATTAGTATGAGTATTGGCTGAAAAAATTCCACCAGAATTTTCAGCCAATTGTTTTGCCAGCTGCCCCATTTGAATCTCCAAATTCTTTATAGATGCTTCAGTACTTTTGTGGTTAGAGATTGAGACCTGCATGAATTGATTCAATGTTTCTTCTAATTTAGACTGCCTGTCATACAAGTTAGGCCTTTGCATAGGAGGTATACTAGATTGAGCAATATCATTCTGGTTCCACCTTGTGCTAGGGTGTGATTGCCAATTCTTCCCATAATTACCACCATAATTTCCTCCTTGTCGAGCTTGATTCCCTATGTAATTCACCCCTTCTCCATGAGATGGGAAAGTATCAATGCACTGTCCGTAAGGATGATTCAACCCACAAAGATCACAACTTAAAACTTGATGTTGAGTGGATTGTGGTTGTTGTGGAATCCGAGCAACTTGCCAAGAGCCTCAATTTGCTGGGACAAGAGCTTATTTTGAGCTCAACTCTAGAATTTCTCTTTTTTGTCTCGACTCTTATTATTATTATTATTATTATTATTATTATTATTATTATTATTATTATTATTATTATTATTATGATTATTATGATGATGATTATTATTGTTATTATTATTATTATGATTATTATGATTATTATTATGATTATTATTATTATTATTAGTTTTATTATTAGTTTTATTATTAGTATTATTATTATTATTATCATTATTATTATTATTATTATTATTATTATTATTATTATGATTATTATTATTATTATTATTATTATATTATTATTATTATTATTATTATTATTATTATTATTATTATTATTATTATTATTATGATTATGATTATCATCATTATTATGATTATTATGATTATTATTATTCCCTCCGTTTTTTATTCATAGTCGTTTAAGGTTTTGTACGGGACTTAAGGAAATGATTGATATTTTAGTTTTCAAAAATATTTATTACTTACTTTCCTATTCTACCCTCTATTTTTTTTATAGTATTTCGTTGGAAACATGTTATCCTTTTAAATGCAACATTAACTTCACATAGGTGATTGGAGAAAAAATAGGTAGACATTAGAAATAAATAGACACATTATTCAGTAAACATAGAATAATTATCAAGGGTAAAAATGAGAAAAAAAAATAATAAGTCATTGATTTTAGTAAGATGACAATAAAAAAAATGACAAATTCTGACAAAACGACTATGAATAAAAAACAGAGAGAGTATTTTTATCATCATTATTATCGTCATTATTATCATTATTATTATCGTCATTATTATCATCATTATTATCATCATTATCATCATTATTATCATCATTATTATCATTATTATCATCATTATTATCATTATCATTATTATTATTATTATTATTATTATTATTATTATTATTATTATTATAAACGGTTGATTTTTATTTTTTTTATATCCCGTTTAATTTCTTTTCTAATAGGTAATTCCTTTCATGCTGTACTGAGCTCCTGACCTATGGATTCTTCAGATGAGTACTCTTAATAGCTTGGATTAATTGTAATTTAAAATTTTGCCCTTGTATGAATGAAGGAAACATAAAATTCATTGTTGTTCTTACTCTTCATCTTCACAAAACATAATCAATTAAGAACTCAAGAACCAATTAAGTCTGAAATGTGCGATATCACATGGTCTTTAAAGACTTTATCAAATTCTTGATGCACAAATTAAATAGACTCATTCCAACAATTGTTGGGCATAACAAAACTAACAAATTTTTCTTATCGAGAAAATATCTGGAACTCAGAAAATTGATGGAGATGTGTATACAAGGACTCTCTGGAAAACTTTTAAATAGATACGTTTATAATGAAAATTAAACAAAATCAAGTCTAAAAGATAAAATACGAGTCGAGTCTAAAAGACCAAATCTAAGTAATATTTGTTT
The DNA here is from genome assembly GCF_000230855.2 of Cajanus cajan. Lineage (NCBI taxonomy): Eukaryota > Viridiplantae > Streptophyta > Magnoliopsida > Fabales > Fabaceae > Cajanus > Cajanus cajan. Next base: position 1,520,318 of record NC_138523.1, read on the forward strand.
AATAAGCACTAAAACATTTTTTTTAATATTTAACTAAAAAATTAAATATTAATGTTTTGTATACATAAAAAAGTATTAAAATTTTGGAATATCAACCAAAATATAAGACATTATTCATTTCATAAACGACAAATTGTCACACTAGTTTACACGACTGCAAATTGAAAAAAAAAAAAAAAAACAAAGAAACAAATGATTGCATATGCATGTAGCATGCACATCCTTATTCTTTGAACAAAGCCAAAGTGATCAAAGCATACTAATACAACAGTAAATGCCTTTTATTTCAAGAGCCAATATTGGACTCTAATTAAACGACATATTTCACAAGAGTGCATGCATATGCATGGTAGTAGCAGCTTCACTAGATTAGTTAGTTTCCTGAAGGAGGATAATGCTTGTGTGGAGGCTTATAATGGCCATCCTCCACCTTAGTGTGTGGCTCATTGTTTTCAACTTTCGAAGGCTCATTTTGTGTGGTAGGAGGCCAGTGCTTTTTAGGTGGGTAGTGATGGTGATGATGGTCATCCTCTATCTCATTGTTTTCGACTTTTGAAGGTTCATTTTGGGTGGTAGGAGGCCAGTGTTTTTTAGGTGGATAGTGATGGTGATAATGGCCATGGTCATCCATCACGGAGGATTTCTCCACCGAAAGTGTGCGACGATCTGCTAGGGAAGTAGTGGCCAGAAGGATCACCATCCCTAGTATTACTAGAAGGCACAAGGACATGTATTTCGGAGACATTTTGGCTTCGTTTCTTTGTTTAAGTTATGGTGCAAATACTAGACCAATATCATCCACACTTTATAGTGTTGTTCAACCTATCTTCTCATGACACGTGTCTTTTTTAATGCGTTGTTGGTGGTGCATTATAATCAAGGTTAAGATTTTTATTTCCTTGTTTGACTTGTATTCGATCATATAATGAAATGGAGGATAAGGTTAAATACATAAATCTGTATTGCAATCAATGACGATCGGTTTCATGAAATTTTGACTTATTCCTCAAAATTGACCGGTCTTTGGGTAGGATATTGAGTGTAGTAATTATTGCGTCTTTTTTATATTTATTTTAAAGAAGTTAAATCTTTAGCTATGGATCGACTTTTTCAGCGAACTATCAAATCATTGTTGGGCAAGCTGTGGGGTGCTGGAGAATATTTGTCATGACATGGATCAGTAGCTTCAATGGTGAGAATTAAGTTGAACTTTGTTAAATGTTGTTAAAACTAGAAGAAATGTTATATATTATTATATATAAAATGTGTCACTATAAATATAATAATATATGTATAAATTATTTAATATATATTCATTTATACATAATTATAATATTAATTTTGAATAAAATTTAATAATATATATTATATATTACTATAATTTATATTTACACTTTTTAATAATATACTAATATATATTATATTTATAATTAGGTAGAAGTAATTTTTAATGAAAAATATTGTATTATTATAAAGTGTGTGTCACTATAAGATGCTTTTCTTTTTGTAATGCAAGGATTGTAGTACCTTCGTAGAGTGGGAGAACTGGGCTTTGTATAATGGGTCAAGCATTGAGACGGTCGTAACTTGGGAAAGTTTGTTAAAGTCAAGGGTTGTTAGCTATAGTTGGTATTTTTAGAAGGCTAGTTATCTCATTTTCATCTTGGATTTTCTTCCCTTGAAGGCTATGTTGGGGGTTCTTTGGTTTGTGATCACTAGTGGAAAAATGAAATTTAATAACAAATTAGTTTTATGATCAATGTAATAATATATGTAAAGTGATGCCATTTTTTGAAAAATAATATCAACTATTCTACAATGGTTATAGTTCAACCAAGGTAACATAGTACCTTTTACATCGATTCCACGATGAATCGATATAGGAAAATGCTATATTACATGAGTTCGAATTTGAACTAATACAATATGTGTTTTGTATTTTAAAAAATATACATTATGTTAAATATTGATGAGTGCTAGAAGTGGGCACGATTTCGTTTCTTCTTCACTTTCATTTCATATCTACACGAGTTGCTTGGGCTATTGTTTTTAGGTTTACAAATTTGGGAAGAACAAGGCACAAGGGAGGTGCAAATCTGGTTGGAGTTGCAAAGAAGGACGAAGTTGTGGTCATGGTTGCAGATTTGGATGAAGTTGACGAGTGTAAAAAGAAGGATCGTGGAGGAAGGGAAGCGAGTATAAGGGTGAAGTTTCAAGGAAGGGGGTAAGGCTTTTGTGAGGGAGGGGAAGATGAGGTGCTAAGGTGAAAAGCGTGTAGTGTGATGGGTGGAGGGAGGAGTTGTTGCGTCGAAAAGCAAGAGGTGAGGGTAGGGATTTTTTTTTTTCATTAACACTTCTACAATGGTTAAACGGTGGCCAATGTCGAAAATCATTATATTTTACATCGACAACATCTACATTGGTTCTTTGATCAACAATGTAAAAGACCCCTATGTATTACTGGATCCCTCTAGTCCTTCAGCTTCTGATATGGTAACAATTGGATCAAGATGTAGATGGGAATCCCTCTTCTTCAGAAGATTCCATTCTAACTTCCTAAGATTTTGACAAGATTCTACTTGCACTGCTTTTGTTGGTGTTGACAAATAGATCACTATTGAGGTAAATAGACCCTGACATGTTGTCAAAGTCTTATTGGGTTTGTATCACCATATGACATCTGATTAACTTGCCTAAACAAGTTGGATTCACTAGTGCAAAAATTAGATTTAAAATCAGAGTTTTAAGATCGGTTAAAAGGTAACCGATCTTAAAAGTGACGCAGTGACAATTTTGTAAATAATATGAACACTTTTAAGATCGATTATTTTATGACCGATCTTAAAAGGTATGTCTGACACAATTTTTAAGATCGGTTACAAAAGAACCGATCTTAAAAGTTGTATCAGACATAACTCTTAAGATCGGTCATAAAATAACTGATCTTAAAAGTATTTTTTAGATCGGTTATTTTATGACCGATTTTAAAAGTGCTACTTTTAAAATTGGTTATTTAAGAACCGATTTTATATGTAGTATGCAAAATCGGTTCTTAGATAACCGGTTTTAAAAGTATCGTCAGAAACCTTTTATCTTTTCCATCATTCTCATTCTCTTTCATTTTTCCCTTCATTCCTTTATTTACTCTCTCGTGCTCTCATCTAAAGTCCCCAACTTTTCATTTTCTTTGCAAGACTAATATCTCAAGGTAACATTCTCAAGCTCTTCTCGTGTCTCTACTTTCATTATTGGTTTATTCTAGCTACTTTCGTTGTTGGTTCATTCTGATAAATTTTGAATTTAGGGTTCTGTAAGGAGAACGGGTCGTTCTGCAGGTAGAACGACCTGTTCTACAAGGAGAACGAACTGTTCTACAAGGAGAACGGCCCGTTCTGGATAGGTTTTCACTCATGAAAAACTATGCTGGAATAGCCCGTTCCAAACGACAGTTTTAGGCCTTTTTAACAACCTGGAATGTCCCGTTCCAATTTTGGAACGGCCTGTTCCAGTTTTATTTTTTTCAGAACCCAAGACTTTCTAGATCGGTTATAAAACAACCGATCTTAAAAGTGAACTTTTAAAATCCGTTAAATAACCGATTTTAAAAGTCTAACTTTTAAAATCGGCTCTTCTAAAATCGATTAGAGAACCGATTTCAAAAGTTAAAAATAACCGATTTTAAAAGCTTTTTTTCCACTAGTGATTGGTTTACACATTTCAATCATCATAACCTAACCTACACAATCCGTCAACCCAACAAGTTAAATTAAGGTCTATGTTAGGTTGGCCTATAGGGTTGACTTATATTTTTCCTTGACTTTTACTTATTAACATTAACTCATGATATTTTATTTGTAGTTCATTTTCTTATTAAGACTTATTTGTGATTGTATAATATACTTATTCAATTATTGTTGATAGATTTACTTATATTTATTTTGTGAACTTATTTTATTGTCATAAGTGTGCTTAACACTTTTAGTGATGGGTGAAAAAACATTTTATGTTGGGTTTAGACCAGTTATAGATCTCAATGACATAAAAAGTCTTGCTTTTCTATGTTGGTTACAAAAATAATATTGATATAAAAAGTATTATTTTTGAAGTTAACATTTGCTTTTCCACTTTGTTGTTTCCCTCTCTTTGCATTCCTCATCATGTTTTTTTCCCTTTCATTGCATTTCTTTGCATTTTGTCGCCCCGTTGTTTCCCTCTCATTGTCACATCTCTTCATGTTCCATCGTCACATTCTTTCCCTCTCATTCTTGCATCTTTGCATTTTTCCACCACTGCATTTCATGTTTTATCATCATCGCTTTCTCTCTCATTCTCTCATCTCTTCATTTCCACATTATCATCTTCATCGTCTTCCACATCATGTTCTCCACTTCCACCATCATATTTGCTTTCAAACCATCACATTATCAACATTTAATTAATAGCAACAAAAAACATAAAAGGTAAATGAAAACAAAAGAGGAAAACAATTTACTTGGATGTGCAAGGAGGACAAAGACAAAGAAAAGGTAAAGAAGACAAAAATATAAGCAAGAGTCTAGAGTTGAAAAACACGAAGTGCATTTTTTTTTGTTGAAATTTTAACACTTTTTTGGTCAAGTGTAGTTTCACCCGTTAGAGAAAGGTTTTTCCTATGTAAGGTTTCATACATTTGTTATAAAAAGGTTGGGATCAACTATAAAGTTGACCTTCCTCAACACATGTGTTAGGTATCAAGTATCTTGATTTTATCTATTTATTTTTAGTATTTTATTCAATCCAACTGATTTATTTGGAGTTTGCTCTAGTTAATGCCAGAAACGGCAAAATCATATGAATAGGTCCTTTCCACTATAGAGGTAACTAAAACATAAAATTCTTATACATGAATTTAGGCCAAAATGATTTCCAAAACATTTATCCCTAAGTCAGTATTGCTTTGCATAAATAGTACTAACATGGTTTAAATGATAGAGGAAAGTGATAAACACTAAAAAAGTTTGTTCTATTCAAATGAGTAAAATCAAGTTACATGAGTACAAAATATGGCTTATATAGTCAATTCCTATAATTAATATTAATATTCTATATTTCTAATAGCCCTATGTACGTTGGGAGATGTACTCACACTACTAGATTTTAATCTTTTAGCAACATTTTCTTGTTTACATTTGTTAAAATGTTACTATATATTAAATAAATATTATTTTGTAACACTTTTTTGAAAAATGTCATTATAGATAGAGTAACATTTTTTATTTCAATATTATTCTTTCTAATTGTTTTCAAAATCAAAGTCCCATATCGAATAAATTTTTTTTACATAAGTTATTTTGCAACATTTTTTTGAAAAATATTACTATAATTGCTTTTAAAATCAAAGTCCCACATCGAGTAAAAAAAAAAAATATTTCTCTTATATCTAATTGTAACTCATAATTAAAGTCTCACATCGAATAGGTTAATGACTTATAAAGAGTATATATACTCATATAGTTATATTTAAGATAAATGAAATTTGATATTCTATATATAATTAGTGGTGACTAACTAAAAATGTATTTTCCTAAAAACTTAAGGAACTCTTAGAAGTTTAGGAAACATAAAAATATAATAATTGATAGTAATATTAATTAAAATTAATTTTTATTTTATAAGATTAACAAAATATTGGTAACATCATTAAAATGTTACAAAAAATTATTAAAATGTTACAAAAATACTACTTTGGTAACATTTAAAAAATGTTACCTAATTATGCAAAAATGTTATTAAAAGTCTTTAGCAACATGGACTATATACAACATTTGATAATATGTTCCTAAAACAAATTAGCAACATTTATACATAATTAAGTAACATTTTTCAAATGTTGCTAAATACCATTTGTGTTGTAGTGTCAATACTTCTAGCTTGGGATATGACAATACAAAAGCATATTTAACCAAAGATATTACAATGAAATGCAAAAAACACATCGGCTAAAAGATATACAACAACTAAAACAATCAAAAAGTCATTAGGCAATGGCTTAACTATCAAGCATAAACTATACTCAAAGTTTAACTACTTGGTAGAAAACAAATCACTAAAGAAGCTTAACCATTATATGGCATAAGCAACAAAGCTTAACCATCAAAAGTAGAAGCCAAAACAATGTTTAACTATTCAAGACATAAGGACAATATTTCAATTCTCAATGATTTATAACCATCCAGAAAAATAGCTGAACACAACGCTCACCATCATGGGTAAAGCTAAAAGATTAAATTAGGAAAATAAAAGAAAATGATACCAAATCAAAACTACCTTAAAAAGGATTAAGCTAAAACACCTTGAAAACATTACATAAACCACAACTCTGAACAACTTCAAGAAACCATAATATATTTAAAATAAATCATCGTCATTAACAAGAAGTAGAATTAAAATCATTACTATGACTTCAAAACCAAACATTTTTTAAGAAAAAATTTCATTGAAATATTAGTGAGCACTTCAAAATGCTTGAGAGCTTAAGGGACATATGGCCTATTTGGATAAACATTTCCATAAGCATGTATAGGAGAAAAAAATAGTAAAAATATTGAAATAAGCTTCTTTAATAGCTAAAACTAGCTTGAGGATATCATGCCAAGGAGCCAAGTATAAAAGCAACCAAGGGGAGAGGGCTATATTTAAAGGAAGAAGACCCAAAGCCCTTTTTAATAACTTACTTTCTCTTCTTTGTATATATTTTTGCTTGTAAATATTTTCTTAATTTTGAACTTGTATTTTTGATTAAATAGTGTAGGAATTTATTTTCTTATATATATATATATATATATATATATATTTTAGGGGTGTAAAAAATAGTATTTTAAGGGGCAGAGAGTATAACTTGAAAATGAGAAAAATAACTCACAGGCTTGAATGGCCTATGAGAACACCTCTTGGATTCATGACTATTAAGGTGGGTCCACTTAAGGGGAATAAGAGGTTGGACATCCACTTGAGGGGGGGACAAGATGTCTTAGGCTCATTTAAACTTCAACAATATCGCATGGTCTTGTTTAATCACACTTTCAGCACCTCTTGCCATGCATGTGGCAAGCCCCCATTGACTCTTTTAGATCTAACATGTTCATATGAACCACACTTCTTGCACCTTGTCATGTAACAAACTTATATCGGCTCTTCTAGATCTAAGATAATGACATTTTTAGGAGGAAAAAATTCAAATTTTAAAATGAAATTAGAGTTAGTTATCTTGAGTACAAGTTAACCTAACCTTGAATACACTTAACCATGATAGGCCTAACTTGCACCATAAGCTACTAAACTCCATATATAGGACTTTCCTTGTATCTAGATGTCACTTTTGAGTTGTGAAGAAATAAAATTTGGATTTCTCTATGAGCAAACTTCTAGTTCTCTCTTAGGAGACACTTCTCTTTATGAACTTTTATCAAGAAATTCCTCTTGGTGGCAAGTTTTTCACCTCTTTCTTATCCTTTCCTTGAAGTGGCACATCATCGTCTCTTCTTTTCCACCATTTTTGTTTTGATTACAAGTTATGAGTTCATGGATGAAAATTGTGAGTTTCAATGGAGCTAGTTGAGGAGAAATACCAAATCTCTCATCTACTATAGTTCCCATGGACGTTTGTCATATTTTGTTAGGAAGGCATGTAAATTTGATAGAAAATCCATACATAATGGCCTTACTAATGAAATATCCTCACTCATAAAGACAATAAATATTTGTATTACATCCTCTAACACCTACCCAAGTGGTAGAGGATCAAATACAAATGAACTTATGAGGGAAAAGAAAATGAGAAAAACAACTCCTTGACAGTGAATAGAGTGAAAATAAGGAAGATGTTTCTTCTCAAGTGATTGCTAAGAAAGAGAGTCATTTTTCTCTAAAAATTCAAACCAAGAGGACTTTTTATCTTAAGCAATCCCATGTTACACCACTCAATGAGTTGGTGAAGAATATCATTCATTCCTTTAGGGGAGAGAAACTTGAGCAAGCTTTTCAACCTTACAGAGTGAGCTCTACAATGCACGTGTTCTAGCTCTCCTAACATTTCTAAAACTTTTGATCAGTTAGAATATTTTGAATTTGGATTAGGTGTGAGAGTTGTTTTGTTGAAAGGTGAGAATTCTATTGATTCTATAAAGATAACTTATTTTGGTGCAACTTTTAACTAGCTAGGCCAGCAATAACAAAGAGTTCCACACTCTTTTCCAAGCTTTCTAATGTTGGAGACAATGTTTTTTTCCTAAGAAGTTTATTAGTCATGGTGGCTCTAGATCACCTTAATCTTTAGGAAGGCAAGGAAATTTAGTTGTAGACAGTTTAGTTTTTAAGAGCTTAGGTGATCATATAGGACACCTAAGACAAGTCTTTTTAGTTAGAAGTTAGTAACAAACCTCATTTAGAAAAACTTGAAAAATATAGTTGAAGTTTAGATAAAATAAAAGTGCTTCAAGAGGACCCTAAGAAAATAAAAATCCTTAACGATAGCCTATCCCATGCATGTATATATTTTTGGGTCAAATAATTTAGGAATTTATTTTTGGGTCAAATCCTTGACCTTGTATTTTTGGGTCAAATAGTTTAGGAATTTATTTCTATGTAATTTTGTTTTATTTTTAGGGGTGTAAATAGTATTTTAGGGGGTGAAACTAGAAAATGAGATATGGACTTCATAGGCTTAATTGGCCCATAAGACCACCTCTTAGATGCATGACCCTTGAGGTGAAACGTCCAGTTGAAGGGGCATAGGGTGTCTCATGGTCATTCAGACTCCAACAAAATCACATGATTTTGTTTAGTCACACTTATGACACATTGCCATGTGGCAAACCTAATTGACTCTTCTAAATTTAGGATACTGACATGGTCACACTTCTATCATTTTGCCATGCCGCAAACTTCTATTGACTCTTTTATATCTAGGTTAGTGTCATTTTTAGGAGAAAAATTCAAATATCAAAATGTAACTAGAATTAGTTGTCTTAAGTACAAGTTAACCTAATTTTGGTTACACTTAACCATGATTAGCTAGTCTAACTTGCACTAGAAGCTACTAAACTTTATATACATGACTTTCTTTGTATCTAGACATTACTTTTGAGTTGTGAAGAAATAAAATTTAGATTTCACTCTCAACAGCTTCTAGTTCTTTGTTTAGAGATACTTCTATGAGATTTTATTAAGGAATTTCTTCTTGTGGCAAGTTCTTCAATTCTTGCTTATCTTTTTCTTGAAGTGGCACATCATCTTTTCTTTTTCTCCTTTATTTTCGTTTTGATTACAAGCTATGAGTCCATGAATGAAGATTGGAGGCTTCAATGGAGCTAGTTGAAGAGAAACACTACCTTTCCTTCACTAGTTTCATCATAACTTATTCATTAGTTAAAAATAAGATTTTAGAAATGTTAAAAGGAGGGAGTTTTGACAATTTAGCTTAGGTTATATGCTTGTGTCTCATTAATTAGTTATTTGTTACTTATTACTTTTTTTTTTACTAATATATAAATAAAAAAGTTTAATTTTTATTTAAACGGAAATTTTTTAGTCAATTTAATTTAATTTAATGTTCTTATTATATAAAAATAGTCCCAAGACAATAATGGAGTGTTGCCAACAATAAATGTCATTAAAAATATACTAAAAAATTTAATATAAATTTTATATGAAATCTTGAAAATTATATGAATTTAACAAAATTTTCTAATTTTGTGTGAAATTAAATTTTTACTTGTAGTTAAATTCGGCGAGATTACAGGATAATTCGTAAATAGTATAGAATTGGTGTATGTTAGATTTAAATTTGGTTCTCCTATAGTGAAGAGATGCACTTTAGACAATAAAATATAAATATAATTAGTAATTAAAAAATTAAAAAATCATTAGTTCCGGTATAAAAAAAAAGTCAACAATTAAGATTGTAATTAAATACGTGTCTATAAGAAACTACAAAATCACATAATAAATTTTATATTTAATTTATTTCTCAAATTTAAGGTTTTAGTGTGGTTTATCCGTTTGGTGTCATTTTTTTTAATGCTTTTGTTGGTTGTGCTTCTTCATAAATTTGTTTTAGCCTTATTTTGTATTTAAAACCTACTTTATAATAACACTTTATAAATATATTAAGAAAACTTGCTTGTACATAAAATACTGAGTTTAACTAATTACATAAATAAACATAAATCATAAATCTGTATGTAAACATAATGAGTTAATACACATAAATCTGTTCGGCTTAACAACTATAAACTTGTATTGCTAACTCGTAAACTGTAAAAGAGTGAAGGAAGATCCAGACAATGAATATAACAGATATTTTTAGTTCCACAAAGTAAAGATTGCACGTACGTACACAAATCATACACATGACCAGGAATAAAGGGAATACGGAATTCATTTCATAATTAAATAACAGATTGTGGCACTAGTTTACTCAGCTGCAAAGAAAAAGAAATTACATAAATAATTGCATGCATGTAGCATGTGCATCTTTATTCCTTCAACAAAGGCAACGTGATCGATCAAAGCAAATACCACAATACTAATACGAGAAAAAAACATTAAATCCCTTTTATTTCAAGAGCTATCCAAGAGCATAGACTCTAATTAAACGACATATTTCACAAGAGTGCATGCATATGCATGGTAGTAGCAGCTTCACTAGATTAGTTAGTTTCCTGAAGGAGGATAATGCTTGTGTGGAGGCTTATAATGGCCATCCTCCACCTTAGTGTGTGGCTCATTGTTTTCAACTTTCGAAGGCTCATTTTGTGTGGTAGGAGGCCAGTGCTTTTTAGGTGGGTAGTGATGGTGATGATGGTCATCCTCTATCTCATTGTTTTCGACTTTTGAAGGTTCATTTTGGGTGGTAGGAGGCCAGTGTTTTTTAGGTGGATAGTGATGGTGATAATGGCCATGGTCATCCATCACGGAGGATTTCTCCACCGAAAGTGTGCGACGATCTGCTAGGGAAGTAGTGGCCAGAAGGATCACCATCCCTAGTATTACTAGAAGGCACAAGGACATGTATTTCGGAGACATTTTGGCTTCGTTTCTTTGTTTAAGTTATGGTGCAAATACTAGACCAATATCATCCACACTTTATAGTGTTGTTCAACCTATCTTCTCATGACACGTGTCTTTTTTAATGCGTTGTTGGTGGTGCATTATAATCAAGGTTAAGATTTTTATTTCCTTGTTTGACTTGTACTCGATCATATAATGAAATGGAGGATAAGGTTAAATCCGTATTGCAATCAATGACGATCGGTTTCATGAAATTTTGACTTATTAATCCTCAAAATTGATCTTTGGGTAGGATATTGAGTGTAGTAATTATTGCGTGGTGACAAGGGTTATTCTTCCTAGCTCTCTAGCAATGGTGTATGTGAGCAAATAGGTGCACTTGTTTCCTTGTATAGTATCTCACTTCAGTAGTAAAATTTATAAAATTGAATCATGCTTAAAACTCATTATTTTATAATTGTATTATAATCCATCATAATTATTGTTATTAACTCTATCAGATTATCTATGTATGTTTAATTTTGCAAACTTGATATTTGAAATATCTTGTTCTTAATGTAAAGAAGTGTATTAGAAATATCACCTTAGCTAATAATGATATACTTATATAAAATAAATTATAAATAAGGGTTATCTTTCCCTTATTGTTTTCATAAGATTCAATCAAACAAATTACTCATATTTTAAGAGACTTCAACTATGATCGACCAAAATGTAGAAACTAAAAACATATTTTTTTCTTAAATTTATCATCTTATATAGAAATTATTTTGTTGACTTATTTTAAAATATTTAATACATAATATGTTTTTTTTAAAAAAAAAAGCTTAAATACTGTTTACTCACTGTAATTTAATTTATTTAGCCCCTTAAATTTAAAGTAAATTTATTTTTATTCCATCAAATTTAAAATTAATTTTTATAATTCCTGTAATTTCAAAAAATCTTATTTTAGTTGTTATACTCAATTTTCTTTAAATAATTTGTCAAATATTGTTGTACAAAATCTATTTATTAATGTCTTTTGTAATTTTTTTAATATTTCATTCATTTGTTTAAGTTTTCTAAACCTATAGAGAAAAAATACAATCCAAGTGGTTCAATACAACATATGCTTGTCTAGTTTAATATAGACCTATATAATTTACAATATCTTATTTAAATTAAAACAATGTACAAAATAATCTATCAATCAAAGAAAGTTAACAATAAAGTTAAAGTGAACAAATATTGTTATTAATTAATAACAATGAGTACACATAATCATGCCATGTCCATAGTGTGTAACTTCTAAGGAATCCATCATAGAAAACATGTTCTTGTATAATCTCTATTGAATTCCTTTGTAAATTGAAACAACTCACACAAAGATAATAGAACCTTCTATTAGTGTCTCTAACATTCCTTTGTGCAAACTATAATGACCCACTTGATCATTACACTTACTAGGATCCAACAACCACTAAGCGGAAGACTAGAATCAAATGTCAACCTAGGATAACATGCAAAAAGTAGGCAAATCCTATGCAAGTAGTCATGTGTAACATGAAATAAAATGATTATTCTTGATCATATATATACATACTATTATTACAAAAGAAATAATTATTGTATACAAGATAAACCTAGTTATCAGTCAAACGTATATACAAGGCCTAACTACCTCAGGGTAGCAACATAAAAAATATAGCCACCTCCAACATGACTCACCACCGAACAACACCACCACTACAAGAAAAACACAAATTTTCGATGGATAATTTTTGACGAATACAAATCCGTTGGAAAATATAAATTTTTCGATAGAAAATTTTTTACAGATACAAATTTGTCAGAAAATTTATATTTTCGACAGATACAAATATGTCAAAAAATTTATATTTTCAATGAAAAAAAATGGTAGAAAAAGTTATATTACTGATGAAGTATTTTCGACAAATTTATATTTGTTGAAAATGTAAGAATTTTTTACAAAAATTGACAATCATATATTAAAAAAGATCAATAAAATTTTAAATATATATATATATATATATATATATATGTGTGTGTGTGTGTGTGTGTGTGTGTGTGTGTGTGTGTGTGTGTGTGTGTGTGTGTGTGTGTGTGTGTGTGTGTGTGTGTGTGTGTGTGTGTGTGTGAGGAGGGTTATAATAACACCGGTATAACTTTTATTAAGTATTACACTGCTTAATAACTTTATATTAAATGAGAATTTTGTAAATTCAACAGTTAAATTGAAAATTCTTTACTCTTAAATCATATATACAAAATTTTATATTAATCAAAGATGATTTCTTATAAAACAAAATTAACGTAATATATATATATATATATATATATATATATATATATATATCAAAATAAACTAAAATATGAGCATTTTGATTACCTTCATGTTGTTATTCAATTTTAAAAAAATTTGTTATAAACATATAAAGTGATATGAACTTTTAATCTAATGATTGGATTTACAAAATTTACATTTAATAAAAAGTTATTGAGCGATGTATAATACTTAGTAAAGTTTACACCGGTATTAGTATAACCCTTCTCGCACTCTTTCTCTCTCTCTCTCTCTCTCTCTCTCTATATATATATATATATATATATATATATATATATATAGAGAGAGAGAGAGAGAGAGAGAGGAGAAATCAAATAACTAACAAAATAACTCTTTGTAAAGTTATTCCGCTGATCAATAACTCATGGTGTGTGTTGAATTTCATCGATCTAATTGTTAAATTAAAAGTTATTAAATTTTACTAATAATTAATATAGAAAAAAATTAATTAGTTTTGGAATAAATTATTTATTAATTAACAATATAATTGAAACATTAATTATTTTAAATTATTTAACTAAAATCTTATTGACAATTTACTATATGATCTTAATATTTTTGTATAACTAATATCTTGTTTTAAATTTGATATGAAAATATTATGATATAATTAGATAATATTTTAAGTTAGTATTTTATTAATGGTTGATATTTGATAATTAGAAAATAAAACAAGGATAAATACATTTTTTTAATTTTATATGTTTGATTTAAGATAAATAAATATATTAAATTAATTAATACTTTATTTAAAATGTTAAAATTTAATTTATAAGAATGTAATAAATAAATATTTATAATTTTATAAATTATATTATCATTATAAATTATAAAAGTAAATAATTTTAATTATAATTTTAAATAAAAATAAGTAGATTGTTAATTATAAAAGTAAGTATATATATATAAATAAAGATTAATTAAATATATTATTATTATTATTATTCGTAACATAATTATTATATATAATTATATTTTTATAGTAATCTAACAGTTAGATTTACAAAAGTTATATTTAATATAAAGTTATTGAGCAGTCTGTAATACTTAGTAAAAGTTACATCGGTATTAGTATAACCCTCTCTCTCTCTCTCTCTCTATATATATATATATATATATATATATATATATATATAGAGAGAGAGAGAGAGAGAGGAGGAATCAAATAACTTACAAAATAACTCTTGGTAAAGTTATTCCTCTCAATAACTCATGGTGTGTGTTGAATTTCATCGATATTGTTAAATTAAAAATTATTAAATTTTACTGATAATTAATGTAGAAAGAATTAATTAGCTTTGAAATAAAATATTTGCTAATTAAAAATATAATTGAAACATTAATTATTTTAAATTATTTAATTAAAATCTTATTGACAATTTACTATATGATCTTAATATTTTTGTATAACTAATATCTAGTTTTAAATTTGATATGAAATTATTATGATATAATTAGATAAAATTTTAAGTTAGTATTTTATTAATGGTTGATAATTAGAAAATAAAACAAGGATAAATAAATTTTTTTAATTTTATATGTTTGATTTAAGATAAATAAATATATTAAATTAATTAATAAATTATTTAAAATGTTAAAATTTAATTTATAAGTATGTAATAAATAAATATTTATAATTTTATAAATTATATTATCATTATAAATTATAAAATTAAATAATTTAAATTATAATTTTAAATAGAAATAAGTAGATTGTTAATTATAAAAGTAAGTACATTTAAATAAAGATTAATTAAATATATTATTATTATTATTTATAATATAAAATTATTATATATTATTATTATAGTACAAGTATGAGATTGTATAGTTGAGGATATGGATGGCAATAGGGCCCATGGGGGTGGGTAATAGTAAACCCACTTCTGCCCCATTGGATGAAAATTGGCCCCATACCCACCCTATCCGCGCGGGTATCCATTAAGCGGATATCCATGAATTTCTTGAATACCCACAAATATCCATGGATATTTATAAGTTTTTTTAAGAAAATAAAAAAATTATATTACAAATAATTTTAATTTTATACTTAATGTCATTGAAATATTAAAAATAAAAATTTAATATTAATTTTGAACTTGTATTTAACGTTAATTTTGTTGAAATAATAATAAAAATGCAAGATAATCAATAACTTAAAATACATCAATCTCACAAGTAAGTTAAAGTCTCATCACAAAATTACAATAATTCAATCTCATAATTCCAAACAAAATTAAACAACTTAAAATACAAATTTTATTGGTCCAATCAAAGCTAGAAAATTAATCAAATTACATCCAACATAATTTTATAACATGCTTAACACATGTTGGTAACTCCATTAACCTCACTTTTGTAAGAAAAAAAGATGAGAGAGTGTAGTTTTAGAGTTATGTGGTACAAGGATAATTAGGATATTTAAGAAATATTATTAAACAGGTACACGCGGGTATGGATATCATCATACCTGCCCCCGCCCCGTTTATAAACGGGTAAAAAAGTATCCGTTCTCATTATTCGCGGGTACCCAATTAGCCTATCCATCTATTATCCATAGCAGATTTTACCCGCAGATACCCGCGGGTGCGAGTATTTTTGTCATCCCTAGTTGAGGATGACTTAAATGAATTAATTTGTACTAGTTATACTGACAACATGCATTTACATTTCAGTAGCTTATCTCATAAGAACTTCACAGTTAAGCATG
This sequence comes from Cajanus cajan, assembly GCF_000230855.2. Classification (NCBI taxonomy): domain Eukaryota; kingdom Viridiplantae; phylum Streptophyta; class Magnoliopsida; order Fabales; family Fabaceae; genus Cajanus; species Cajanus cajan. Next base: position 1,536,424 of record NC_138523.1, read on the forward strand.
CTTGACTTGGAATAATATAAGGATGGGTGACCTTCTGGGAAGTTTCCCAGAAATTGCGCAAGTAAGGATAAAACACGCCAAAAAATGAAATGTCGTGAAATAAAACTCTTGAGAGACCAAATATGATGGCTGTTACATTAATCAATTTATTAAAATAAAACAAAAAATTTTCGACGAATAAATCCGTCGAAATTATATAAAGATTTTCAAACAATTTCTTACGGATGTATCCGTCGTTAATTTTTGACGAAAATATCTGTCGAAAATTTCTGACGAATAATTTCGCTCAGAAATTTTTGATGGATTAAATTGTTTCCGGTGGATTTTTTTTTTGACGTCCCTTTTTTCGACAGATTTGCATCCGTCAAAAATAGAGAATTTCTAAAGAATATTCCTCTTTTCCAACGGATTTTGTCCATCAAAAATTTGCATTTTTCTTGTAGTGCACTTGACCCACTAATCATGTCATGCTCCCATACCGAGTATGATCATAACAGTCCCAAACCATAAGGGAAAACATAAGGTAAGATTGTGATAAAAATCAATGTCATACAACAATATGCAACATAAACAACTTAAAATAAAAATCATTCATTACATCATATCAGTTCTCATCATATAACTTAAGGTACTCAAACAATGTGTACAACTAGGTAACTTCATTATAGATACAATACAACACATAGTCATTAGACAACATCACACTCACAACTTTCATTAGATAGTAGCTTCTACATCTTTACACATTCAACTTAACCACTTTCAATATGAATATATGCATATTACTAAATAGGATGTACATTTATATCATCAATGCATTACAAACAACATAGTTTATCACAAATACTAATTTGACTATCATTCACCTCAGCATCTTCAATAGAACGACATAATCTACATACATTTAAATACAATTGATGCATCGTGACACATATCAACTATGAAGATTTCCTATAGTTGAGGTGAATAGTTTAAGTGACTTCACCCTATCAAATCACAACGGTTGGTATAAAATAAAAAACAATGGATGGTATAAAACCAATAACAATGGCTAGTATAAAACTAGAAACAGTGACTAGTATAAAACCAGAAATAATAGTTGGTATAAAACAAAAAATAATGGTTGACATTATGGTTAGAAACATCAGTTGACGCTAAGGCCAAAAAATTGTGACCACTACAAGAATACAGCGAAATAGCTGCGAAAAATAAGTGCCGGCTAATAGCTAAAGCAAATATTATCGGAAAAGCTAACGCTATTTTAAGATGTAATGTTGGCTTTATTGACACTAAATTTAAATTTAGTGTCAAAAAAGTCGATGTTATTCTTTAAATATAGCGTCGACTTTGTCGACACTTACTTAAATTAAGTTAGTGTCAACAAAGCCGACGCTATATTTAAAGAATAGTGTTGGCTTTTCCGACACTAAACTTAAATTAAGTTAGCGTCGACAAAGCCGACACTATATTTAAAGAATAGCGTCGACTTTTCTGACACTAAACTCAATTTAAATTTAGCGTTAGAAAAGCCGACACTATTTCTAAAGAATAATGTTGATTCTTTTGACACTATACGTGCTTTGAAAGAGATAAAGATTTTTTGAATCTTATATACACATAATGTATGATGGTGTAGTTGGTTATCAAGTTTCCTTAACACGTTAAGGTTCTAGAATCGAGTCTCGGTAATGCTAAAATTATGAACAAATAAATGATAAATTGGAAAAAGAAGATGAAGAAAAAATAAAATAAATTTTGTGGCGACGTAGTGTCGGCTTAACCGATAATAAAAAATTAAAATAAATAAAATAGTTACTGACGGCTTAGCCGATACAAAAAAAATTGTGTCGACTTATTTAGCGTCAGCCAAAAGCTGACGAATGACTAACAATATTATGTCAGTTTTTATTATTTAGAGTCGGCTTTTGGCTGACTCTAAAACGAAACATTTTTGTAGTAGACTAACACAAGGCTAGAAACAATGACTAGCATAAGCTAAATTGATTTCTCAAGTTTTTCCACTCAAACTAAGAAGTATGGTACTTTATTAAGGTAGAACAATTTGGGTATGGACCTACCACGATATTATCTATAGCTTAACTAAGTCTCTTATGGGATTAGCCCACCGACTTCGTACTTTACTTGGTTGATCACTTAATACGCATTTGCCTCAACCTTGGTCACATACGAATACCACATAGAACCTAGAGGAGACAATTGAAAATAATGTACCCATTCAAAAACCAACTTACTTACTAAAGGATTCAATACAACATATATATGCACAATGGGATATTAAAGTTTGAAAACATCTTTAACACTTCTCTAGTTTTTATGTATCTGAACATAAGCATGTATCACAACCACATGTCTAACAACTTAACAACTTATCGTCATACATTGTTACAACTTAAACATCATTTAACTTACATTTTAATTACACAACAACATGACATCATATCAAGTCACATCTTTTCAACTTAATCATCTTTCAACGTATATACTTCTCAACTTAACAAAAATAATAAACAGAATATTTTGTACACAATAACTTTACAACTTTCAACTTTAACAATTGTCAGCATCCATCTTACAACTATAAGACAACTTACAACATCAAAGCAATATAACAACTTAACAACTGAATAACTTAATGCTCAACTTCTAAACACTAGTACAACTTACAACATGTATAGTAATCTCAACATAACAACCTCAATCACAACGCAAACAACTTTAAACATCCTTATACATTAACATCCATATCAAAAATTCATCATATAATAATAACTTAGGACATCATATATTACCACATGCTATAAGGAAATTAACATATCATTTTCAACATGAAATCATCAACTATCATACAACAACTTCCACATAACACAACACAATTGGACTTTTACAAATATAATCAAACTCATTTTTATCTCATATGAAATATAAAAAGGTTATTTACAAATCTTATAAAGACTTCAAATTCTAACTTTATCATATACTATACTGAAAATCACAAAACTACAATAATTTGTCTAATTTGTTGACAACTTGATCTTTGCTCATTAAAATGTCATAACTAGAGTTATAGAACTCCTACTTAGGTGATTCCAAAGTCATTAGAAAGCTAACATCCAAGTATACATCATCCCTAAGACCAAATTCGGTCATTTACCCCTACCGTTATAGTGCTCAATACAATGCTTCAACTCAACATACTTGCCAACCCAATTTTTTTCCCATCGTTGCAATGCTCAATTGTCGCTACAATAGTAAATCTCTACTAGACCTCCTTATGCACTATTGTATCACTCATTTCACCACTGTAGTGTTGGATCTTGGTTTGAACACCTTATTTGGGTATTTCTAGTACTCTAGTGCTGAGTGTAGAGTTTTTTCTGCATATTCATGGTTTCTCCTTCATTTCTCACCTGTACTTCACAATTTTTCTTCCTAAACATCATGTACAACTCATTTCCACTTATTTATCCACACAAAAATGTCATGCACCCAAATTTACACAATCAAGTTCATGCCTTTTATATCCAAACCCAATCCTCAACTTCAACATGCAAACAAGTTCAAAACTAGCCGTTATAATGAAAACCATCATTTCATCTTCCTTAACAACAACAAAATGAATTATACAAGACAATCTACACAAGATTTATAGACAACACAAGCTTCCCTTACCTCTTGTAGGACCCAATTCGTAAGAGGAGAAGAGAAGTGCAACTCCGTACAACCCCAAAATTGAATCTCAACTTCACCATCTCTAAATCTTCCAATTAGTAGCCTCGATTGGTTTTAAGGGAGGAAGAAAAGTGTTTCTCAGTCAAAGAAGAAAAATAAGAATGTTTACTCCAAGAAACCTCTCTCTAGTTCTTCTCTCTAGGTTTCTAAAAAATTTGAAGTTATAAGCCCTTTTTCTCAAGAAAATCCATATAAACCCTTTCTAAAGCTAAACCAACTTAACTAAAAATAACCTTCTTCTAAACCACAACACTTACAACAAACACCTTAAACATGAGTGTTACACAAACTAAAGAAACTCTTCCACTCCGTTCTCATATTCAACAATTGTGTCCAAATAGTTCATCCAACATAAATCATGTAGACCTCACTTTTTAATACAAGGTTTGACCCTAACTATTTAAAAAGATAATTCTTTATACATGATTAATACATAAAAGTAAATTCTCATACATTAAATTTGACAAAATTTTGAAAAAAAGTTCGCATTAGTCTCTAAGTACACAAATGAAAGTGGTGACACAAATTCACCACAATCAAGTATGCATCTAGAGAACAACAAGAAATGCAATCAATCAAAATCTTATCAAAATAAAAATGAAACTTAACCCCCACTCTGTCTCTTTATATATATATATATATATATATAGAGAGAGAGAGAGAGAGAGATAGAGAAATAGATAGATAGATAGATATACTAATCAACTATAAAAATATATATCTTTCCGAAATATACAAATATAGACAATTCAAGATTCAATACAAGGATTATACATTAATTGTGTAAGCAATGTATTCAATCTCAAACGAAAACTAAGGTTCACTCACAATCAATCAATCCTAACAACTATAATAGAAGACATTGAGATAACTAAACATATAACTATGTTTAACTATAACTCATATATAAAATCAACAATATATTATACACACGTAATTAAACATGTTTGGACCACAAAAATTAAATTAGTAATAAATAAAATATTATTTAATTATTACTAACTTATGGTGTAATTCATTTAATTATTACTAATTTATAGTTAATTTATTTAATTAAAATATTAACTTAACATGTAATAAAATATATATCTTATAATGTTATAAAATATTTTCTATATTTCTAACTTAAGCATGGGTACCTAAATATTTTGAAGTACAAAAAATTGACTTAATTAAGTTCTTTGTATTTTTCTATATCGAAGTCAAAACAAACAAGATGTGTGTGGTGACTACCAAGTAACTAAATAAGCACCCAAACTCCAATATAAAGGTAAGTTAATACCTATCATAGAAAGGTTACAGTCAATGTCTAACAAGATTTTCTATGACGGATGTTGACTTATCCAATATAAAAAAAATATTCTATGGTGGATAAGTCAATACCTGTCATAAAATATTTTGACATAATTACTAGTGTGCCACTACACCACTTTTCATGTCATGTGGAAGTTACTTGATATAGAAAATATGTTAATAAACAATTTTTTTAAAAAAATTATTATCTTATATAGAAATGGTTTTGTTGATTTATTTTAAAAGACTTAATACAAAATAGATTTCTAAATAGAAAAACAAAATTCAAGTTAAAACAATTTTTTTTTTTGTTGAGAAAACTCAATCAAACCGAAAGCTTAAAAATTAACATATCAAATGGATAAAGACAACACACTAAAACCTTAAATTTGATAAATGGATTAACTTTTATAGAACCTTCGTAGTTGTGTGTTTGTTTTGATTATTTTAATCATTGGTTATAATCATACTCTATCGTTTAAAGTCCATCCTTTCACTCTTAGAAAAACCAAAATCTAAGCCTAACATACTCCAGCTTTATTCTCTTTCTTGTAAAAAAAGTAACTATTAATTAATGAAAAACATATATGAAAGCTCTACCTATTGCTTGTATTAATTAATATAAATTAAAAAAGTCGAATCGTCTGATGATGGTATTTTGAAACTCTAGTACAAAGAGATTGTCTGGTAGTGAGAGGAAAGTTGACGTGTGCCTTCTAGAGTACCATGAACCTTAACAAATAGTTCGCGACCTCTTTTGAAATTTCTTCAAAACGACTTCGAGAATGAGCTTGTGCCATGTTTTATTTTATAACAGGGGGCAGTTGCAGAGCTTGATCGTGCAACTACAAGTTATGTTTTTATGCATGCATATAGTTGCTTTTGAAAAATATCCAGCGTCGGTTTTTTTCCCTTTTAATTGCATAATTTTAGTTTTCATCACTTCTTTAAAATTTGTAATTTTTGTTGAAAGGTTAAATTTTTATTTATTTATTATTAAAATTGTAACATTGATCATAATTTGATATTAAGTAGATAATATAATAACTCATATTTAATAATATTTAGCTAAACTTTAATTTTGATCATTATTTTATCTCAGTTTACTACTTTAATTTTACAAGGTAAAAATATTAGTTAAAAAGATAATTTAGACTAAATTTTATTAAGTATATTAATTGTCACATTCTCTACTTAATGTCAAATAATGATTGATAAGAGCTATAATTTCATTAAGTTTATGGTCCAATTTGGAGTACTATATCAATTTTTAACAGCTTGAGATCTTGTTTTGAACTCAAAACATATCTAAATTGGTAGAAGATCAATTTTAGTCTTTGAGTCATGTTTTAGGTAACTTAATTACAAGCATTTGGTTACTATTTTGTAGCTCAAAATTAAGAAAGTTAGGAAACTTGGAAGGAAGCAAAGGACAAATTGGTGAAGTTCAAAGTAGCACTACTAAAAAAGTGTCACTTTCTTGCAAATTTTCGTGCAAAAAAATATTGGTAGAAATTTTTTGCAAATTTATTTACGAAAAATAATTTACAGATATTTCTTACAAATTTTGCTACAATTTTAATAATCATAGAAATTTTTTTCCATGGTAAAAATTTGCAGAAAATATTGTAAGAATTTTATTTTGTTTCTTGCAGATTTTCTTGCAAAAATAAATTCGCAAGTAATGTTTACTAAATAGAAAAATTTTGCAAGTAACTTTTCCTGCAAATTTTAATCCACAGGAAAAATAAAAAAAAATATATTTGAATTTATAATTTTAATATTTTAAAAAAACTTCAAGTCCCACATCGATTGAAAATAAAGCAATTAAAGAGTATATAAGTTGGGGCAACACTTACCTTATACGGTTGACTGTTAGAGTTATAATCTACCATCTTAGAATTTAAAAGATTATGTATCACATGTTAGAGGCATGGAAACAAATGCTTCAGATGAATTTATTGTGAACATTTGAAAGTTGAAAAATTATTGATAGAATTTATAGTAATTTCTTTATTTTTTTCGTAAAAAATATTCTTGCAAAATTTCTTGCGAAAAAATTCGCAGGAAACTTTCTTGCGAATTTTCCTGCAAATTTTTTTTTGCAGGAAACTTTTCTGCAAATTTTTTTTGCAGGAAACTTTCCTGCGATTTTTTTTTTTTTGCAGAAAACTTTCCTGCGAATTTTTTTCACAAGAAAATTTCCTGCAAATTTTAAAATTCGCAAAAAAATATTATCCACGAAGATATTACCTGCAGATAAAATTTCGCAGGAAAATTTGCAAGAACAACGTTTCTTGCGAATTTTTCATGAAAATTCGCAGGAAAATTCGCATGTAATAAGAGAAATTCTAGTAGTGTAGAAGGAATTTTTGGTTAAGTTCTCACACTAAGCCTCAGATCCATGCTTAGCCTCAGCAAGATAAAAAGTCAAGGAAACAACTTCAATCTTCACGTTGAGCGTCAGTATTCCAGAAACTTACTCCTCTCTAAGTCAATATATATATACCATGCTTAGAGTGGCATCTCACGCTTAGCGTGAAGTGTGCTGACATGTTATTATTCAATGACAACCTCGCAAAGGCAATGATCATTGAGGATGAATTCAACGTCATTGTTGAGACCACGGATTGTGATAATCTACTTTTCATTGGGGATTAGGGTTGGGATTAGGAGGTTTAGAGTTTGCAATATTAAATTTGACTTGAAGAGAGGAAACTTTGTTACAATGAAGTACATTTTGAAATTTTATCTAAAAATTAAAATTAAATTATCTACGTGAAAATGATGATATGAAATATAAAATGTAATATATATTTCGTTTGTCACATGAATTTTTTTTTAATGAATTGACAATAAGAATTATTTTTTAAATATTATAAAATGTTGGGAACAAAACAACACTAAAAAAATTTATAGAATAATAAATAAAAAAAATTTAACGATCAATAGAATCAACCGCTAAATATAGAAATTTGATTGATAATAATATTAGCAACTAAAGTAGGTCATTCGCGAAAAGCCTAGTTGTAGAATTATATAGCAATCGAAATAATGTCTGTCACTAGCAGAGATTTATATTTTCAATTGTTGACATAATTGAGTTTGTCGTTACAATTTGGTCGCTTGTAACTGTTGAGACCAAAATAGTGACCATCAAAGTTCATCTCTAAGTCAATGGAATAAAAAATAATTAAACAAGGCACATATTTAGTTCAGTTTTTGATTTGGCTGCTATATAGTGACTGAATTTCTTTGGTGGCTAATTAGCAACTAAATTAATTTGGTCACTTTAATGAAGATTTTTTTTTTCAAAAAAAAAATAGTAACCACTTTGTTGTTGTTGTTTTTTTTTTTTTTTTGCTAATTTAGGGGGGTGTATTGGATTAGGATTTTAAAGGACTTTTTTAGTGAAAAAAAATTCTGCGGATTTTAAAAGACTTTGCAAGATTTTCATGACTTTTAAGATTTTGTAGGATTCTACAAGATTTAAAATCAGGATTTTAATTGATTCTACATGACTTTTAAATCAGGATTTTAATGGATTCTGTGAGATTTTGTAGAGTTTTGACATTTGATAAGATTTAAAAAAAAATTCATACATTCAAATTTAAAAAGAGTCAAAAATAAAAATAATAAAAAAAACAATAATGTCTAGATAAATAATAATAATAATTCTCCATAATATTCTATCATCTTTTTATAGCATCCACTATCAATTGTAACAATTCATCGGAATCCTCCTTGGTCCAAGCTTCATAGTTTTCTTTCTCTTTTCCTTTTTCTTTATTATTTCTATGTGAATCTCCCATTTGAATTACTAAAATAATATATGTTGAAAACTAGTTATATAAATAATTATGGATAAGAGACAAAATCAATAAAATTATATTATTATTTTTAGAAGCACATCAATTATACAAGATCGAATATATCTTGGCTATCCAAATGGATCAAATATCTCAATCATTATAAAAAAAATGTAAAAACGAAAATATAAAAATAAAAGATAATTTTTTATATTAAAAAAATCAGTATATTCGATACTGAGAAAATATTTAGATATATAATCTTTTTATATAAACGGAAGTATTTAGATATAGAGAATATATATATATATATATATATATATATATAGTTATATATTATATGATAATTTTTAACGATATTTATAAATGTAAATTATTCTAACAAATATTTTAACAATATTTCATTTTTTAAAAAATAAGCTAATGAAGGCATAAATCCTAAACCCTAAAAAATTAGATATTGCAATGTCTTATGTTAATTTTCTTTTTTAAAAATATTAAAAAAATCTTAATTTCACAATATAAAAATAAAAAGAAAAATTCATAGTAAAAAAAATAAAATAATTGTTGAGTCATAAAAGGAGGGATAAGAGTAACAAATTCAATGGAATGAGAGAGTTCGCAGTTTTTATGCTAAGAGGGTTCTTCCCCCAACTAAGATTCATTTTCATCTCATTCTACTCACAGAAACCCTAACAAATTCATCTTTTATATATATATATATATATATATATATATATATATATATATATTTAGAGATTATGATATCAATTTCATCTTTCACCTTTTTCTTTTCTTGACGTGTGTTATAAAAAAATTATCACTTAAAAGTTGAAATTTCAAGCATTTTTTTGTTATATAAAGGAACAAATTCAACTACATAGAATAAAATAAAGCAAGTCAATTAAAGAGAACGAACAGAAAAATAGAGCAAGTCAATGACACTATCATTTACATATCAGAGTTTCACAAAATAGGAGAATGAGATGAGAACAGTACTACAATATTATATATGAGCAATGAACAATAATGTAGTATTATTAGTAGAGAAAAAATGGAGAAGACAGGAGCATAGAAAAAAAAAAGATGAAAAACTCACTTGAAAATTATTAAAACACTTGAAAAATCACTTCAAACAATCCTTCAAAATCCGTTAGGTTTGGATGGGATTGTTTTATGAATCTGGTATTTATAGATAACACTAGAAAGTCCTTTAAAATCCCTCTCACACAACAATCCTTTAAAATCCTTATATTTTTGAATACCAATGGATTGTTTTTAAGTTGTAAAAAATCTCAAATGAATACCAGTGGATTTTAATGGACTCTTTAAAAAATCTTGAAAATCCATATTGAATACCACTGGATTGTTTTTAAGTGACATAAAATCCTGAATGAATACCAATGGACTTTTTTACTCAAAAAAAGTCTTTTAAAATCCTACGAAATCCTAAACCAATACACCCCCCTTAGTCTTTAAATTTAATACTATATATTTTTATTTACTTATTTTATTATTTTTAATCCTTTTAGTTCTCATCATTAAATTTTTTTATTATATTGTCTCTTTTGTGTTTATATGACAGATGTATTAAATTAGGTCTAAATTGTGTTTGATATTGAATTTATTTTTCTAGAATTATTCTAAATTTGGTCTCTTGACACTCCATATCTCTTTTGTACCCTCACCTAGGACGTTTATTGTTGTGACACATTCTTTTTACCCTAAAATACATCAACACAAAATAAACAACGTTACAGAAAAAATAATTATAGAGATTAAAAAGATTATAAAATTCCAAGTATAAGAATTAAAAAGATCATCTTAAACTATAGGAACTAAAAAAGATTGAAAAAGATAAATATAAAGACTAAAAAGTTCTAACAATAATAACTATTAAAAGTATACCCAAAATGAAAGCTAAAATCAATTCAATGAAAAACCCATAACACTAACAACAAATTAAATAAATACATTACTATATAATTAAGCAATGATATTACGTTCTCCCATTATTGTGATAGAGCGTGACATTGTTGGTTGAGATAAGATCATAAGAGGAATAACTAAACCAAAATCAAGAAGACAAGTCCAGTAAAGACCAAAAGACAAGTCTACCATTTTAAATTTAATTTTCAAAATAGTAGTAGAACTAGCGGTAATAATTAGGGAGAAAGTATACCTCATCCTTTTTTCCTCCATGGACATAATTTTGAAAGCATACTTCCTTGTTCTAGTGAAAGAAAATGATCCAATAAGCAGAATGTTAAATTTATAATACCACTATCAATTAGAGAAACCATCTAAAAAGGAAAAAAAGTAACATTGTTTGTTACAAGAGCCAAAAAGAAGAAACACATCAATAAGGGCTGATAGTTTTTCTTTCTGAGAAAAAAAAAATACATTGTTTGTCATTTGCAAAACCTTTTGGAAGGACCTTCACTAAAAAAGCATTAGGGACTGCCAATATTGATCGCTAAAGATTTATTTCAGTCGCTAGAAGCTTAGCGACCAAACTAAGTTGGTCACAAAAACCCTAGTTGTTAGGTCATTTATGACCGATTTTGCTCTATGTTGCAATTTGACTATTGATAATTTCAATCATTGAACTAAAGGGATTCGATGATCAATCAGTCATTGTTATACTTGGGGGCCAATAATTAGCAATTCAAAATTTTCAGTGGCAAAGTGGTCACAGAATCATTAAATTTAATAATTTTTTATTTGATTATTATAAATTTGTCTCTAATTCGGTCACAATTTATAATGTTTTTTTTTGGAATATATTTATCACTTTTTGTCCTTAACAATATTTATATAATATTAATTTTTACATTCTTTTATATTTATTAAGTTTCCTATTCAATTTAGTATTTTTTACTGACTTTTGTTTGTTTGGAACAAAAATTAAACGATAAAATTAAATATCAAAACTTACACAATCATAAAAGTAAAATATTTTTCAGTAAAGAAAAGTAAAATATTTGATATTAATATAAATTCATAAGTGAGTTATAAAATGGGTCAGTATATATAATTCAACAAAGTACAAAATTAACAAACTATAACATGTAAAATAAAGCTGACAATAAAGTAAATCATCAATAAGAGTAAACTTACTGCAACCGCTGTTTTACAGAAAGTCATTCTAGGATTATTATTCCTAATTTGTTGCTACAAATACTCCCAGACTTGCATGAAACTTTATTAAGTATTAGCACTCCATATGGAAAGGAAAAAGATCAACTAGTCTAGAGACATTCAAGAAAAGGTTCCCTTTCTTTTAACAAGTTATATCATAATATTTTTATATCAAATTTAAAATTAAATATTAATTATACAAAAATATCAAAATCATATAATAAATTATTAATAAAATTTTAGTTAAATAATTTAAAATAATTAATTTTCCAACTATATTGTTTGCAAATAATTTATTCCAAAACTAATTAATATTTTTTATATTAATTATTAGTAAAATTTAATAACATTTAATTTAATAATTAGATCGATGAAATTCTTACATTTTTGACAAATATAAATTTGTTAGAAATATTTCATCAATAATATAACTCACGTGTTATTAGTTTGTATATTTATATATATAATTTATTTTATAATTTTTATTTATTAAACTAATTGAACATCAATTATATTTTATCACATTTTAATCAATTGAGAGGATGATAATGAATTAATAAAATTAAAAAAAATATTTTTATTAAAAGTATCTTTTTTGGTGAATGCTTAATTTAAAAGTATTTTTTTTTATAAATAATTAAATAAAAATACATTTTAAAATTTTATGATGGTTATTGTTAAGTTAACACAATAATTATTTTTAAAAAACATCTTATTTTATTTTATCGATTTTAGATTTGTTTGATAAGTTCTTATTAATCCTTATATAAACCAATTATTTTTAAGTTGATGGAACTAACACGTTTATATCAACTGAACTAGATGTTTAAGTCTAATTTTTAAAATAATAATTGAAATAAAATAAGATTTACAAATTAAAAAGAAGTTTTTTTACCTTAACAAAATTGGAAAGCACAATAAATTGTGTATTTTCATATTACCTAATAAATAAAATATTAAGTATGAAAAAAGAGAAATAAATTTCTCAAGAGAAAAATAAATAAATTTGATAGATAAATTATTATTCAAGTTAGTCTAATTTTTTTTATATAATTTTGTTATTATACTTGATGATATGCTTTGATTATGACTTGTATAAAAACATCTTATGCATGAAATATATGCCCTGATATGTGCGTGTGTGCGCGCGTGCTTTGATAGGAAAGCCTTAGCATATATGTCATTGGAAATCTTATGTTCTGATTTTGATAAATCTGATAATTCTTCTTTAATACAAATGCACATTTCTACTATGATAGACAAATGTTCAATAAAGACACATACTTGGCTTTAAAACCAAGTTTTTATTATAATAAACATATCATATGATTGGACAAATCTTTTCTACTATTTTCTCTTTTCAAAAACATGTTTGGAACCATCAAAAAGGGGAATATTGTTAGGTCAAAAGATGATTGTAGATCCCTTAGGTTTTTAAGTTTTAATGATAACAAATATATACATTTTTTTGAGAAAATTTTTTCAGATCAATCAATAAGATAAATTAGTATAAGACAAATAGTTATCTTGACATTAAGTTTAACAGACAAAACACTTTGTCTATAAGACATATTTTAAATCTATATCATTTATGGTTTCTAATAACTAAATAAATCTTTGTTCACATGATTCTTTGACAAATCGAAGTGAAAGAGCTTCCTAAGTACTCAAAAATTATGAAATGAACAAAATACATGTTTTGCATCAGAAAAAGATTAACAAATCCCTTAAATCATGAAATTCCTCAAAAATAAAGTTGCTTTGAAGTGACACACACATGACTCGATTCATTTGGTACTTAAAAGGTGATAAGTAGCTTCCTTGATCATATAAGAAGTGAGAATTTGATGAAATGCATTTAATGCAAAAAATTAATGCACCAATGGACACTTCTTCCCAAAGGAACAAAAAATGAAGACAGACGAAGCAAGCTTGTAAAAGACAATCAAGGATTTGCAACGGTTATCTTCACTGAAGTATTTATATAAGGAAGCTTGAAGATTCAAAGACAAAGAGAGAACACATTGTAAAATATATTCATTCTTCTTGTCAACAAGTTGTGTACTTAAAATTATTGTATCAGATCTTGAAAGTAAAACGAAACAACATAGTTATCTTACCTATTTTTAAGTTAGTGTTATTGCTTTGAGCTTGAAGAGACTTGATTATAAAAGAACATTTTGTTGATTGAAGTCTGAAGGCGCTTTGTGTTTAAAGAATACTTGGTTGTTGAAAGTTGAAGAGACTTTGTGTTCAAAGAATACTTGGTTGGTTAAAGCTTGGAGATGCTTTATATGTTCAAAGAATACTTTGGTAGTTGCTGGAAGAGGCAAGTCAAAGAATACTTAAGTTGAGCCAAAAGTAGCTTGTGAAAGAATACTTATATCTTTGTAAAAGATAATAATTGAACGTAGTCTCGGTGGTTTAGACGAACTAGTATAAAAACACATTATATTATTGTTTCATATCTCCGTCTACACTCCTAAAGTTAAGATATTACTTCGCTATTTAAGAAAAAGTAAGTTTTTGATTGATACTATTCAACCCCCTTTTTAGTATTTATTTTTTTCTCCACAATAAGAAAAATTATAATTTAATTAAGCACTTAAAATTTATTTTTGATAAATTAATATAATACCGTTGTCTTTAGAAACAAAATTATTATTTGTAACTATTTTAACTATTTAGTTCATCGACGTTGTTAGGGCATTGCATCTAAGACATTATTTACAATGGAAAGTCATAGTTTTATCTTTGAAAAGACAGTTAGATAGGCTAATTAAGAGATGATAATGTTTATAAAATATCCTTAGATGCAACTATCAAAAGATGTGAGACTTTTTAAGTGTATTGGAACAATGATATATTAACAAATAAATTATATTATACAATTAACCAAAATTAATAAATTGAAATGTAAAAAAAATTAAAAATAGAATATTAAAAGTTCATTATAACTTATAAGCGTCAAATTAAATTAATTATAATATGTTAAAAATTAAATTATTAAAAATAAATTACAAATTATAGAGTAAGAACAATATTAATTGTAATAAAAATTAATATTTTTTATATTAAAATTTTAAAAAAATTATATATAATTATCTTATTTATATAAAATAATAAATATATAACTTAATTAAATTATATATATATAAATAAGTGAATTAACTCAATTCAAAATATTCTTTATTTTCTTAATTATATTAATTGATATTTTTTATAATTATTTTAGCAATAAATAGAATTAATGATAAGGCTAAAACACAACACTTTGAAAAATGTCAAAGATGTAAGATGAAAAAATCTTTTGGAAGGAGCCTCTTGATCTAGTGGTTGGGAGGTCTGTCGTAGGATACTGAGTTGATTTGGTGCTCCTAAATTTGATTCTTATTTATGTTAAAATAATGCTTGACTAGTTAAAGTTATGTTTTGTAAGTATAAATTAGTCTTTGATTTTTAGTTTTAAAATACTACATGAATAATGTATATAGACAACAAAAAAATACTGAACTAAGTAATATTTGCAAGAACTTAATTAAAACATATTTAAGAAAAAATAAAAATAAAAAATTAATTGATGAAAAAATATATTTCATAAGAATAAAATAAATATTTGTAAGGTTGATAAATATGTGCAATTAACTAAAAAATACTTTTTTTAATGAGTATTATATAGTGTTAATACTTTCTTTACACGTAATTGACTCCAATACTATATCTCTACTACAAAAATGTTTCGTTTTAGAGTCGGCCAAAAGCTGACTCTAAATAATAAAAATCGACATAATATTATCGGTCATTCGTCGACTTTTGGCTGACGCTAAATAAGTCAACATAATTTTTTTTGTGTGGACTAAGCCGTCGGTAACAATTTTATTTATTTTAATTTTTTATTATCGGTTAAGCCAACACTACGTCGACACAAAATTTATTTTATTTTTTCTTCATCTTCTTTTTCCAATTTATCATTTATTCATTCGTAATTTTAGCATTACTAAGACTAGATCCTGGAACCTTAACGTGTTAAGGAAACTTAATAACCAACTACACCATCATACATTATGCATATATAAGATTCAAAAAATCATCTTTATCCCTCTCAAAGCACATATAGTGTAAAAAAAATTAACATTATTCTTTAGAAATAGTGTCGGCTTTTCTAAAGCTAAATTTAAATTGAGTTTAGTATCAGATAAGCCGACACTATTTTTTAAATATAGCTTCAGCTTTTTCAACACTAAATTTAAATTGAGTTTAGTGTTAAAAAAGCCGACACTATTCTTTAAATATAGCATCGGCTTTGTCGACACTAACTTAATTAAGTCAATGTCGACAAAGTCAACGCTATATTTAAAGAATAGCGTCAGTTTTTCTGACACTAAACTTGAATTAAATTAGTATCGACAAAGCCGACACTATATCATAAAATAGCGTCGACTTTTTCAACAATATTTATATCAGCTATTAGTCGACGTTCATTTTCCACAACTATTTTGCTGTATTCTTGTAGTGATCTTTGAATCTTTGATTACAAAAACTGTTTTTTTAATTTTTTTCTTAAAATCTATTAAATAAAATTAAAAGCTATTAAGTGAAAAACTAAATGTTAAACTAAGTCTTAAATATGTTTTTAATATTTATATACATATTTATTAATATATACTAATATAAAATACAAATCAACGCATAAAAAATTATCAAATATAAATCTAATTAGTAAATATATTGAAGCTTATAAATTATAAACTTAACACCGAGTTGGCACGAGTTATTATACTTGTTTACTTAGAGATTATATTAAAGATAGACATTTTGCGGACGTCATTGGTACACGAACTATATACTAAAAAGGGTTAAATATATTTTAATTTTTATAGAAATTTTATTTTTGATCTTTGTATAATTTTGATCTTTATATTAGTTAATTTTATTTCTCTATGATTTAAAATAATTATTTTTACCTTTTAAATAAGAAAAAAAATTTAATCGTTGTATAATATTTCCATTATTTTTAAATTTGAAATCACTAATTTTACTTTCAAATTTTCATTTTAAGATTTATAAAAAATATTTATTAGTTAGGAATCTTGAAGAATTTTAAAATGTCACGTGTTAGTATAATAGTAGATATACTAACACGTGTCACCTAAGATAATTAATTGATATTATGCTTAAGATATAAGTCATTAATAAGTACATAATAATAGAGACTAAAATTAATTATTTTTAATTTTAAAAATTAGAAAATAAAAATATTATAGAAATCAAAATAAAAATTCATTCATTTTACATATATTAAAAACATATTTAAATATATTTTGAATTATTTCATATAAGTATATATTAGTAAAATCTAAACTTGCTGGTTACTATAAGAATTTAATACCTTTTATTTCATTACCAGGGAAACGAAAACAAAACAAAACAAAAAACAAAAAACAAAAAAAAAAAAAGGAAAGGAAGGAATACAAAATGGATATGAATAATGAACTCTCTTATTTATTTTCTTTGAGAAATTAAGGGTTAAATTGGATGAAATGGTAAATCACATATCATATATTTTTTTGGGGCAAGCAAATCACACGTCTTACACTTATTTATATATATATAGAGGGGGGAGGGGGGAAGTTCATAGTAAGGTTTGATTTATTTATTTTTTTTCCATAAACGTCATCCGATCAAAATAAAAAAATTTAAGTGAGATTTAGTTTGAATTAGTTTAAATGAATTATATATGAAGTCCAAATTAAATTAAACTAATTTTTGTAATTTTGTTCAGTTTGATTTTTGAGATTTTTAAAATTTATTATTTAAAAATTAACTAAAAATACGTAATATTATGTTATTTTATTAAGATCGTAAGTAAAAAAAATAAAACTAAAAATATGTAAATATTAAAATATTTTGATTATTTAATATATTTAACACCATTTCTGATTTTATTATTTTAGAAAAACCATTTCTTTAATATAATTTAATTTATGATATTAAATATTTTCTCATACATATATTACTTAAAAAATCATTCCCAAACGTTATATAAATAATTTATAATTATTGTAAAATTCAGCTTAGTTGCTTACATTTCTATAAAATACCTTTTAAATATTATAATGTTTATAGAGAAAAACACAATTTAATAACTTACAGTTTTATAATAACACCTTTTATATTATGTGTGCATTTTGTATAAATGCACTATACATTTGGAAGGAAATATATATTTACAAATAAATGCAATTTGATTTGAAACAGTTTTACATTCTAAACAAAAAATTGAATCAAACCGCATGGTTTTGAAAATTTAAAAATTAAATTAAATCATTAATTTTTTATTTTCCATCAATTTTCAATTTTTTTGAATTAGTTTATGATTTTTTATTTGGGTTAGTTCAATTTTGAACATCCCTACTCATATGTGATCTCGATGTGTATATAAAAATAAAAATATAAATCAGAAGATAAAACAAAAATATATTTTTAAGAATAAAATAAATATTTGTAAAGTTAATAATTTTTCACATTAATTACAAATACTGTTTTTAACATATATGGTAAATGTTAATATCTTCCTTTTATAATATCTTCCTTTTGTACAGACCCAAACTCCAAGCAATTCCACTAGTTATAGCTACTCAAGTAGCCATTAACTTACGCATCAGGGCACTAATTTATAAAAGTTTTGTTAAAACATTATAGTTAAAACTATTCAATAAAAAAATCGAAAGATAAAGCATTTTATATATATATAAAATAGAATATTGAGTGTTATAAAGTTAAATCAATAAACAATTAATTTTTGTTTATTAAGTTAGCCAACTAATTAGTTTTTTCATACGGGCCAAGTAGGCATGGCAATGGGGCGGGGGCGGGCCGCAAATTTAAACCGCCCCCACCCCCGCCCCCGATACTCGCCGGGGATAAAATCTAGGTCTCCATCCCCATCCCCAGCGGGGTTCGGGTTTCCCCGCCCCGCCCCCCGCCCTCGCTTTTATTTTTTTTCTTCTTTTTTTCTTTTAAATAAATATGAACAATTTAAAAAAATAAAAAAAAATAAAATAATATAAATTTTTACATATAAATATTTATAATTTTGGTTTATATATATAAAAATAATTTTTTAATTATATTATTAAGCGGGGCGGGGGAGGGGGCGAGTATGGAGACGGGGGCGGGGTGGGTATTAACATCCCCGCCCCCGCCCCCGCCCCCGATTTTATCAATCGGGGGAAACCCGAACCCGAACCCGAACCCGATAAACACGAGTTTTCCCCATCCAAATTGGGGCGGGTTCGGGCGGGTACCTACGGGGGCGGGTTAGATTGCCATGCATAGGGCCAAGCCAACTAATTAGTTATTAGGTGAAAAAAAAAGAAAAAAAAAATCGTTTTTCTCAATCTAGCTACATTATATTTAATTATTATTGTCAGTATAAGAAGAAAATCTATTAAACTTTAATGCACCTCCTCCAAGTGTGTGTACTAGAAAATGACATGTGTGACGTGTCCATATGTGGTAAGCCCTAGAGCATTATAAAAGGGCTATCCCATGTTGTGGTATTTGCATCACAACAATGTTTAAACTTGAAGGCAACATGTCTCCGAAACACTTGTTATTGTGTCTCTTAGTTGTAATCCTAGGGTTGGCGCTTGTAGCCACCCCTTCTCTTGCTTCTCTTGTTTATAACCCTCGTTTTCCTCGACGACCTCCGAATGGTTTTGATTCCACATCACATTCTGCTACCAAAACCCCAGTTTATTACAAGGAGCCTCATGGTTTTGATTCCACACATTATCCTACCAATACCCCAATTTATTACAGGACACCAAAGACACACAAGCCTCCCAATTAACACACAAAAACCTTAAACCCTTCAAACTTTTAATATACTACTGTACGTTGTGCCTGGCTACAAGTCTCCCTCTATATGCCATGGAAGAAGCATCTCCCATGCATCTAAAAATAAACTAGTTGTTTGTGTATTTGCTTGTTAATTACCACACTTGGTAAGATATATATATGTATGCATGCTTCAAGTCTTGCAAATAAAGGCATTTCACATAATGTTGTTCAGTGTTGTAATATTTATGTTAATCAATAAAGATTTCAAGCATGCAATCAACGACTAATTTCCTGTTTCTTAAGTTCCTAGCAAACCTATATAGATGTAGTTCTATAACGCTAATTCCTTTTGTGAAGCAGAAACGACAAATAACTATTAAATAAGTTTCATCTTTTATATATATATATATATATATATATATATATATATATATATATATATATATATATATTACCTTCTTCGGTTCTTACACTACAAGAAAAATGCTGATTTCCGACGGAAATTTTCGACGGAAATAGGTAAATTTCCGACGGATTTTGCTTTTTCCGATGGATTTCCGACGGATTTCAATCCGTCGGAAAAAGTGGCGTCGAAAAAAAAATCCGTCGGAAATAATTTTTCCGACGAAATTTTCCGATTTCGGAAATTTCTGACGGAAAAATCCGTCAGAAATTGCTGTCAAAATTTCTGATAGAAAAATCCGTCAGAAATTGCTGTCAAATTTTCCGACGGAAAAATCCGTCGGAAATTATAATTTTTTTTAATTTTCATAAATTTATTAATGTAACAACTCTCATATTTGGCCTCTCAAGGGTTCTATTTCACAATATTTCACTGTTTAGCGTGTTTTATTCTTACTTGTGCAATTTCTGGGAGACTTCCCAGAAGGTAAGCTACCGAAATATCTATGTATGTTGTCAGTATAACTTGTACAAATTAATTCATTTAAGTCATCCTCAAATATACAATCTCATATTTGTACTATAATAATAATATATAATAATTTTATATTACAAATAATAATAATAATAATAATAATAATAATATATTTAATTATTCTTTATTTATATGTACTTACTTTTATAATTAACATCTACTTATTTTTATTTAAAATTATAATTTAAATTATTTAATTTTATAATTTATAATGATAATATAATTTATAAAATTATAAATATTTATTTATTACATACTTATAAATTAAATTTTAATATCTTAAATAAATTATTAATTAATTTAATATATTTATTTACCTTAAATCAAACATATAAAATTTAAAAAA
The DNA here is from genome assembly GCF_000230855.2 of Cajanus cajan. Taxonomy (NCBI): domain Eukaryota; kingdom Viridiplantae; phylum Streptophyta; class Magnoliopsida; order Fabales; family Fabaceae; genus Cajanus; species Cajanus cajan. The sequence continues at coordinate 1,557,545 of NC_138523.1, forward strand.
TGTATTTATCCTTATTTTTTCTCTAATTATCAACTATTAATAAAATACTAACTTAAAATCTTATCTAATTATATATAATATTTTCATATCAAATTTAAAACCAGATATTAGTTATACAAAAATATTAAGATCATATAGTAAATTGTCAATAAGATTTTAGTTAAATAATTTAAAATAATTAATATTTCAATTATATTGTTAATTAGCAAATAATTTATTCCAAAACTAATTAATTTTTTATATTAATTATTAGTAAAATTTAATAACTTTTAATTTAACAATTAATTGGATCGATGAAATTCAACACACCATGAGTTATTGAGCGGAATAACTTTACCAAGAGTTATTTTGTAAGTTATCTTAAATCAAACATATAAAATTCAAATAATGTATTTATCCATGTTTTATTTTTTAATTATCAACCATTAATAAAATACTAACTTAAAATCTTATCTAATTATATCATAATATTTTCATATCAAATTTAAAACCAGTTCTTACATTTTCAACAAATATAAATTTGTCTGAAATATTCTATCAATAATATAACTTTTCTTACAAAAATTTTCTCATCAAAAATATAAATTTTTCGACAGATTTAATTTTGTTTTATAAAAAATCATCTTCGATTAATATAACATTTTGTATATATGATTTAAGAGTAAAAGATTTTCAATTTAACGGTTGAATTTACAAAATTCACATTTAATATAAAGTTATTGAGCGGTGTAACACTTAGTAAAATTTATACCATTGTAATTATAACCCCCCTCATATATATATATATATATATATATATATATATATATATATATATATATATATATATATATATATATATATATATATTAAATGCGACTTTTACAATGTATTACACCGCTCAATAACTTTATATTAAATGTGAATTTGGTAAATCCAACTGTTAGATTGAAAGTTCATATCTCTTATAGATTATATATAGAAAACTTTATATTAATCCAAGATGATTTGATACTTCATTTTTATAAAACAAAATTGATGTAATATATTCATTTCAAAATACACTAAAATATGAACACTTGGATTATCTTCCAGTTGTTGTTCAATTTTAACAAAATTTGATATACACGTATAAAGTGATATGAACTTTCAATTTAACGGTTGGATTTACAAAATTCACATTTAATATAAAGTTATAGAGCGGCATAATACTTAGTAAAAGTTACACCAGTATAATTATAACCCCTTATATTATATATATATATATATATATATATATATATATATATATATATACACACACATACATATATATACAGCGACAGCTGCACGTTTGGAATAGTGAGGCACTTGCCCTCACTACTATTTGACATATACATAATTTTTTATCTAAAAAAATAATATATTTTAAAAAATAAAAATTATATTCTAATAAAATAAATATATAGATTCAGAAAAAATGTTTATTTATTTGATATCTGTCAAATTTTTGAAGGAAATTAATTCTCATGTGATAAAAAAAATTTCTTAATAATGAATTAATTTTTAAAAAAAGTTTAATTATAATATATATATGTATATATATATATGTCTTAATATTCACATATATAATGTAATATATTAAAACAAATAATTTTTTGATAAAATAAAATTTGTAGCATGCATGTTTTTCTTTTGTGTTTTTTATTTATTGTATACGTTGATTGAAAAAATCAAAATAGTAAAATTGTATACATTGATTAAAAAAATCAAAATAAGAAAAATCATAAGATTTATATTCCATTTAGAATTGTTATTATAAGATATATTTTAAAATAAATTATCATCTAAAAATATATATTAGATATTAAAAACATATTTATATCATAAATAAATTAAACTTTATTTTTATAAATTTAACATATAGATTTTTATATTTTTAATAGTGTTAAATTATTATAAAATAAGTCTATATGATTGTAGTTCTACCCAAATATTTAAAAATTATCTATGATAGATAAATAAGCCATACTTAAAATATATATTTTTAAAGAAAGTTAGGTTCAAACCAAGTAAATTATAATAAAATATAGTATAACCTAATTTATTTTCATCTTTAATACTAATCGTAGATATAAAAAACTTGTAATAAATAATTATAATATATATTTATACCTTTAAAAGATATATAAAATTTTTAATACTACAAATATATATAAGAAATTAAAAATAATAAATTAAAAATAAGAAATTAAAAAAAGAAATTAAAAATATAAATTAAAAATAAGATTTCCGACGGAAAATTCCGTCGGAAATTTTCCGGCAGAAATTTTCGACGGATTTATTTTTTCGTCGAAAATTTCCGACGGAATTTTCCGTCGGAAAATTTTTGTCGGAAATTTCTGACGGATTTATATTTCTATCGGAAATTTCCGACGGAAATATAAACCCGTCGGAAATTTTCTGACAGATCCATATCCTTCGGAAATTTTCCATCGAAAATTTACATTTTTCTTGTAGTGTTATAATAAGATAATTTTGTTTTTCCATTTTTGGAACCTGTTAAAGATTGTGAGAATAAATTTGATAAAAAATTGATAAACAAATATTTTTTATTTCACCTTTAAACCCACCAATCGTTATTTATCAATTTTATTAGTATTGATTGATGGATAAGATTTGATATAAAATAATATTTTCAATTTTATTGTGAAAATTTAATAATAAGTAAGATCGATAAATTTGGTAGATAATAATTTTATTTTATAAATCTAATAAAATCAATTAATACAACTACTTAATATAAGTGTCTTATAATAAAAATTAGAGAAAGTATTTTGTATTAATGTTTGGCCTAATTTTTGAGGACTAATAAAGGATACATTTAATTTGATGTATTTTAAACCTTACTATAAAATAGGTCTTTAAATATACTCATAAGTAAAGGTAAAACTCATATAAGGTTGAATAAGACTAAAGCTGTGTTAATTTGAGACTCCCAACCTACAAATATATAGGTTTTTTGGGCATTCTAAATTAAAAGAAAATAAAAATATCAAAAATTAAAATATTAAAAATTATTTATCAAAATAAATAGTTTGTGTTAGCGTGTCATCAGATTAAAGAAAACATCTCTGAGAGTGACATTTTATGAACAGAATATTTATTTGAACAGAAAAATGTTTAGGGGGAGGCGTTTTCTATTAAAATATTTTTGAACAAAAAAATCTTCCCATTAGGTGTTTTTTGCTCAAAAATTCTTTTACCTTAAAAGTGTTTAATTTGTTATTTAATTTAATTTTTAATTTTAAACTATAGTATTTTATTATTATTAAATTTTAATTTTATAAATTAAAATACTAATTTTATTATATGTGTAGATTTAAGATAATATGTATAATTTTTTTAAGTATTTTATATATTATGATTGATTTTGAAAAACTAGTTAATCTACTAACAACCAAGTTAATCTATCATTACTGTTACCTAATATGATTCTAGGGATGGCCACCAAAATACCCGTACCCGCGGGTATTTGTACATGTGGATAAAATTCGCTACGGATAATAAATGGATAGATTAATTGGGTATCGCGGATAATGGGGACGGATAAATTTTTACCTGTTTATAAAGGGGGCGGGGACGGGTATAATGATATTCATACCTGTGGGTATCCATTTAATAATATTTCTTAAATATTCTAATTATCCTTGTACCACATAACCCTAAAACTATACTCTCTCATCTTATTTTCTTTCTATAGAATTATATTGGATGTAATTTGATTAATTTTCTAGCTTTGATTGGACCAATAAGATTCATGTATTTTAAGTTGTTTACTTTCGTTTGAAATTATGAGATTGAATTATTGTAGTTTTGTGATATGAGACTTTCACTTACTTGTATGAGATTGATGTATTTTAAGTTATTGATTATCTTGCATTTTTATTATTATTTCAACAAAATTAACGTTAAATAAAAATTCAAAATTAACAATTGAATTTTTATTTTTAATATTTCAATGACATTAAATATAAACTTAAAATTATTTGTAATATAATTTTTTTAATTTTAAAAAAAAAATTATAAATATCCATGGATATTCATAGGTATTCAAGAAATTTATAGATACTCGCTTAATAGATACCCGTGCGGATATAGGATGGATATGGGACCAATTTTCATCCAGCAAGGCGGGGGTGAGTTTACTATTACCAGCGCCACATGGAGCCCTATTGTCATCCCTAAATTATGCCTAAAAGCATTTAAAAATTATATTATAGAAGTTCTACTCTAACCACGAATAAAATAAGTTTACATGCATGCAAATGAATACATCACTTTGCAGATGCAAAATTTAGAAGATATTATCACTTTTTAGTTCTTACAGTTTCAAATGAGTTACTATTGAAGATACATCATACATCCAAGTAAAGTAAGAAAATTAATGAGATATCACAAAATTTATACAATTCAATTTAAGTGTAGACATTATAACACATTAGTTCCATTTTATCTAATCTAATAAACAACTTGTCACATTCATAATGTTTGAACAAAAAATTGTCTTTCCCCCTATGTTTTCCTTTAAAAATTATTTTAACTCTCATAATGTTTAAGTTGTAATTTAATTTAATTTTTAATTTTAAAAACTATATTTTTTTTTGTATTATTAAATTTTAATTTAATAAATTTAATATTAAACTTATTATATGTGTAATTTAAAGTAATATGGAATCAAACAATTTATAGAAAAGATAACCGATGTTTGAGATAATAATAATAATAATAATATTATTATTATTATTATTATTATAATGATAACGATGATAATGACGATAATGATAATGATTTAAGTATCTTCCAGCTAATTATCATATAAGTTTTATTAAAACATCATAGTTAAGAAATTAAAAGGTATTGAAAATTTTGATGATGATGATTTAGGTATCATCCAGCTAATTAACATATAAGTTTTGTCAAAACATTATAGTTAAGAAGTTAAAGGTATATTGAAAATTTTCGCTTTGGATTGATATGTATATTTGAATCTCTTTAATCTAAAAGAAAAAAAATAACAAAATTGAAAATTAACATGAATATTATAATTTCTTTTCTTATAGGCACTTAAATATCTATTACTAGGAATAACTCATTCTATTTTTTAATGGCTACTTGCCTATGGTCATCAACTTTCATGGACCTAAGTTAGCTAAGTTACAATTTAGCTGAAGCAAGAGGTCAACCCCAAAGATATATGAATTTGAAGAAAATTTCAATATTTAGAGTGGTTAAAAAGGCCAAAGATATGCCTTTCTCAATTCCAATTGAGATATTTTTAAATATTTTATCCTCCATTTGATCAAACTACTTTATCCTATTTTTTTAGCTATTTAATGTTAGCATTTATTGCTTCATTTACAACTTTCCTTTACATTTTGAATTGTTAACAAAACTTTCTTAATTGTATTTTCATTAAAGTAGCCTAGTATAGAAATCTTAGTTTAATGACTACTACAAGTCTCTTTGAAGTAGGCCAAGAACCATTCATGTCCCAAGAACCTTTTTATGTTTGGTGTTTTGGACATTATGTCGGTCTTAGATGCGACATAGATCTCAATGGCATAGAATGTGCACACATTTTATGATGGGCCAACACATGACATAGAAAATTCACTTTCTATGTAAGGTGGTCAATGCCCATCATAATATGGGTAGCCAATACAATGTTTCTAATTTTATTTATACTCATATTCTATGATAAATTTAAAAAGGTTGGGGTCAACTTAAAATTCGACCTAACTAACAAATTCTATGACAGGTGGATTAACACTTGTCATAAAATGTGCTTTCTATAGCGGATAAAACGACACTCGTCATATATAGTTTTCTCATATTTTTGGTTTTTTCACTGCGTCACATTCTATGTCATATGACTTACTTCCTAATAAAATATTCGTTGTAATCATTTGAGGAACAAAAAATATTCATTGGAATGATTCATTTACACCCTAATAAACACCCTCGTGGACTATTATATCAGTCATCATCAAGTCAATCATTAAGAAGGAATTATTCATTAGTAATTAGCCAGTTCCCTCAATTGACCAATCATTAATTACATGTTTCACACAACATAAAATTGGCATGCTCAATGATACTTTAGTTATCTTCAAACTGAGTTTAACCTACTTTTTTTAGGTTATCCCTAGCATATGCAACTACTGTAACACCCCAATTTTACAGATTATACAAAGGCTCAAATCCCAATAAGGGTAATTTAGTAGCCAAGAACGGGCCATTTCCAAATTGGAACGGGCTGTTTCAAACTACTAAAAAGGCTTATATGTTGGGAATGGGTCATCCCCAACTGGAACGGGGTGTTCCAAATCACTAAAAAGGCTTATAACCCTAGTTGGGAACAGGTCGTTCTAGTTTAAGAACGGACTATTCCAAACATGGTCGTTATGAGTTAAAATGCAACCCCAGAAAGGCCCGTTCTTAAATCAGAACGGCCTGTTCTGGATGTGAATTTTACACATGACGAATGAGTCCAGAACGGGCCGTTCCGGATCTGAAATGGGCATTCTAGCCATTCCTGATGTCTATAAATAGCACACTCTAGCACTCCCAAAAATACATTTTTTCACTTTTGACTTCTTTTCTTCTACACTCTCTGAAGACCAAGGGGAACCTAGAGGAGGAGACCAACCAGATCCTGCTTTAGTTTCAGCTACTACTTATCGAGGTACGGGGAAAAATGAGATATTTATGTGTAGAGTTACATGAGGGAATGGGTGGAGAAGAGTTCCTGTGAAATTTTTAATAATTTTATAATGGTTTCTATTTGGAGAATTATTGGTATTATGAGATTTTGTATGTGTTTAGGATTATGAATATATGCAAATAATTTGTAAAAATGATGATCTGGGAGAGAGAACGAAATCGTAGAAAAGTGTCTGTGAGCTAGGTTTTGGAAAAATTGGGGGTTTTAATATTTGAGTTAAGATTCTATTAAATTGGTGATTCAATCGTGTTTTATATTAATTTATAAATGTTATCGTTATATTATTAGGTAAAAATTAATGACGATCTAGATGTGGATTCATGATGAATTGCTTGAGGGGTATGTGAACCACTATTTTGTGTGGACTTATCTATTTTGTGTATGTGATGTGGAATTGAGTTATGGAATGTGGGGTGATGTCTTGGCACAAATGTATACATTATGTTTACTGTTTTAGTATTAAATTGATAACATGATGTGGCGTATGGTATGTTATGACTTAATTGTTCAATTAATTATGATGTGAGTATGTTGACATGAAATGAGATGTTGTGTGGAATGTGAATGTGATGTGATTGTGATTCCTCACACTTATATCAGGGGTGGCACGACCTTGGGCAAGAGATGCTACAGGGGTGGCGTGACCTTGGCATAGTGTTAATTGCAAGATTTGTGATGATTATAAATGAAATGTGATTGTGGTTTCTCACACTTATGTCGGGGTGGCACGACCTTGGGCAAGAGATGCTACAAGGATAGCGTGACCTTGGCATAGTGTGGGATGTGTGATTTCTTACACTTATGTCAAGGGTGGCACGACCTTGGGCAAGAGATGCTACAGGGGTGGCGTGACCTTGGAATAGTGTTAATTATAAGATTTGTGATGGATTGGTGTGATTGTGAATTGTGATATGAATATGATGCATGATTGATAGAATTAGGATATATAGAAATGCTTGTAAATATTTCAAGTAATGAGTTATAATGAGATTATGTGGTGGCTTTTCCTTGTGTGCTTTACATATAGATGTTATCTTTTCTCACTGTACAATTTGTAGATGTTTTAGGTGAGGAAGATCTGGTTATGAGTGACATTTAGAATGTCAACAGTTGAATTGTGGGTGTGCTCTAATATTGTGACATCGGGGTAGAGGATTTCTAGGACATGAATTTTTTATATGTAGTTGAAGTTGTACTTATTATTTTTAAAAATAATTTGTAAACTCTTATGTTTTATTTTCCAATTTTTATTTTTCAATTATTTTGGATATTGAAGAACATTTATGAAAATTTTCATGTGAACCTTTTTATCAATATTAAAAATTTTATTTCCTTAGTTTAATTATATTATTACAATATATGTGTTAAGATAGTAAGAGTGTCACAACTACAATTTGAGAAGAATCTTTCAAGCGTGGAATCAAACCTTTTATTCAAAAGATAACTAATGTTCGAGGTAGGATGCAACCAAACATAACTACCATGACTCTCATTCTTTAAATGGACCCCACAAACACTATGTTAGTTCTTGTAATAGATATTGTGATAGTATTTCCTTGACCAATATCAAATTTCATTATAGAAGACAAAAAAATTAATAAGAAGGAATTTGAGGGGTAAATGTTAAATTTACCTCAAATTATTAGGATTATTATGCATTTTTTTTCTATAACTATACTCTTTTAAGTTTTGAAATTGCTCTTATTTATATAAAATAGTAAATTGAAAATATAAGGTTTAATTAATCATATTTCAATAACTTCAGATACATTTTGGGATCTTACATTAAATTATTCTTAAATTCTTAAAATGTTTGTAGGTCGAAGAAAGGATGGAGCTAAAAGCCTAAGAGGAAAGTATTGAAGAAGAAAAGAGGATTAGATAAACAAATTTTAAAGTTAAAAAAAAAAAAAACTTATTGCCTTAAATTTTCTAAAACAAGTGAGAATGACTTAACTGAACTCACATTTTTGAAATCTCAATTGTTGCCTCAAGTTCACTTAAGTGCATTTACATTTTTGCAATCTTACTTGCTACCGCGAATCACTTAAGTGAAAATCAATGCCTAAAGTGAATTTAAAATTTGTCATTTTTTCTTTCTAGTTCAAATTCGCTTAAGAAAATCAAATGGCTTAAGCGAATTAACTTTGTTCAAGGAAAAAAGATTTGCACTCGCTTAGTCAAAACAAAATTGCTAAGTAAATCTTGCTTGAATTTGTTGTCTTGTTTTGAAAACTCAACTATTATAAAAAAAAGTTTTGTGTAACACACTATTTTCTTATTTAAAATATATTTATTATTATTAATAATTGTATCTTATTACAATAAATTATGTTAGTTTTAATAATTATTTTAAGCAAGTATATTGTCCGGTTTTTAAATTAAGTGATCTATTATTTTATTTTATTTATTAAAGGAAGGAATTTTTTGATATCTAAGAGAGGTTAGGTCTTTTTAATAAGAGAGGTTTTCCCTAATTAGTTTTTAACCTATTTTATGTATGCACTTACGCTTTAGAGCCTGGAGAATCTAAAAGAGAAAGGAATCACCTCAGAGCCAAAAGACACTCATCTAGTGTTTATCTAGATAAAGCAGGAGTGAGAAACTTCGGTTTGGGTTTGTATGTTAGGTAGTGAGATTGACCTCCAATCTTGTGTTTGTTATAGGCCTATGTATGAGGGGTTTTCTCCAAATGTGTTTTTGTTTTCTTTGTTTCTTTTTGTGTGTTCTAATCAATGTATATTGCATATATACACTGGTAATTATTTGAATTGGGATGGAAATTGTATGTTTTGGTGTTCTTGTGGATTTCTATAGGAAACCTTAAGTTAAGGGAATGCACTGAGGGTTGTATGAGAAGATTCCTTGAATATATAATTGCATGTGTAAATTGTGTTGTGAGAACATTTATTACATGATTTGAAATGTTTTTACCGATTGTATATGCGTCAATCTATTTGTATGTGTTTACTAATTCTGTAGAATGCCTGTTATCTTATATGAGATCAGGCACCACATTAGATACATCAGGCATCATCAAGGCTGGGAGCAAAATAATGCTCTTGGGGTCTCTCATGTCGAGCGTGGGATGGCCCTTGCCAAGTGCGAAAGCTCCAAACACTCCCTATAACGCTTCCATCAAGCAAAAGTTGACTCTCATTGGACGCTTTTATTCAATAACCCATGTTATACATCAAATTTGAACGATTCAACGGTTGGATAGTTGAAATTTGATGTAGAACATGAGTTATTGAACATAATAAGTCTAGGTAGACTTACTCCTAGAGTAAACCGATCCCTCCTCATATATATATATATATACATATATATATACATATATACATACATACATACATACATACATACATATATACATACATACATACATACTTACATACATACATACACACACACATGTGTATATGAAAGCTTTATTACTTGAGGAATGAATGATGAGTTATATGCTATGGAGACATGTGATATATGAGATTAAGAAATCATATGATATGTCAATGCGTAGTCCATTACTACTCTCACTACCATGGTGAGGGTGGTGAAAAGGTGAAGTGCATCAAGGTTGTAAATGGATTTCATCCTGAGGTGAAGATGATAATTAACTATCAAGACATTTATCATTATCCAACACATATATTATGATAATTGAGCACGTGCTACGCACTATCATAGTGGGTCTAATTAATTAGAAGAGTTCAGTTTGGAGGTTTATGTGGGAGTAAGCCATACTCTGCACCTGCAAAGTCCCAAGGAAACTATTTGGGGGAGGTGGAAGTAAGCCTATTGTTAGATCTTTTGCTATGAGTGGAGCTTTAGCCTAGGAGATTATGTTTCTACACCTTTTGTAAGATTTAAGAAATTTGGGCAATAAGGGTACAAGCACTACAATCATCTTGACAAGGAGATTACCAATTTAAACTATAGTGGTAAGGGTCACATCAATACTTAGTGTCCTTATCTGCCAAAGCCACACATAGTTGGAGCTAGTTCTCAATTTGAGCATCTAAAGGCTATAGGGAGAGTATTTTCTCTTAGTGGTGCTGAGCTGCTCATAGCTAAGAATCCTTTTATTGTACTATTTGATTATGGTGTAACCCATTTCTTTATTTCTTTTGCATGTGCCTTTTTTGAAATATGATTTGATTGTGGAAAACACCTAAGTCAATTTTTGAGATTAAGAGTTTCTTAGGATTAGTTGGTCACTATAGGAGGTTCATAGAGAATTTCTCTAGGTTAGCCTTGCCTTTAACTAAGTTGACTAAGAAAAACAACCCTTTGTGTGGGACTTTAGGTGTGAGAAGAACTTTCAGGAGTTTAAGAGGAGGTTCACTAGTGAACCTTTTCTTAGTTTTACCTGAATTTTGTGAAACCTTCGTAGGGTATTGTGATGCTTCTAAGATGGGCTTAGGAGAAGTGCTTATGTAAAAGGGGAAGGTAGTAGTTTATGCATTTAGGCAATTGAAAATCACAAACATAACTACCCTATCTATGACCTAGAATTAGTAGTTGTAGCTTTTGTGCTTAAGTTGTGAAGGAAATACTTGTTTGGATCACGATTTAATGTGTATTGCGGCCATAAAAGCCTTAAGTGCCTTTTTGACCAAAATGAGCTTTATATGAGACAAAGGAGATGGTTAGAATTTCTTAGGACTATAATTTTGAGCATATATAGCTATCATCTTGGTAAGGCTAATGTAGTGGCTAACGCCTTGAGTAGAAAATCCCTTCAAGTATCCTCTTTAATGGTTAAAAAGCTTAACTTATTGGAAGAGTTTAGAGACCTTGGTTTAGTTTGTGAGTTGACTCCTAAGAGTATTAGATTGGGAACCTTGATAGTGACTAATAGCCTAATAGATGAAATTAAAGGGCCAAAAGGTAAAAAAAATTTCTTTGTTAAGTCAGGTAGAGAAGTTGAACCAGGAAAAGAAGAGTGAGTTTAGAGTGGCATAGATGGAATGTAAAGGCTTAAGGCTAGGTTTTGTGTATCTTGCATACCTAAGCTTAAGAAGATGATCCTTGAGGAAGGTCATATAAGTAGCCTTAGTATCCATCCAAGAGCCACTAAAATGTACCAAGACCTTAAGAAAATATTTTGGTGGCCTGTGGTGAAGAGAGAGAGGTAGAAGAGTTTGTACATGTCTGCTTAGTTTTCCAAAAGTCTAAGGTAGAACACCAGGAGTCTTAAAGAAAGTTGCAACCTTTAGATATACTAGTGTGGAAGTGGGATAATATTTCCATAAACTTTGTGGTTGGGTTAATTAGAACTGCAAAGAATCTAGATTCCATCTAGGTTATAATGGATAGACTGGCTAAGTATACTCACTTTATCCTTATCAACATTAGATATCCCTTAGAGAAGTTGACTAAGTTGTACATAGTTGTGATTGTGAGCTTACATGGGGTTCTAGCTAGCATAGTTTTTGATGGAGACCCTAGGTTTACCTCTAGATTTTGGGAGAGCTTGCATAAGGCTTTAGGAGCAGGAAAATCGTTTTTGTGGAGTCAAAAAGTAAAGTAATAATATTAACACTTTTCTCATAACAATTATAAAAAAATGATTTTAATTTTCATTAAAAATAAACATAATTGTTATTGTCATGGTTAAATTTGATGTGAGATAATTATTTTTTAAAAACTATAAATAGTTTGTTTGATTAATTAGAGATAACTGCCTTTATGATGGATGTTGTAGGGTACTAATACTTCTCTTAAATGTAACTGATTTCCAAACCCAAAATATATTTTCACAAACTACTTTTTATTTTATGAATTTTTCCAATGTTTTTCCTAAAATAAACATTAGTAGCGATTTCCTATTTTTTTAATCTATTTTTCATTGTTTTACTACGAACCAGTTACTAGAGGTTCCAACGCATTTTACATAGTTGAGAGTAATTATTGTAATAATCCGAACACACACGAAATGAGAGGGATCCAAAGATTTGCGCAAGTGTGAGATTGTACAATTGAGGGTGACTTAAAGGAATTAATTTGTATTACATATACTAATAAGATATATCTAATTTTCGGCAACTCATCACTTAAGAATTCTATAGTGAAGCATGTTGGGTTAAAGCAATTTAGAGGTGGGTGACCTTTTAGAAAGTTTCCCAAAAAGAGTTTTCAATGAAAAAAAAGTATGTTAAAAAGTCTTGTGTCGGTTTCTGGGATAGACGTTGATCCTAGAGGTAGTCGAGCATCTCATAAAGAATTACCTATAAAGGGTTCTGTGTGGTGAAGGGTTCTGACTAATGAGGAGTTGTGTGAAGTGTCACCATCTAAAGTAGTATGGAGTGGAGTTGCTGAGACGTCAAATCTAATGGGAGTGTTACAAATGGTATCAAAGCAGGTCCTCTCTCCCAAGACAGTGTGATTTGGGGACAAACCAAGTGAAAGTTGGTGGGCTTGTAACATCCCAAACACGTCGAAATGAATTGGATCTAAAAATTTGTACATGTGTGAAATTGTATAGTTGAGGATGGCTTAAGGGAATTAATTTATACTACCTATACCAACAAAATGTATCTACTTTTATATTACTCATCACTTAAGAACTTCATAGTTAAGCATGTTTGACTTGGTGCAATTTAGGGATGGGTGACCCCTCTAGGAAGTTTCCCAAAAAGTGTGCAAGTGAGGATAAAGTACGTTGAAAAGTCTTGTATTAGTTTATGGGGACAATCATTGATCCTAGAGGTGATCGAGCATCTCAAAAAGGGCTACCTATAGAGGGTTTGATTGGTGAAGTGTTCTGACCAACAAGGAGTTGTGTTAAGTGTCACTGTTTAAAGTGACATGGAATGGAGCTACTAAAGCATCAAATCTAAAGAGTGTTACAAATAGTATCAGAACAAGTCCTTTCACCCAATACAATGTGATTTGAGGATGAACCAAGCGGAAGCTTGTGGGCTTATAATAACCCAAACACATCAAAATGATAGGGATGCAAAGATTTGTACAAGTGTGAGATTATATAATTGAATATGACTTGAGGGAGTTAATTTCTACTACCTATATAAAAAAGATGCATCTATTTTTCATTAGCATATCACTTAAGAACTCCATGATGAAATATGTTTGGCTTGAAACAATTTAGGGATGAATGATCTTTTAGGAAGTTTTTAAAAAAGTGTGCGACTGAGGACAAAGCACATTTAAAAAATATTGTTTGTTTTTTAGAACAGTCGTTGATCCTAGAGATGATCAGGCATTTCAAAAAGGACTATCTACGAAAAATTCTGATTGGTTAAAGATTCTGACTAACAAAGAGTTATGTGAAATGTCATTATATGTAAATTAATGTGGAATAAAGTCATTGAGACGTCAAATCTAATGAATGTTATAATTATAGACTAAAAAAGTCTTTTTAACAAAAGTATATCTTTAATTATAAAAAAGGTACATAGTGACGATAAAACTTCATTATTTAGAAAAAAAAATATTATACTAAACCTCATCTAAGTAAGATTAGTTGGAGTTTTGACCCGACCTATAGTTTGGCCCCTTAAGTCTTACTTTGACAATCATTTAGGCCCTTATATAAGTCTTACTTTGACAATCATTTAGCCACCAAAAGATTGGGCTAATAAGGCAGTGAACTGATGAAAACTATTTTCCAAATTACGTCTTATACATATTTTTTCCAAGAGGAAGTGATTTGAGGAGATCATCAAGATTAAATAATGTGAAATTTAGTTTTGGATATTGCCCTTAGTATATTTCTTCAAAAACGTGTCATATGTCAAATGACTCAAACTTATTGGGAATTTGGGAGAAAAAAAAAAATCACGGATAGAGGGCATGCCAGATTAGATCTAGTTTAATTAGTTAGTTCTCGAAATCCAGGAAGTTTCCTCTCAGACAACAAAATTGATATTTCCCATTTTAAGACCACTGAAACAAGAAACCAAGAGAAAATGTTAAACCATTAAAAAGGAATAGAATAATCGAGCCAACCCCACGTGAGGATTAAAATTCAAATGAAGTCACAGGATTTCGGATTCTGGTCCAAGTATCCAACCATTTCAATTAAACCAACAACAATCAATTGCCAGAAGAAGCTTCTTTGGCTTCAAAGTTGGACTCAAAAAGTTGGCCAAGAGTTTAATATTAAACTTACGAGGTTTGGGTTTGACAACATTTTGAGACATCCCACCAACTTAATAACGCTCTTTCCTTCCACTTTCCCTTTTCGTTTTCTATGATGACATACTAATATTTTTCTCCTTTTCTTTTTCTGTTTTTAATTCCCTTTTCAGCAAGTAAAATTTTGGTACTTGGGTCCCTATCTCACCAACGTGCTCTTAGTCTTTGTTTTGCAAATAATTAGTTATAGTTATGATCACGAGACAAACCTAGCCTCCTACCATGGCAAGCTAGCTATGCCACTTGTTTTGAACACAACCAGATATATAGAGAAGATTAATGATACCTATGCTTGTCATACTCGTCATGAAAAGAAGCATATAACATGTCAAAATATACAAGTGTCAAATCAATGGGGTCATATATCTTGCTTCATCGATCAAACATTAATTGGAATTTTTGTGATAACCTTTTTTCATCATTATCGTTATACAATTATCACATAAAAACACTTTTCTTTTCTTTTTCTTGTTCTTACTGCACCATAAATTGCTGCATAAAATTGTTGCCATGCCAAAAGTCTGAATTTTCGCACGCCTGAAGACAAATGTGACGCTAAAAAGCATAAGAAAAACCCTTGCATGGCTACACGTGGCTATAAGTCGTGAAAATTTCGACCATCCATATTGACTAAAAATGTAATATGAACTAAATGAACAGTCTCGTTAACTAATTTAATTTAGAAAAGTACTCTCTTTACCTGATGAATGTTTAATTAATTTTTTCCTTTTAATTTTAAAAGTTATTGTTAATTATAAAGTTTATTATATCTTTTTTACATACCAACAAAAAGTCTGACACAGCTAAGTTTAACCGTCTTTTAATTCTTATCCATGTTTATAAATGAAGAAAGACAACTAAAATATTGAAAAGTTTATAAGTTTGAAAGATATTAGTTTGGAAGAGATTAGTCTTTAAAAGTAACGAATTAAGTATTGAAATTCTCAATCAGTGAAGTTAATAAATTTTGTCATAATAATATATTTACAGAAAAAGAAAAAAGAGTTTTAAAAAGAGAAAAATGATTTTTTTCTTTTCAAACTGAATTAATTATAATATATATATAATTATGTTAATCTATCATTTAAAAAGATTTATATTATTTAAAGAATACTTATTAGAAGTAAAAACATTATCTGATCTTTCTTGTTAAAAACTTCCCAAACATATCATAAAAGTCTAAAAAACAATAGTAAACGTTTTAGATAAGTGGCTGATGTCAATGGTCTTTAAAAATTTGAGTAGCTCATTTGTGTTAAAATATATTATACAACTTTTTCGGTATAGGAAATATATTGCATACATTAATCTCTTACGACCATTTTAAAACAAACAGCTATCTGTAAACAAGAAATGGTAGAACCACACTCATTTGAACACACTTTTCTTTTAGCGAGTCAAAATTGAAATATATAAGTTGGTGAGTTTCTAATTTTATTAAATGACTTTTTCTAATAATGTGTTTCTAAAGCCCTTGTTTATGTATTTATCCGAAAGAGACAGAAAATTGATGTACTGTAACTAATATTCAGACACAAGTAGTGCTATATCCTTTATTTGTTCATCTTTACATAAACGACACAAGACGGCGGAAAAAAAAATAGTCCATTACATAATTTGCAGTTAGAGAGTAAATTACATCTTTTAAACATTACATTAATCTATAAATTGTTTATCAACGTCCAAATTGACATAAATAGTAGCAATATGTATTTTATTAATCAAATTGTTGAAGATTCTTATTCAACTATTGAGTATAAAATTATATTAAAAGTGGTATTTATTTTGTATATGTTTACGGTCTCCGATTCCAATCTAATGGAGATCAATCATTGTATTTGATAATCACAAAATACAAGGACAAATCAACATATGACATGGGATTTACAGGGATACCTCGTTGCAAATATACTTCTGGGTTCCGTTTAATAACCATAATTACCTTAAAGTTATACTAGGTTTTTAGACATTTACTTTGGTTAAACATAGTGAAGTCCTTATACTTTCGTGTCGATAAATTTAGTCCTCAAACTTGAGGGAAATTAAAAAAAGAAAAAAGAAAAAAAGAACGTAGTATCTTCTAACTTTCAAACACGTGATGGATCTTTAGACAAAACAGACTAAATATACATTTTTCAAAATTTAAGAATTATATTCGTTGATACGATAGTAGAAGAACCTTAATAATATTTTGACTAAAACTATAAGACTAATAACTAATTGGTTTTTTCCTAAAATTAAAATTAAGACAGCATTGCTGCAAAGCATATATCAAAGATTAAACAATGGTTCTACATAACACAATTTGGTATCACAATTCACCAAGTGCATCTAGTATCATTGGAGGACATCATCAACAAGTGTTCCAAATACTCTGCCCCCAAGTCCTCCAACACAACCACATTCTCTAGCCTAACACCATCACTCTCTTCTTCCTCCTTCTTCTTTTTGGCAGCCATTTTGCGTCCAAGGGAGTGTCTCCTCTTCAAAGCCACAATGGGGGAGCACCCATCTTGGCTACAATTCATGTCCCTTAGAGACTCCTTCACCTTCTCAACGGGGAAATTGAGCACGGCGTTAGAGCCTCTAACCGAGAATGCGGCCTGGTCGTACGCCAGCGCCGCGGCTTCGGCGCTGTCGAACGTACCAAGCCACACTCTCATGCCGTGCCGGGTGGAGTCTCTTATCTCGGCCGCAAATTTCCCCCACGGCCGCTTCCGCACGCCGCGGAAGCTCTTATTGTTATTGTTGTTGTTATTGTGTTTGTTGTTGTTGGAGTTCACCTCCTCTTCTTTGATTACTTTGCGTGGGCGAGTTCCTTCTTGGTGTGATGTGATCATGCCGTAGAGAAGCATCTCCTCGGGATCGTTTTCGTTGAAGGGGAGGTGGTGATGAGGGGACCCCAATGAGGATTCTGAGGAGAGTGAAGAATTTGAAGATTGAAGAATGGAAGAACAATCCATTGAAAGTGTTGGGTGTGTGGAGGGATACAAGAGTAACAGAGTTACTCTGTTTTTTATATCAAGTTTGGAAACCCCGCTCATCCCTTATATAAGCAAGGATAATGACGGTCAAAACCTGTAACTTGGACACTATTGCATAATAAAAATGTTAGAAACATTCTAGTAAGAATTTCGTTAATATTCTTTCTAACTTAAAAATTATAAATTTTGATAAACCTTATTACTAAATTATGAGATACTTACTGAATCAAATCCGAAGCTTGCAAAATTTACAATTTAATAAATTTTAACAAACTAAAGAGTATCACAAAGATATTTACTAATATTCTTTAAGTATTAATTAGTATGAAATTATTCTAATAATGATGAGTATGTGTTTTTGTGTTTAAGTCTCAAAAATCTTTTACTAAAAACATTATTGTACGAGTTAGATATGATTATTATAAGTGACAAAGTTCTTCTTTTAAATATTTAATATGATTCCATATTTTAGACTTAAACTTAAAATTAGTAATTAAACTAAAACAATCTTACATTAATTGATTCACGTACTCAATAATAAGCTCATAATTATGCTAGTTTGAGTATATTATCTACCTTAAAACATAATTGTGGTCTATAAAAAAAATAAATAAACACCTATATCTTGTGAATAAATTATTAAGTGATTGAGATTTTTTTAGTTCAAGTAGTTTTTATAAGTGATATGAATTCTTCATGTAACTAAAATATTTAAATATATATTGCATAAATATTAGTCAAGACTATAAATACGTAATGAAACGAGATTACATAATAAATTTTTTTTTTTACTTTCTATTTAAATAGATGAAGAGATTATATATTTATATAATAGATTCATGACAATGATTTTTGAGAAGAAATGTTGAAAACAAGAAATGTGCACTTACTCTATAATATTAGTATCATTACTCTATAACCAATTGGATGAAGCTAATGCAATGTAGAAGTGGCTGTTAAAGGCATAGAGCCAATGGGATAACAGTTAACGGAGGGTGTTGCGGAAAGAAATTGGTCAATTGGGGCATCCTCATGATTCGTTGTACTCATCAGGAATGATACCGCTGGCCAGATCCTCATTCCCTCTACACCACCTTTTAGAAAAAAGAAAAAAAAAATAATGCTCATTAAATTATTCGCTACAACTTAATAAATAATTTTGAATATGTCTTAATATATGATTGTGTTAAATATTTAGGGTTAGGGTTTTTCTACCTGTATTTACTACTCACTCAAACAAATTACTTCCATTAAAAAAAATGTATATATGACTACATGTTGTCTATAAAATAACTAAAAGAAACTAAAATATACCATAAGATTCTCAAGAGAAATTAATTAAACAGTTTTTGTTCATTGCTTTGCGTGATAAAAATGAAGCAATAAGGAGTATTTTGACAAGAGAAATGTTAATTTGTTGAACTTTATTTTTGTATAACATTTTGTAAAACGGAGAGAAATTGATATATAAAAGGAGAGAAAAGTGTACGTGTAATAAAATATTTAAATTAATGTGATAATAGATGGTAAAAGAAACAGTAATATTAAAAAGTCATAAAACATTATATGAATGGTGTAATTATTTATTAATTGATAAAATGAAGTAAATTAAAGAATCGAAGAAGAAACAGTATGTACAAAGATTATGAAATGGTAAGCATATTCCCCAAATTAGGAGGAAATTAATAAAATTAAAGTTTTTAAAATATAATAAAATACACTAGATAGGTTTTGCTTTGTTTCATGATATGTTAAATAATTTGAATAACGATAACTAATGTTATTTTATTTAGTTTTATCTTACTTCAAGTGGAATTAATCTCAAACTTAATGAACTGTTAGATACTTGTAGTGGAATAAAAAAAATATATTTAACTTTATTAATTCAATTAAGGATAACTAACATGTAAAAGTTATTGAAGAAGTTTTAACGAAGACAATCCACCTCATTTAGAAAATCTCAACAACTTGTATATTTTTAGGATTACATGTTTTGTTATGTTCTTGTATGTGTCTCAGTTTCGTGATCAAGATGGTATTCAAATATGTCTATATCCCCTTAAAATTCATTGTGATCAGTGTTTAAAGAAATAAATCGATAAACTTTTCAGTGTTAATTGACCTAATTAAAACTCGGAAGTTAATAATATTGTTTTGGTTAGGAACAAATGAAATGAGTATTGACTAATTAATGATTTCGATTTTTTTTAAATCATTTTTTTGGGGTCAATGATTTCGATTTGTTAAAATTAGATTTCAAGACTTAATCCTTTGAATAATATCATATTAATATTGTTTAAATAGATTACAAGATTACTTTAATATATCAAATCATTCATTATTAGTTTCTTATAAACTTTGAACAAGATAATCGATTGAAAAACATCAAGGTTGTGTAATTAGAAAAAGTCACGAGAATTGAAAAGGAAAAATATATAAAATTTTCTTTAAAATTTGAGTTTCATAAATTCATTTTAGAAAAATCTTAGAAAGATAGTCTAGAGAGAGAAGCTTTGCAACCATAAGTGACTCTATTTCCTTCTAATTCCACAATGACCTTTGATCCTTCCTTTGCAATTGAGTGAAGTATAGTTGTGTGATTCAAGCTTCTGGCTAAGAATCGAATTTAGTGTAGAGCAGAGCTTATTTCTTTCTTCTCCTTCTTCCTAGGTTCTCTTTGATTCAAAGGTAAAGGACATGTTAGGACTTGATCTTTATTGATTTCGTGTTATCCATGTTAACTTCCACTCATGTTATTGATTGAATTACATATTCAGGTGGTTGTGTTGTTGTTGAATTGTGAATTGGGTTTTTGGTTCTTGAGGTTTTGGTGCCTTTGGAAAGATTTATAGAATTGAGCTATTTAATGGTTGCATGTTGATAATTTGATTAGTTCAATTTGTTTATAATGCTTATGAATGATTTGTAGTATTTCATTATTTGATTCTTTTGAGTTTTAGGTAGTTTGGGCCAATTCGTGATTTTTCCAAATGTAGATTTCACCATCATGTCAAGTGTGGCGTGGGTTAAAGACTTTTTGCCTCAGTAAAATTGTGCACAAGATTGGTGGGCATTTGGGGTGAGTTTGAGAAGAGATCTCTAACTTGGTCACATTAAATGTGAGTTGATGGCACTAATCAAGGAATTAGAGCTTTTTGACTTGGTGACATCAAACCTAGGTTGAGTAACAACCAGTGTTATCAAGATAGAGGTTATTTGCCTAAACAGTACCACAATTCAATGATATCGAGCATGAGTCAAGTAGAGGCTCTCTACCTGAAATGAGGTTGAGCATGAGTTTAGCAACGCATGTGTGATTGTCATAAGGGTTCTCTACCTCATTCATCTCGAGTGTAGGTTGAGTGGCATTGGGCATGGGTGAGCTCAAGAGCTCTCTGCCTCAATGACACTAGGCGTAGGGAGAATGGTGTCAGGCATGGGTTGTCTTATGAAATTATGTTGTTTGGTTGATAACATTGTAACGTAGTTGGTAGATGTATATCTCATATGTTGTATGTCAATATATGTTGGTAGTTCTTTATATATTGATTTAGGATAATGTACATTGATGATTACATTGTTGCAATGTTGAGGCGATAGTGTTGAAAATGGTTAAGGTATTAAGGTGTGTTATGTCAATTGGCTTAGAACTAGAGAAAATAGTGTTTTCAAAAGTCAAATATCTCATTGTGGAGATATTTTTGTGGCACTCTACGAGCCAACTATTGAAAACCCTTATTGAGTAGTTGACTTTTAAAGTGGATAGTTGAGTCTCATTTAGGAATTTTAATGATGTGGTATATGGGTAAGGTTGAGGCATACCATTTATAAATGACTATAGTATAGGGGTTAGGTCAGGATATATTAATTATAAAGTGATCATTGTTGATCTGTATGGAGGTCAAGTCAAGTCATATGCATATACAGTGACCAAATCGAGTAAGACACAAGGTCAAGGGCCAAAATCTCTAAATATTAGAAGGAACGTAGTATTTAAAGGATAGTCGACAGGATAATCCAAAGGAGGCTTAGTTATGCATGATGACATTGTGATAGACTCGCACCTAAGTTATCATACCCTGATAGGAATACTAGACCTTCCTAGTTTAAGTGGAAAAATCCGAGAAACCATGTTGTGGATTTCATCCAAATTGGTTGTTAATCTAGCATGTGTAAAAAGATCACATTGTTGGTTCGATAAGTTCAAGTCATTTAAATTACTCACCTACATTGTAAAATATTTCTGAGTTGAATATGTGATGACGCATGTAGTTGAGTTGTTATGCATATGATGAGTTGATTATACATATGATAGGGAACCCCATGCCTCAATGACATCAGACACTCAGGGGATGGCATCAAGTGCCTAGGGAATGGCATCGAGCATAAGTTGCATGACTTTTAGTGATGTTTTAAGTTTTATGGTGAGATGATATGATGATAATTTATGATATTCTTAGTTGATATACTATATAATGATGTTATGCTATTAAGTTGTAAGTTAAATGATGATTAAGTTATATAAGTTGTAAGATGCTATAGTTGAGTAAACTTTTATGTTAGTCATATGGTGTAGATAGATGTCTTTATTAAGATACATAAAAGAAAAACCTTGTATTATTTCCCCCTCAGGATCAAACTAAACTTAAGCCAAAAAAATCCTCTGAAACATCCAAAAATTTATCGATATTTCCTTAATTCATAGGGTCTCTCAACCACACCTTAAAACAACCTAACACAATTAACTATAAAAGATAATAATTAATAAAATACTTATAGTGTTATACAAAAAAAACAAAATTGAATAAAAATATTGGAGAAAGTAATTTAAATATTGTTATAAGAATAAAATAGTTTAAAAAAATTTGTATATAAAAATAAATTCACTGGTTCAATTAGTACTGCCAATATCATGATAAAAAAAAATAAAAATATTTTTAGTAATTAATATTCATTGAACATTTTTACTTGTTTTTCTTTTAGAATTTTTCTTAGTGTTTTATCTCTTTTTATTTATTATAAATTATAATTATATAAAATAAACATTTTTCTTTTGTGTTATTTAAAATAATTAAATACGAATAAATAAATAAAAATGATAGAAAGGACAAGCGTCAGAAATGAATCAGTTAACAAACACAGTCCACGTCAAGATCAATTAACGACGTCATTTCACCCAAAAAAAAATAATTAACGACGTCATTTATATTTTCTTTGTTTGCGTAACGTCATTATTATTTTAAACATCCTGTACTATCAGCGTAAATTTTCAGCTATAAAGAATCCTAATAATGCAAAAAATGGCAGCAAATTATAACCCTCCACGTGCATTTTTATCTTTTATGAACATAACAATATTTGAATTTTGAACAATGTCGGTTTGGGTTGGGGAAGGTGATTGAGTCAGGGTAGGCCATAAGTTTTCCTTTTTTAATAGTATTTTAATAAATATTTAAATATTATTTATGATCTCAATTTTTAAATATAAATCTAAAAGTGTAAAATACATATAGTTGCATAAACAATATATTTCTACGAGATTATAATTATTATTAGAGGTTATTATGAAACGAAAAAATAGATGATATATCATAAAAAAAAATTATAATAAAATAAACAAATAAATTAAGAATATAAAAAAAAATTAAAGATTAACTCTTGTTTATGATTTTATGTTAATTTTTATAGAAGTTTACACCAATAAAGAAAAAAATAAGTTAATAAAATATCACATTTTTCTCCTTACATCTTGTATTATCATTTTATTTTTATAAAATTAATGGTAAATTTTGTGGAATAGTAAAAAAATTAATTATTGATTAATTGATTATAATTATAATTAATTTCCTCTAATAAGTTTTTCATAACTTAATTATATGATTTTTTATATTATATAAATTGTAATTAATTAATTTTCTCTAGTAATGTATAGTCGCTAAATCTCACTCTTCAAACCTTAACTTACATTTAACCCTTCAATTAAACAATTTTAACTATGATTCTCTCCCCTTCCCTTCAATATGAAAATAAAACATATTTAATTAAAAGCCACCTATTTCATTAAAAAAAAAATTATACAAATCAGTACAATTATTTATTAAAAAATATTTAATTAATAAAAAAACTTGGAGTGTTATATATATATATATAATAGTATAGATATTTGATTAATATTTTAGTCGATAAAATATAAAATAATAACTATTTATTTTATAATTAAAATTTATAATAAATATTTTTAAATACATAAATTATATTATAATTAAAATTTGTTATAAAATATTTTTAACCATATGAATTATTTTTATATTTTTAATAATAAATATAGTATAATATAATATTTTTAATTATTCATGATTTTTAAAATATTAAAAATTAAATAAAAATAATCCAAAGAAATAATAAATTCTTAAAATTTCTTTAGCGGAACAAAAGTCCCTAAAACTATTATTTTTGAATGATACCTTTAAACAATAAAAAGAAATCATGATATTATATTTTCAACTCTTATAATAATAATAATAATAATTATAATTATAATAATAATAATAATAATAATAATAATAATAATAAAATTCCTTTAATCAGTGGGATCAGTTTAATAATAAAAGATTAAAATAGAAGTATGCAGTTTTTTTTTTTTCGAGAATAAGAAGTATGTTTGATCTTTATTGTTATTATACAACAACAAAAATGCATTTTAATAGTTATAATAATTTATAACATTTTTATAAAGTATGTTAACAAAGAAAAATAAAAGAAGTAAAAAATATTTTTTTTTTAAGTTTTTTACTAGTATTCTAAGGTTTGAGTAAGCTAATTTGATTGGAAAGTAAATAAAATGTTATTAAAAATTGTTTTCGTCAAAAATTAAATTAAGATATTATTTAAATAATTTGACTTCGATTAATTTTCAGAACGAAATTTATGTTAATTAAATCAATTTTTATGTTGTAAAAAAATCCTTAACTTAAATAACTATTATCGTTAGTGAGACATATGCTAATTTTCTTTGCAAATATTTGGTTTATTTAGTGCGTGTTTGCTTTAGATTTAGAAACGGAATTTTTCACTCTCTTCATGTTTATAAGCTAATTTACGTAGAAGCTACAATTTTTTACTTTTCATAAACGTGAATTTTCACGTTCAAAAGTTAAAACAAACACGCACTTAAACTGCGTACAAACTAGAAAGTAACGTGTCATTAAAAATGATTGAGAAAGCTCAGAAGATGCCATGCCGGTGGTGGGCCAGTGGCTTTCTTTTGACAGAGAAAAAACAAAGAGAAAAAATATCGAGTTAAAGTTAAAATCATTTTATTTAATTTTTTTAGTAAGGGAAACGTAGAACACAAGTAAAATGAAGATAATTTTTCTAATTAATTTATATTAAATAAATTAATAAATTAAACTTATTAATTATTATTATTATTATTATTATTATTAACAATAGTAGTAGGATTGAGATATTTTGTATTTTTATTAAAAATAAAATAAAAATTAAGATTAAATAATAAAAGTATGTTAGTTTAATTAATATTTATATTTAATTTTTTAATTTTTTAATAATAAAAGGATATAATAATTTGTTAAATGTAAAAATCATGACAATTATTAAAACAGATATTCTTTTTATATATTAATATAAATTATTATTATTATTATTATTATTATTATTATAATATAAAGGAAATAACCAACTTACTTTTGATTTTAATTTTTATATAGATTATTTTTTCCTTTATTTTTTTATAACTTTTTAAAATTACCTTACAAGTAACTTCTTGTTTATTTATTTATTATTATTATTATTGTTCATAAAAATAATTATTTTTCTTCTTTTAATACAGTGAAAAAAAGCACAAAATACCTGCTAATTTATTATAATAATTATATTTATCATTTATATTTTAAATTATTTATTTTATAATTGGGAAGGTGTTGAAGGCTCAATTATTTGCAGTAGCAAAGCCTGAATTAATTTAATTGGAGTTTAATGATTATGGGGATGGAAAGATATCAATCTGCTTCTTTTTTTTTTTAATTATGGTGTAGTTACAAAGTATTTAACCATTTTGACATAAGGGTTAGCATATTTCTTATACTATATATATATATATATATATATATATATATATATATATATATATATATATATATATATATATATATATATATATATTCATTTTCATGTATATTTTTTAATTATAAGAAATACATTTTTAACATACATGATTAAACAATAAATGTGAATATGTTACGATCCAACATCTATTGAAAGACCTATAAAAATATTATTGGTTTTTTAATTAAAATAAAAAATAGAAAATATTTTTGGAATAAGTTTGTTAGGATGTTTTGAAAATCTGTTTTGGACTCTTGCTTCAAGTAATATACTATATATAACCATTATTGTATTGTTGTAGTAGAAGGGAGGAGAATTAATCAAAGAGTTTAGTTTCTATTCCCTTTCTTTCTTAATTTCTTAGGAGTTCTCCCTTACTCTGAAAAAGTTCATAGCATTGGTGTTTCCGTTTTGCATCTCTATCCTACTTAACCATGGTTGGAAATGGAAATTTCAGTGTTTGATGGAAATAGAAGATGCTTATTGGTGGATTTTGTGCATCAAGAAATATTTTAGAGTTAGAGGAACACTAGAGGTAGTAAAGCTAACAAAAGTTGTGTTGATCTTAACGAGTCTAGCTTTTCAATGATAGTTTCCACGTCATCCACGAACAAGTTAATTGGGAACCTTCCATTAATGCCTTTCATTGATGTTTGATAAAATTCTTGTAGGAAAAGTTAGGGTTGTTGATCCTCACAGATTTGGAAGTTATTTGTAATTTGCATTACTCTAATTTAAGCTTGAATAAATATACCCACAAAATATTAACAAGATGTTCACAACAACTTTAGATGTTGTAATAGTGATAAGAATGCAAGTCAAATCAAGAGGTAGGAAATATCATATTAGTAAACTATTGGGATTAAATTTTACCTATCTTACTTATATATGTTCCTATGGTTATCATTCATATATGAATCCTATTATCCAATATTATTGAGTTCATGAAAATTATTCTAAACCAATTTCTTGCATTCAGAAATTCTAAGGGACTTAACTCAACAATTGATTCCTCTAATTATCAAACTTGATACCTTTCATTAAC
The DNA here is from genome assembly GCF_000230855.2 of Cajanus cajan. NCBI lineage: Eukaryota > Viridiplantae > Streptophyta > Magnoliopsida > Fabales > Fabaceae > Cajanus > Cajanus cajan. Next base: position 1,584,603 of record NC_138523.1, read on the forward strand.
CTTTAAGAACTTGACCAACTAACAATCTCAAAACTATTTCTAATCTTTGAAATTGATAAGTGATTTGATTCAGAAAAAATTCAGAAATTATTTTCCAATCAAATTCTAAATCCCAAATTGAAGATGAGAGATCAATTCATCCAAGCATTAAGAATAGAACTACAATCACTAACATTGAATAATACATCATATATAAATGAATCAAAAGGAATACATAAGAGTTGGTGATAGTTTACATTTAATCCCAACAAAATAAAAAGATTAGCCCCCTCATCATGATGATAAGAACCAAACCAAGATACAAGGTAAAGGGTTTGTGTTTTTCGATAAAAATTGACCCAATGCTTGAGGGTTTTGATGTAGAGTTCGTTCTCAACAATCTTGTTCTTCTCATAAACAATGACGATGAGCACCTTAAGATCAATAAAGAAAATGAAAAGATGATTTATGTGCTAAAAACTATACTATTTATTTTCCTTATCTTTATTGAGCTAGCCCTGATAAAGATGTCTCCACTAGAACCACCGAATGGACTTGTCATTCTGATATCATGACTTGAGCCAAGTCCACCAAACCTAATAGCAACCGAGGCAAGAAAGAGTTGTGCCCTAACAAAAAGATGCATCCAGGTGAGAACACAATTGTTGATAGTTTGCATTTCAGCAAGGTGAAGGGTGTAGCAACATTCTCCACCATATTTGTTTTTCTTTCATTGAGGAAACTAGGGATGTTATTTCTGATCATGACAATTGCATTATTTCCAATAAGGAGCTTGATTATGAGTGCCCAGTTCATTATTCTCCTTTTCAACATGACAATCTCCTAGGTTCTAGGCCAAATTTTCCCCTAAAACAAAATAAGGATTTTGTAAATTTCATAGTGTATAAACATTTGGAATGGTTTCTCTATGACATGTTGATTGGAACTATGATGGGCAAGCATATGTGTGCACAAAAGTGCCTCAAAGATTGATTTTGCACTATGGCCGTATATAGTGAAGGGAGATGTTGGAAGAAGTATCCTTTAAGCAATGGAAAGAATCACCTACTATTATTAGAGTAGCTCTTGTCAAGGTATCTAAAACATATTTGAACAAGGTTGGGAGAAAAAAATCTTCCCTTTTACTTGTCGTATCATTATCGCTTGGGAGTTCCTTGTTCCTCACTTTCCTTCTATTGTTGCATTGTTTGCTATTTTTTACATTTTCACCATAAAAAGCTTTTGAATAATCCAAACTTGTCATCTGCCACAACAAGGTGCTTTATATACAAAGGAGCTTGAAGAAACAACCCAAGGCTTCCAAAAAGTATTAGGTTGAGGTGCTTTTGGAATGATATTTTGAAGTGTGCTATCATTGTATACTAGTAGGTATATTGCCATGCAATGGATAGATAAGATGGTGAAAGAACATGAGAATGAATTTAAAATTGAAGCAAGTATGATTTGACAAACTCACCACAATAATTTGGTTATTTTCCTTAGTTATCGTAATGAGGGTGAACATTGTCTTCTAGAATGAGTGTATGATGGTAACGATATGGTGCATTCAAGTGAATCATTCACTAAGACTCTTGTTAGGTCAAAAGACAATTTTAGACCCTGTAGACATTTAGTTTTAATTATAACAAACACAAACATTTTTCTAAAACAACAATTTTTCAGATCAGACATTAAGATAAATAGATGTAAGATGATTAATTATTTTGACATTAAGTCTCACAGATGAAGCACTTCATCTATAATAAAAATGCTTTGTATTTATATCATTTATTATGTTTAATAATAAAATCATCTTTATCTATATGATTCCTTAATAAATTGAATGGAAAAAACTTATTCAATAGTCTCAATTCACTAAAGGAACTAAAGACATACTTTGCGTTAGAAAAAAGGACTAGCATATCCCTTGAAGCATCGAAAACTTCATAAAAAGCTAAGTTGGACTGACACATGCATGGTTCCTCTTTTTTTGGTACCTAAAAGTTGATAACTAGCTTCATCAATTAGATAAGAAGTAACAATTTGGTGAAATGCATTTATTGCAAACATTTAATACACCAATAGGCAATTTTCTCTACATTGAATGAAGATGAAGATAGACGAAGCAGACCTGTAAGAGATGCTCAATGATTTGCACCGGTTATCTTAAGAAGAAGAAGAAGAAGAAAAGATACATTCATTGTAAATATAATTCTTTCTTTTTGTAAAAAACCTTGTACTTAATTGGTTGTATCATGTCTTAATAATAAGATGAAACAACATTGTCATTTTACCCATTTCTAACTTTGTGTCATTACTTTGAGCCTATAGAAGTTTGTCTGTAAAAGAATACTCGATTGATAAAGTCTAAAAAGGGTTGATTGTAAAAGAATCTTGATTGATAGAGTTTGGACATACTTGTCTATGAAAGAATATTTTATTGTTAAAACCTGGAGAGGCTTTGTGAAAGAATACTTGTATCTTTGTAAAAGATAGTAAAACTTGATCAGGTTTATTAAGAATTGGACGTTATCTCAATGTTGAGGTGAACCAGTATAAGAACATTGTATGTTCTTCTTACTTAACTCTTCGTATGTACTCTTAAGGACTCACTATTACTTCACTGTTTTAAAAAGTGTTGAATTTTTAATTAATACTATTCACCCCTTTCTAGTATCTCTTTCTTCTCCACAACCCTCGATGAAGAATGTTACTCACATGCTTGAAGATGTTACTACATTTTCAATGCCTTCTCACCTTATCATGTTCATCATAATTTGTGACACTAAGATTTCATTTAAAACAATGAGGCATTTGCCACAAATTACAACATTATGGGAGTCTGTGGAGCGCATTAGTAATGTCATTACTCTATCATAGTGTTTGGATGCTAATTATTCTTTGTTGACCCATGGCAACAACAGTCATGACTTAGGCTACCCAACCGCATCTACTGGACTCCAATCTTTTGTGACTACTATCTACCAAGTACCAAAGGAGCCTTAACTCTAAAGCAATGGGATCCTGGAGGTTGTCTCAATGGCTCTAGTCACAACCTTAAGGACAAGGTTGTATTGGACGGGTGGAGTAATGTTATGATCCAACATCTATTGAAAGACCCATAAAATCATTATTATTTTCTAAAATTAAGAGAGGAAATATAATTTAGAATAAGTTCGTTAGGAAATTTTAGAAATCTGTTTTGGACTCTTGCTTCAAGTAGTATGACCCATAAAAATTATTATTAATCTTTTACTAAAAATAATAAATAGAAAATATGATTTAGAATAAGTTCATTAGGATTGTTTAGAAATCAGTTTTGATGAACTCTTGCTTCAAGTAATATACTATATATAACAATTGTATAATTGTTGTAGCAGAAAAGATGAAGGATTAATGAAAGATTTTAGTTTCTATTCCCTTTCTTACTTAAATTTTTAGGTGTTCTCCTTTACACAAAAAAAAAAAAAAAAAAAAAAAAACGTTCATAACATAATAACTCTCTCTCAAAAGGAAATTCTTGTACTCTAGTAATTTTATTTGTTGATTTAAAAAGTCCCTCCACTTTCATATTCAAAGGCTTCATAAAATCAGGAAACATGTCTCAATTAGCCAGTAATAAAATTTGTTTGGATTGGTTAGTTAGACTCATCATGATTTTTAAAAGAAATAAATAGATAAAATTATAGTAAATTCATCATTAAAAATAATCATTTGTTAATTCCAAAAGGCATAACAAGCTCAACTCACCACAATTTTAAACACAAAAAATGAGTTCAAATAATCATTTATCCTATTCTATATGGGAGAGTTGCTTTGTATAATAATGTAAATTAAGTTCTTTGACTATTATTAAAGATAATATAATGAATAAAATTAAAACACGTCGTATGATTTTTTTAAACAATTATATGACTACTAAAAGGTTTAGTTCAGTTGATTGAGCAGTGTGTGAGTAATTATAACCCCTTTAATATTTTGTATTTTTACAAATAAAAAAAATTGTGTTACTTTTTATTGTGATCATAAAATATTAGATCTTGACATCTCATTTATAATCGTATGTTTTATCTTTACTGTTGTCATTCTCGCAATAAAAATGATCATATCATCACCATATATACCCTATATAAATTTTTTTTGGTAGACTACAAATATGATAGAGAAAAGAATATACTAATGATTTTTTATTTTAATTTTATGTATACAGATGTATATATGATATGTGGCATTATATATGGTTAAATTTTATATAAACTTTCCTTTTGGTTAAATGCTTAAATATTTGGACAAAATTAATCTGCAAAACTAAAGACGTGCGTTGCTACAATTGTTGACTCATAATTGGTTGCCATAAATAGATGTGTAATGCTACTACGTGAATTTGTCAATAAACTTTCCCATCTTGCACAATTAACAGATTTTATCAATAATATTTTATTTTATTTTTTAAATTCTAAGGTTCAATGAATACCGGCACAAAAGTGAGGTGTCATTATTATATGTAAAAATTTCTAGTGAACAAATCAATTTGAACTTCTATAAACATTGCATCAACCCAGAATAACATTAGAGGGGACCTCACAAATTTCTACAATCTTCTTCTGAGATGCTATCTTCTTGACTTGTTTTCAGTTCACTTTTAAGGTCATGAAAACTGAAAGATAATATAGCTAGTGGCTACCTATATACTCCTAGCATTCTTGCTTGCGCAAATTTCGAGCCCTAATCGTCTATTTGACGCTTGACCTTACTTAACATCTGTCATAATCTTCTATAACGATGTGCATTAGTAATGTAAATACGTTGACAAGAAAGAATAATGTTTGTTTTGAGTTATTAACTTTTATTTTTGGAAAATTGTATTCTCATAAATATAATAGAATAACAACTTTGAATATTTTTAAAAAATATATGTTCTCGGTTAATGGTGAAAATGGTTTTGTGAAAGTGTATGGAAAAAAAAAAAGTTAAAATGAATAAAAATGATAATTTTCATTGTTATGTCATGGAAATTCACTCACCCACCACTTTCTTTTGAAATAAATGTATGAGAATGTGAAAGTTATTTCATTTTTGAAAATATTCTATATCAAATATACAATTTGTAAGCTTGAAATAAACATGAGAAAACACATTTTTTATCTACATATTCCTAACAATATTATAATTAAAATGATTTGAAAGAAATACCTTCTTCATATTCTCTTATAATAATAATATTTTTATTTTTGATTTATAAAAATAAAGATGAAGAGTGAACATAAATCATCTCGCTTCTATTTTAACGTTTATTATTGAACTAATTCTGGTGGTTATAATATTTTTATTACACATTCTAATATTTTGTAAAGTAAATATCAAATAAAACTTTAATATATTTAATATTTTATAATATGAACTGTATTTATTTCTTTGTGTACTAAGTGGGAGAATTTAAAGGAAAATGTTGTATGAAGATTTAGAATTTTAATATCTAGCGGAACCTAGATGATGTGGACATCCACTGAATCTATTTTTCAATGGTATGAGGATGAGTTTCTAGTTTGGTTAATTACCAGGGTAAAGTAAGGGGGTATGAAGAAAAAAGTCAATAAATTAAAGTAAATGATGTATGGAAATGTGTGCTTATCCAATACACGTGTCTATTTATAGAATTCTGAGTTACTTTCTCATGTAGAGAATATAAGGAGAAAAAAATAATTAAAAAAATTAATTAATGGTGCAGAAAAACAAATAGTTAAGATAATTTAATTTCACTTATTTCATTTAAAAATAAATTATTTTTCATTAACTAGTTTTATTTTTTTTAAATACAATCACAATCAAATAAAGAATATTTTAGAGATAATATAATTAAATAAAATGAAATTAGTTAAGATTTATTTATATTTGAGACCTAATCAACAATTCTTTCTCTCATATAAATTATATAAGGGAAAACGAGATTAAGATAAATTTTGACTAAAAATAGTTACCAAATCATTGTGTCAAACTTTATTTGTTTAAAACTCACTTTGATAATTGACTTTGACAAAAATTACTTATAGTACATGATCCCAAATTATATTTGTCTTTTTTCATTCGCAAATATTCAAGATTATAGGAAACATTTGTAAAGTTAATTTGTTTGATATATGCTATACTTAAAAGTTACAACATATAATTACATTTTGATTTTGTACTATGGGAGTTACTCAAATATGTTTAAGACTTTCGTAACATTTATAGAAGTGAAATCCATCGAGTTATATTACAATATGTGAATTACACACTTATTAAAGAAGTTTAGCATCATTTAATTACATTAATTCAATTTCGAAAAAATAAACTTTCTTTTTAACTGTTCTTTATTAGAACTTGATATAAAAAAATAAAACACAATTATTAAAAATAAAACCTCCATTAAATGAAATATATTTAAGAAATAAAAACATTAAAAAAGGTCAAATTAGTTAAATTTTGTTTATACTTGATATCAATACACTCATGTGATTTTTTTTCTTATATCTGACACTTGTAACATCATACATTTTTATTAATTATTTTTATTTTTATCAATAATTATATATTGTGATGATTTAGTATTTATTGTTGAGAAACTATGAGAACTAAGAAATTCTCGTGAGCTTTTTAGCGTTTAAGTGGTTTTTCTAGGAAGAGGTCTAGTTTGACCCGAAGGGAAAGTTGTATAAGATTCTTTTTAAGACATGAGCTTCATAAGTTTATTCTTAAAGATCCTAGATAGATAAAATAGTAAAAAACACTATAGACTAGAGAGTTCCTCCCTTTTTTTCTAACCTTCTTGAGTGTTCAAATTTTCCTTTACTTTCCCCTTGAGAGTGATTTATTAGCTAAGAGGTGATTCTAAGCTCCAGAGGTTGAGAATCAAAGTCTTGGTGTGCAAAGCTTTTGGTGCTAGCTTCACTACAAGAAAATGATGATTTTGCGACGGTTATATGGTCTACATTGCGACGGTTAGAATTGCCGCAAAGACAACATTGCGACCGTTTGGGAACGGTCGCAGAATTGTCCGTAACCAGGCAATTTTGCGACGGTTATCAGAACCGTTGCACAAACCGTCGCAAACTTGGAATTGCGACCCTTTCATCAACTGTCGCACCAACTGCTTCTATATTAACATTGCGACCCTTTCATCAACTGTCGCATCAACTGCCTCTAAATTAATATTACGACTCTTTTTTTACCCGTCGAAAATTATAATTTTTTTAATTTTAATAAATTTATTAATGTAACAATCCTTATATTTGGTCTCTCAAGGATTCTATTTCACAATATTTCACTATTTAGCGTGTTTTATCCTTACTTGTGCAATTTCTGGGAAACTTCCCAGAAGGTCACCCATCCCTGTACTACTCTAAGTCAAGCACGCTTAACTGTGAAGTTTTGATGAGTAGGCTACCGAAATGTATATGAATGTTGTCAGTATAACTTATACAAATTAATTCATTTAAGTTATCCTCAAATATACAATCTCATATTTGTACTATAATAATAATATATAATAATTTTATATTAAATAATAATAATAATAATAATAGTAATAATAATAATAATAATAATAATAATATATTTAGTTATTCTTTATTTATATGTACTTACTTTTATAACTAACATCTACTTATTTCTATTTTAAATTTTAACTTAAATTATTTAATTTTATACTTTATAATGATAATATAATTTATAAAATTATAAATATTTATTTATTACATACTTATAAATTAAATTTTAATATTTTAAATAATTATTAATTAATTTAATATATTTATTTACCTTAAATCAAACATATAAAATTCAAAAAATATATATTTATCCTTGTTTTATTTTCTAATTATCAACTATTAATAAAATACTAACTTAAAATATTATCTAATTATATATAATATTCTCATATCAAATTTAAAAGCAGATATTAGTTATACAAAAATATTAAGATCATATAGTAAATTGTCAATAAGATTTTAGTTAAATAATTTAAAATAATTAATGTTTCAATTATATTGTTAATTAGCAAATAATTTATTCCAAAACTAATTAAATTTTTTATATTAATTATTAGTAAAATTTAATAACTTTTAAATTAACAATTAATTGGATCGATGAAATTCAACACACACCATGAGTTATTGAGCGGAATAACTTTACCAAGAGTTATTTTGTAAGTTATCTTAAATCAAACATATAATATTCAAAAAATGTATTTATCATTGTTTTATTTTTTAATTATCAACCATTAATAAAATACTAACTTAAAATCTTATCTAATTATATCATAATATTTTCATATCAAATTTAAAACCAGTTCTTACATTTTCGACAAATATAAATTTTTCTGAAATATTCCATCAATAATATATTTTTTCCTACAAAACTTTTCTCATCAAAAATATAAATTTTCCGACAGATTGAATTTAATTTTATAAGAAATCATCTTCGATTAATATAACATTTTGTATATATGATTTAAGAGTAAAAGATTTTCTATTTAATCGTTGAATTTACAAAATTCACATTTAATATAAAGTTATTGAGCGGTGTAACACTTAGTAAAATTTATACCGATGTAATTATAACCCCCCTCATATATATATATATATATATATATATATATATATATATATATATATTAAATGTGACTTTTACTAAGTATTACACCGCTCAATAACTTTATATTAAATGTAAATTTGGTAAATCCAACTGTTAGATTGAAATTTCATATCTCTCATAGATTATATATACAAAACTTTATATTAATCCAAGATGATTTGATACTTCATTTTTATAAAACAAAATTGATGTAATATATTCATTTCAAAATACACTAAAATATAAACACTTTGATTACCTTCCGGTTGTTTAATTTTAACAAAATTTGATATATACTTATAAAGTGATATGAACTTTCAATTTAACGGTTGAATTTACAAAATTCACATTTAATATAAAGTTATTGAGCGTCATAATACTTAGTGAAAGTTATACCGGTATAATTATAACTCCCTATATTATATATATATATATATATATATATATATATATATATATATATATATAGGGACGGATGCACGTTTGGATAGTGGGGCACTTGCCCCCACTACTATTTGACATATACATAATTTTTTATCTAAAAAAATAATATATTTCAAAAAATAAAAATTATATTCTAATAAAATAAAATATAGATTCTAAAAAAAATATTTATTTATTTGATATCTGTCAAATTTTTGAAAGAAATTAATTCTCATATGATAAAACAAATTTCTTAATAATGAATTAATTTTTAAAAAAGTTTAATTATAATATATATATTGATATTATATATATATATATGTCTTAATATTCACATATATAATGTAAGATATTAAAATAAATAATTTTTTGATAAAATAAAATTTGTCCATGCATGTTTATCTTTTGTGTTTTTTACTTATTGTATACGTTGATTGAAAAAATCAAAATACTAAAATTGTATATATTAATTAAAAAAATCAAAATAAGAAAAATCTGAAGATTTATGTTCTATTTATAATTGTTATTATAAGATATATTTTAAAATAAATTATCATCTAAAAATATATATTAGATATTAAAAACATATTTATATCATAAATAAATTAAACTGGATTTTTATAAAATTTAACATATTTATTTTTATATTTTTAATAGTGTTATAAAGTTGGAATTTAAAATAAAATTTATAAAATTTAACATTGTAAATTATTCAATAATATGTGATCTGATAACTCAAAAATTAAGTTATAAAATGATAATTATATTTATTTATATACTCTAACACATCTTACATACAAGATAAATTCATAAGTTTGTTGAAAGATAAATTTATATTCTAGTCACGATTTTGAAATTATATAAAGAAAAAAAAATCATGTACCTCATGTTAAAGAAAGTATATATAAAATTGTTAATAAAATATAAGTTTATTAAGATAATATACATAATACTTAAAAAAAATTTAATTTTAATAAAAAAAATTGTCTTATAGATTGCGACGGTTTACTATAAACCGTCGCAATGCTGAAAATTTTGCGACGGTTTATGACTAACTGTCGCAATGTTAAAAAAAAATTGCGACGGTTTATGATTAACTGTCGCAATCTTCAACAAATTTTGCGACGGTTTATCATAAACCGTCGCAATGTTCAACAAATTTTGTGACGGTTTACGATAAATCATCGCAATGTTGAACAATTTTGCGACGGTTTTTGATAAACCGTCGCAATGTTAAACAAATTTTGCGACGGTTTATCATAAACCGACGCAATGTTCTACAAATTTTGCGACGGTTTACGATAAATCGTCGCAATGTTTAACAATTTTGCGACAGTTTTGAAAAACTATCGTATGAAGGGTCGCAATATCAAAGCGACAACGGTTTCTAGATAACCGTCGCAATTTGTCCGTCGCAATTTATCATTTTCCTTATAGTGCTTGGAATCACCTTTTACTTTTTTCTTCCTCTTTTTTGGAGTGATCTTGAGGTAAGGGAAGGTAGATTGAATTTTGGTTGATTTTGTTGTAATGTATTGTTGAATTACATCAAAATTGTAGCTATGTTGATGATTGAGTGATGAAATTCATGCTTCAGTGAGTTTTGGGTGTTAGGAACCTGTTGAGGAGATTTTGGTGATTCTTGCATAATTGTTGTTGCACGTTGTACATCTGGTTGGATTTAAGTTTCTTGAAGTGCCTATATATGTATTATGGTGTTGCATGCTTGGTTTCTTTTGAGTTTCAGGTGAATCGACCGATTTTGTGATTTTGCTATAAGCGAAAATCAACATCGTGTTGGGTGCACCTTCATAATGTTAAGCGTGGCTCAAATAAAGATTTTTTTACTCTAATCATGTTAAGTGTAGGATTGGTGGCGTCAGGCATGAATAGAGAAAAACATCTCTAACTTGGTCATGTTGAGCGTGGTTTGAATGACATTGGACGTGATGAGAGAAACGTCTCTAACTTGATGACGTTGGACCCTAGTGGAAAGGGATGCCAAGCACGATCCAAACAGAAGCTTTTTGTCTAGATGATGTTGGGTGCTAGTTCAGTGACATCAAGCGTGAGTTAGACAAAGACTCCTTATGTAAAATGAGGCCAGGCGTGCTAGGAATGAGAGCAACAAAAGCTCTTTGTCACATCCACATCGAGTGCAAGTTGAGTGACATTGGGCATGGACGAGCTTGAAAGCTCTTTGTCTTAATGATGCCAAGCGTAGGAGATAATGATGTCGAGCATGGGTCGCCTTATGAAAATGTGTTGTTTTCTTGAGAAAATGGTGAGCATGTATGGGTTAGTTGAATCTATTACATGTTACATTTTGATATATGTTGTTAGTTCTTTATGCATTGGCTTTGGATAATGTATATTGATGATTAAATTGTTGATAGTTGAAGGTGGGTGAATTTTTTTGGTTCTATATACATTGATCTCGAATAATATATATAGGTGATTAATTGTTGAACTATTGAGGTGATAGTATTTTGAATGTTTGAGGAATTAAGGCATCAGGGTGTGTTGTGTTGATTGACTTGGGACTAAAGGATAAGATGTTTTTGAAAGTTGGATATCCCATTATGAAGGTATTGGTGTGGTGTTCTATGAGCTGAGTTGTTGAAAATCCTTCTTAAGTAGTTGGGTTTTAAAATGGATGGTTAAGTTTACTTTTGGACCTGAATTCATGCGGTATGTGGGCAAGGCCAAGGTATATTGGCTATAAGTGACCATAGTATAGGGGTCAAGTCAGACTATACTGATTACAAGTGACCAATGTTGATTCGTATGTGGGCAAGGTCGAGGCATACATGTATAAAGTTTTAAAAGGATATAATTTGGAGGATAGTCGATGGACTAATTCCATAAGGGGCTTAGTTATGCAAGCTAATGTCATGGTGGGCTCACACCCAAGTTGTTTTACCCTGATAGGAATACTAGACTTCCTAGTTTAAGTAGAAAAATCGAACAAATCATGTTGTTATGGATTTATATCCAAATTGGTTGTTGATCTAGAATGTGTAAAAATATCGTATTGGTTCGATAGGGTTAAGTCACTTAGACTACTCACCTTTGTTATAGGAGATCTCTATAGTTGAATGTGTGATGATGCATGTAGTTGATGTGTTATGCATATAATGTGTTGTATTTTGGTATTGTTCATATGTTGTGTGGAATTGTTGTTAAATGACATTGTTGTGGTGTATAAGTTGATATGTTGTGATGAGGTCAAGTTGTTTGAATTTCATGTTGAGGTGTTATAGTTGTGTTGTCATGTTGTAAGCCATGTGTTGTTATGGTTGTGTGGTTTACATGCTGGTGTTGGTACTATAGATGCATTTACTTTACTTGTTATATGTTTTTTTTATTATTAGCTACCCTTACATGTTTCCTTATGATTGGATTGCAATGATCAAATTTATATGAGAGTAAGGCAGGGTTAGGCTCGAGGAGATGTTTTCTAAGGCCATGCCGATAATGATAGAGTTGATCTTTTAGGCTACTTTGATGTACCTGGTATAGTTGAGTTGCTTGATTGACAACTTAGAATTAATATTCAGTACTAGATTTGGTACTTATTTATATACTTGTGTAGTCATGCTATTACTTTAGTAGTTGTTTTCATTTCTTTATATATATATATATATATATATATATATATATATATATATACCCTAGGTAATTAAACATTTTTTCATTACTAGTAATTGATTTGTTAAGTGTAGGATTCATGGTGGATCATTACAACATCAAAGGGAGTTGTACCATCTAGCTCGGACATACTAAGCTAAGCTATAACGTCTAGTTCAAACACATCGAGTCGAGCTCATGACCAAGCTTGCTCATGGAAAGCTCGAAATTGCAGCTCAAGTAATAACCAAATGATAACATTGACACTATATCTCTAAAAATCTCGAAATACATTAAAGAGTGACACGGGGATAATATCTCCATAACCATGGGGATACCTCATAATTACCACACAAGATCATCTCTTGAAATCACGTTATACAAATCAACACGCATATGAAATACGATGCATCATTCTAACCTAACTTAATTCTTAACCTAAACTCTTCTCTAAAGCGTTTGAAGTAGCCATAAACTTCAATAAGAACAAGAATATAAGTATTTTTATATTAATACTAATTATAGTGATTATTATAATATCATATTTCAATTTTTTTCTAATGTAATAATTATCACAATATATTTGAATATTAACATTTGAATAAAAGTTAAAAAGTACGTCAAGAAAAAAAAATATATGGGTGACCTAAATTACATTGTTTGACTTTTTCAATATGAATGCGGGTAATGTTAATTTTGTAATTTTTTTTATGAATATGGTTCATGAGATATTTTAAAGTTTACAATTAAAGACTATTTAATTGACTTATTTTTATTAATTCAGTTTTACAACATTAGGTTAGTGCATCTATTGTTACATACTTTTCTGAATCACAAAAATAGAAGAAAAAAATGTTCACAAAATATGCTTTGTTATGTCGCAGCTGAGATTAGGGACGTACACTTTAGTGGAAGGGAAAAAAAGAAAAAACCAAACAAAAACGGAGAAAAATATAGCATTGAAGATGACTATTTTATCCTTGTTCAAAGCCTTTTTACTATTATTTTCCCGTTTTAAATGGATTTTCTTTTATCTATACACTGGATAACATATTAGCCTCTTTAGCCGATTCAGTGTCAAAATGCACTAAATCTTTACCTATCATATAAAGTTTAAAAGTGGAATTTGGTGCTTTTGATTCCTCTTAATAAGGTAGGTATAAACTTAACTACTTCATTCTATAAAAAAAAATTTCTAGAACGTAAGAATTATCTTAATTTATATACTTTAAAGTATATAATTTTCATATCATTAGTCGATATATAATTTTTTTATCATTATCTTTTATGTTGGAAATTAAACATCAGAAGTATAAAGTTTGCAACATTTAATATTTATAAATGATTTAATGACGTTCTAATAATGTGTGGAAAGATAGACCAATTAATACTTATTAATTAGAACTAGAGGTGAGTGTATAAGTTAAGATTCACAGAAACCGTTTAACCCATAATCCCTATAAATAGACTCATTTTTTTTTTAAAAAAAAAATCATATAATGATAACGAATTTTTTGGTCTAATTTATGAAGCCTACGATTTTCATGTATTTAATTTGCGAGTCTACAAGGTAGCCCGTTTAACACTAACAAAGTTTGTTTTTAAGAAATTAAAACATTGATATTTGATTGATATATTTTGGCTTTTAAAATTTTAAGATAAACTTTAATACTTTGATATGTTAATTGTATTTGGAATTATAAATTTTTAAGACATCAAAATCTTTTGTTAAAAAGTGCAAACACTAATATGTTAAGATTTTGAATTTTTATTTAAAATGTTTGATGTTAATAAATGTATTTATATTATTTTTTTATTCTCATGTTTTAATAGTTTAAAAAAAGAAATAAAATTTCTTGAATTTGACAAATTTTTGTTGTTTTGATAAAAATTCCAAATTTACATTGGGTCCACAAGATGCATGCCAAAAAATTTTGGATTGTTTTTTTTTCCTATATATCTACGTTTTTTAGCCCGTAAAATATGCAAACTTCGCAAGTCAAAACTTATATGAGTTGGATTGAACTGTATATTTGTAACGACCTATTCTGATCATCACACTTACGAATCATCTACTATAAGTAGCGAAATGTCTAACATACTTAAAACTATATACTCGCAAACCTGGATATGTACACTATAACATGTATATAAATGTAAATATAACTAAAAACAACACTACAAGTATATACAATATATGTACAATCATCCGGTAAAATATAGAATAAATACTAATTTAAGTCAAACAATATCTATGCAGACCAACAAAAGTAGTCAAAGACTACACCGCCAACAAAATATGGCCTAGTAGCAACTTCAAAAGTCCATTCTAGCTAACATTGTCCTGCTCCCATGAAGATCATGATCATCACAATCCAAACCATATGAAAAACACACAACAACAAGCTAGATTTTAAAAGCATACAAGTATAGAACAAAAAACATCTATACTACTATTAACATCCATATATAAATCAATTGCAAACACTTCATTGCTCACAACAGCTAGCCACCAATTCAATAGAGCAACCAACATGTTTGAAGGCTAAGTAGCAAGCAATTTAAACATTCCCCACTATTATACCATATAACGAGTTATTCATCCAATGCATATGAACAACAATTGACTCATAACACATCACATGCACACACGACAACTAATATGTCATCACCCATTCACCTACAGAGATCTCCTAACACACTTGAGTAGTCTAAGTGACTTGACTCTATCAAACCAACCAAATCATCTTCACGCCCAATGCGCCCATTATATCAAAAATTAAAATTAGATACTAATCTCTCCTCTGATTTCTTGGGGTGTCGTTACTTGCATTAGGAAAGTCTGATTCCACCGTCGTGGCTAGTATAACTAGGTATAGACATACTATGACCTTAACATGCATTATCGAGTTACTCATGGAATTAATCACTAGCTATCCTCAAGGAACCACACAACCTTTTTGGTAATCAATTAAGGATGAAGCCCTTGACTTCATACTTTACTCCATATTAACTAAGGACCTAGAAAAGACTCAACAAATCCACTCTAAGAGTTTTACTCCCTCTTAAGGAGGGTTTTTCAACAAATGGTCTCCCAGAGCATCACAATAAGGTTCCCTATATTAGATCTTCAATTTTCAAAAATAACACATTTCTTCTAGTCTTAAGCCAATCAACATATTTTAATGTCCAAAAAATTTCTTAGCATCAACACCTCAACATACATAATTTATATACATTTGAGACTATCTTAACACTATAAAGTGAGAATTAATCCACTTATATATATATATATATATATATATATATATATATATATATATATATGTATGTATGTATATGTATATATATAGAGAGAGAAAGAGAAGAAGAGAGATTCGTTTACTCTAGGAGTAAGTCTACCTATACTTATTTTGTTCAATAGCTCATGTTCTATATCATTTTTTAACGATTTAATTGTTGAATTTAAAGTTCTTAATGCATAGATCAAATCATCAAATTTTTTAAAAACTTGAAAACCATTTGATACTTCATTTCATTAATTCAAATCAACGAAAATTTTTGGACAAAAAAACCATTTATACATTTGGTTTTAGTTAATTTGTAATAAGAATATTATAGTAATTTAAAATATGAATTTTAAAAATAAAAAAAGACGTTACTGTCTCTCCACCCCTCACTCTTCTTAATCATTTCTCTCTCTTCTTTTATTTTTCAATTTTCATGTTGACATTCATTCACCACACAAACATCCATTTTTTTTCCTCACCAAGTCTTCCTTTTCCCCACTCATGGCCAATCGATCTTCCTAGTTCAATTCAGTTTATGTTTGTAATGAATTTTCATTAGTTTTTAAGTAATTAAAATGTTTTGTAAAAAAAGTAATTCAAAAATTTAAATCATTTTCCATTCCAAATGAAATCCAAAAATGACAAATGTTGAGGTAACGTGAGTGAATAATACTGTAATTTCTTTGAATTATTGTGCAACATGAGATGCTACAATAACAAAAATGGTGGTAGAGTGGGCAATTGGGAGATTGAACGTGTAGATGTGGTGGCATGTATCGACTCTGTGACACCCTCTACCCTGCATGCCATAATATAATATAAAACTAAATAACCTCAGATAATAAATAAACTCAAAGTTCACATAGGTAGAGAGAATCACATTTTAACATAAACTAGACTTAGTGAAAATATTAAATTATGAAGGAATTAAAATTAAACTACTCAAAGTAAATAATATAAATCAAATCCTAACTAGTAAGACTAAGCTTCATCACCAACATTCTTAGCACCATGCTGATGATTACTTGCAAAAACCACAATAAGAAGACAACACAAAAGAAAAGAGAGTGAGAAATATCTTACTCTGGCTTATGGTGCGAGAATGCAAACCAGTTAGCCAAACACAGACAATACATAGAACGTGATATAACATACACAGTTACACATCATAATATTTAACTCATTTATAGCATAATAACCAACAACAGATAAGATTATAATGCATATGCAATGGACACGGATTACATGTTATCATGCATGTGGCATCAGCAAAAACATCACATATCACACTTGTGCATTACTGCTAGCAATACACGTAGAGTAGTCTAGGAGTACATGCTGGGTCACATCCTTTACACACTTTTACTAGAAGGACATACTACCAAAGTTTGGTCATGATAGTTAAGTTGCACAAGATACATATCCCATGCTCATGAGGTAGGACTAAGACTTCCAAACCGACCTATTCCCAAGGTTGGTTTCCAAGATTTTACACAAGGGACCTTCCTTAGTGATGTATTTCATATCTTACCCTTTAAAAATATTTTATGCATATGATGCATGTCAAATAGACTCTATGCATTACATTCACATGATCTTATACCATAACACATCACACATCTTATCATATCATTGTTAAGCCTCACTTAGACTTCTCATCATATGACCCTCATAGGATCCATACACATCAAATGCATCAATGTCAAAGCACATCAATTAATTCATACATAGCTCACAACATGTCATATCAATGACATACTCACACACTATAACCAGATATTAAGTAATATAATGATTATACAACATCATCCAATACACCTCAAGTAAAAATCATTGTTATAGTTCAATCATATGTTAGCACCTTAACCATAACCATTGAGATCAATGTCACTAAGAATTTCTAGCAACTTTATCACTGTAACACATGAAGTCCTTAGATATCGCTATCATTATAACACCTCAAGTCATTAACAATCAACTTACACCATAACCTATTAACAACTATTTCCTACCACAAATAATCCTTTCTAAACATTGATATAAGTACATCAAACCATTCATAAGATGAAACACTTAAAGGGTAAAGCTATTCATCATTCTCATTACAAACTACATTTCACAACTTAACCTTCAGATATCATGTGATCCAAACGTCCTATCTAAAGCTATATATATGATATCAAGTTGATCTTAATTTTATTAGAAAGCTAATACAACTATCTCCAAATTCTTGGTTGACCTCAAGAGCTAAATATGTCATCTACTATTTTAAATAAATACAAAATCGCAACATTTCAGCCTAAATCTAACAACCTGACCTTTGCTCACTAATTTGATGATAACTTGAGTTAGAGACTTCATTTTTAGGTGATTCCAATGACATTTGAAATCTAACATCCAAGGCTACAACATTTATGAAGACTAAAAAACCTAATTCTTCCATTTAAGTCTACTTGAAAAGCTTACAATGTATGCATGTTATATTTCACGCACAAAATATGAGGTTCATATTTTAACTCACATAACTCGGTCATTCCTTAACATTTTTATTTGATTCTTGAGTCTAAACTATAGCTCTGAATGTATACTTTCTAACCTAACAATAATAACTTAATTTCATTAACTACACACAGAGAAATCAAATAAATACCTAGGTATGTTCATACAAGAATTTTCAGAATCTTACACAACTCACACCGGAACTTTTTTTCTTCTAAATCCAATTGATAAAAACTCTTTATAAGTTATGTTACACTTCTAAAAGATAAAATTTATACATATAACTACATGCCCAATTAATCTCCTTGTATAATCACTAATGCATTCCCTTAGGTTTTTCAAGAAACCCATAGAGATCTCAAATCATACAATTATAATCTCAAAACATGAAATCAATCATTCATCAAACAACTCATACAATTAATTACATACAAAAAGAACAAAAAGTGAAACAGACACAATTGGGGAAAACCTCTCATACATAAGCATACAACAAACATAGGATTGAGAATCAATCCACTACCCAACATACAAATCCACACCTAGACAAGGTTTCTCACATCCTCTTATCTTGTTGAGCAGAAAAAGATAGATGATCAACTCCAAGATGGTTTCCCCCTGTAATATTCTAAATTTATGATACAATATTATCTTATATATATATATATATATTTAATTTTAGATACCTTATTTAACATAGATAAAATTGGTTGTATTATTATTTTAGATAGTTATATTTCACATTTCTTTTTATCATGTATATATAAATAAATCTATATATATATATATATATATATATATATATATAGATGACATCCAAAAATATTATAACTATTTATCATATTATGATTATATATAAAATTATCTATTACAACTTAAATATTTTAATAAGTAATTAAATTAATTAGTATAAATAAATAGTGTTTTATTTTATAAAATTTTATGTTCAGTAAGATTAATAAATAAATATATATATATATAGTAAGATTAATAAATATATATATATATATATGTGTGTGTACTAACTAATTATATTATAAATATTGCCATGAGAAATAACTTATTATAAATTTACATGATGTTATAGACATATAAAATAAAATGGTTTAGTGGTTTCACTCCTTGTGCTTAAGGACTTTAAGTGCTTGGTGCTGGGTTCGCAATTATATCATTAAATTTTTTTTTATGGATAAAGATAAAGAAACAGAATATTTTGTGAATTTAATACATGACATATCGTTCTAAAATATTTACAATAATGTATTATTTTACACAATATTTCTTTCTTTCACTTCTATTACAATATTTATATTGATAATGGAAATAAATTTACAATGACAAATAAAATTATAATAGATTCATCAAATAGCCTCCACATTCTCATTTCCTTCCAAGGAAGACAACGGCTATAATAACTACAAAATGATCTGGAATCCCAAGTAGATCCATCTATTTTATAATATATTTAATTTTAAAAACAAAGAAAAGAGAGGAGTAAGAACAATATCCAATAAATACAATAATTCAAAAGAATAAACAAAATTATTTAAAACCAATATTAAACATATATATATATATATAGAAATATAAATATATATACAGATCATATATTAGATTTTCATGATACAATAAAATTTGAATTATACTTGTAGTGACTAGTCAGGATAAATGAACATCATCATAATATTAACCAATAAAAGGATATTTCACCTTAACCAACAATAGGATATTTCACCTTCATTTCTTTACTCATTTAAATCCCCAAGGTCAAACCTCCAGCTACAAATAATTCAAACTTTATCTTCTATGGCCATAGAACAATATTTATCTTCATAAATACGTGAAGAAATAATAACAATATGAGTCAAAGAGACTTTAACAAAACTAATATTATATAATAATAACAATATTTTATAATAATAACAATATGCCCAATTTATATAATAATAATTATATATTTCTTATATAATATTTTCGCAAATATATCGTTAACAATATTTTTTTTATGGATAAAAATAAAGAAACAGAATATTTTGTGAATTTAATACATGACATATCGTTCTAAAATATTTACAATAATGTATTATTTTACACAATATTTCTTTCTTTCACTTCTATTACAATATTTATATTGATAATGGAAATAAATTTACAATAACAAATAAAATTATAATAGATTCATCAAATAGCCTCCATATTCTCATTTCCTTCCAAGGAAGACAACGGCTATAATAACTGCAAAATGATCTGGAATCCCAAGTAGATCCATCTATTTTATAATATATTTAATTTTAAAAACAAAGAAAAGAGAGGAGTAAGAACAATATCCAACAAATACAATAATTCAAAAGAATAAACAGAATTAATCTAATATATATATAATACTAGATAAAATATTATAATAAATCTATTACAATATTTATATTGATAATGGAAATAAATTTACAATAACAAATAAAATTATAATAGATTCATCAAATAGCCTCCACATTCCAATTTCTTTCAAGAAAGACAACAGCTATAATCACTGTAAAATGCTCTGGAATCCCAAGTAGATCCATCTATTTTATAATATATTTAATTTAAAAAAAACAAAGAAAAGAGAGGAGTAAGAACAATATCCAATAAATACAATAATTCAAAAGAATATAAAGAATTATTTATAATCAATATTAAACATATATATATATATATAATATATATATACAGATCATATATTAGATTTTCATGATACAATAAAATTTGAATTATACTTGTAGTGACTAGTCAGGATAAATGAGCATCATCAAAATATCAACCAATAAAAGGATATTTCACCTTAACCAACAATAGGATATTTCACCTTCATTCTTTACTCATTTAAATCCCCAAGGTCAAACCTCCAGCTACAAATAATTCAAACTTTATCTTCTATGCCCATAGAACAATATTTATCTTCATAAATACATGAAGAAATAACAACAAAACGAGTCCAAGATATCACAACTATAACATAGTTGATTATAAATATATTTACAATAAATATATCTATGTAAAAAGAATATATTAAGAATACCAATGATATAAATAAAATGACAATCATTATAAAATAATTAAATAATATAAAAGATGAACACCTTAATAATTATTATAGACAAAAATAATCAAAGGTTAAGCAAATAAATGAGGTTAGGGACACCCCACTAAATAAATATACATAAAAAATAACATAAATAAATAAAAATAGTAGTAGATAAAATTTTAAAGAGATAAGGTTCTCCTCCCCCTTACCTGAATAAGCAGGAACTAAAACTTGAGCAGAACCTCCTCCTCTAGATTCCCTCTTTCTTTCCCTCTCTTTCTTTCTCTCTCTCTCTCTCTCTCTCTCTCTCTCTCTCTAAAATTTTCACCTTCTCCCTCAGTTATAATTTTTTCTTCACCCCCTGCCTCCTATTTATAGGCATTCTGGACTAAGAAAAAAAATGTATATTAATATGTATACTAAGATTAATATGTATATTAATCGAGCGTTACATTACTGATATATATATATAATAGGTAATGTGTGTACTCTTAGTAATAGTTGAATAATAATGTAAAATATATGAGTAGTTTGTAATTATGTACTTATTATTGTAAATATTTTAAGATCTTTGAAAGTTAGTTAAGTGTATGTAAGTTTGAAAATTTTCTCTTATTACTCATTTGTGTTCTTAATTATAAATATATATATATATATATATATATACATACATAAATATCTATAAATGTATAAAAACTAAGATTAATATGTATAAATATATAATAGTTACGCTTGAGATTTTGGAAACATTACTGATATAATTCTAAGTTTGAGGTATTTAGTAATCATAAGGATCTTAAATATCTATTTAATCCGAAGGAGTTGAATATGAGACAGAAGAGATAGTTGAAAATTGTAAGGATTAGGATTTTAATCTTAATTGTTATCTGGGTAAATCTAAAGTAGTGGTCGAAGCTTTGAGTATGAAATATCTATATTTATCTTTCTTTATGGTTAAAGAGATGTATCTTTTGGCTCAAATTAAGAATTTAAGTTTGACTAGTGAGATTACTCCTAGTAGTGTGAAACTAGGTATGACTTGAGTAACAATTGGATCCTTAAAAGAAATTGGAAAAGCACAATTAGTTGATTCATTTTTGGTGATAAGATATGAGACTATAGGATAAGGTGATGGATAAGAGTTTGACTTGGGTGTAGATGGAATGGTGAAATTAGAGATCTGGTATGTGTACCTAGTGAACTTATGCTTAAGTGTTTGATCTTTGGAAAGGTTGTGGAAAGGCTCACAAAAGTTAAACCAATATTGTGACAGATGCCTTGATTATGATGATCACTGATATATTATTTTTGATTATTTAAGGATTGGATTTGATTGAAGAATTTCGAGACTTATGCTTGATGTGTAAGATTACCCTTAGGAGCATTGAATTGATTATGATTGAAAGTAACTAGTGAATTAGTGATAAGATTAAAGAAGCTCAGGGGTTAGAGCCTTTCCTAGTAAATCAAGTGGAAAAGATTAGTAGGAGTATGAGTAACCTTTTCTAAATAGAAATTGATGTTGTTTTGAGAATAAATTTGGATGCTTAGTAATCTTGAATTAAGAAAGATGATTTTAGAGAAAGGACATAAGAATACTCTTTTATTTAGGAGCTACTAAGACGTATCAGAGTAGCGCAGCGGAAGTGTAGTGACCTAAGGTGAAGAGAAAAGAAATCATATACTCGTGTTTAGTATGCAAGAAGTCTTTAGAAATTTTGTAGCAATTAGACTTCTCATTTTGGAAGTGAGATGGTGAATGGATAGACTTTAATTATAGGTTTGTCTGAGACGTTTAAGAGATTGATTCTAATTTTGTTTTAGTAGATAGGCTTGCCAAATTGGCTTGTCTTATCCTTAGAAATCCTTGGATGAAATTGATAGAGTTGTATATCGATAAGATAGTGAAGTTGCATAAGAATTAGAAGGTAAGAAGCGAAGAGTCTTCCATTATAAAAATTTCGAGGACGAAATTTCTGTAAGTAGGGGAGAATTGTAATATTCTAAATTTACGATACAATATTATCTTATATATATATATATATATTATTTAATTTTAGATACCTTATTTAACATAGATAAAATTGGTTGTATTATTATTTTAGATAGTTATATTTCACATTTCTTTTTATCATGTATATATAAATAAATCTATATATATATATATATATATATATATATATATATATAGATGACATCCAAAAATATTATAACTATTTATCATATTATGATTATATATAAAATTATCTATTACAACTTAAATATTTTAATAAGTAATTAAATTAATTAGTATAAATAAATAGTGTTTTATTTTATAAAATTTTATGTTCAGTAAGATTAATAAATAAATATATATATATATAGTAAGATTAATAAATATATATATATATGTGTGTGTACTAACTAATTATATTATAAATATTGCCATGAGAAATAACTTATTATAAATTTACATGATGTTATAGATATATAAAATAAAATGGTTCAGTGGTTTCACTCCTCCTCCTTAAGGACTTTAGGTGCTTGGTGCTAGGTTCGAATATTCCCTCAATCAGAATAGAGTTACGCACTTCCTTACGTAATCATGGTAAAAAAAACTCCTATAAATAGTAGTTCCTAACCTCATTTATTTGATTATTCTATGCTTATTTTTATCCATAATAATTGTTAATGTGTTCATATTTTATATTGTTTCATTATTTTATAATGATTGTCATTTTTATTTATATTATTGGTACTATTAATATATTCTTTTTACGTAAATATATTTATTGTAAATATATTTATAATTAACTATGATATAGTTTTGTTAAAGTCTCTTTGACTCATATTGTTATTATTTCTTCACGTATTTATGAAGATAAATATTGTTCTATGGTCATAGAAGATAAAGTTTGAATTATTTGTAGCCGGAGGTTTGACCTTGGGGATTTAAATGAGTAAAGAAATGAAGGTGAAATATCCTATTGTTGATTAAGGTGAAATATCCTTTTATTGGTTAATATTATGATGATGTTTATTTATCCTGACTAGTCACTACAAGTATAATTCAAATTTTATTGTATCATGAAAATCTAATATATGATCTGTATATATATTTATATATATATATATATATATATATATATATATATGTTTAATATTGGTTTTAAATAATTCTATTTATTCTTTTGAATTATTGTATTTATTGGATATTGTTCTTACTCCTCTCTTTTCTTTGTTTTTAAAATTAAATATATTATAAAATAGATGGATCTACTTGGGATTCCAGATCATTTTGCAGTTATTATAGCCGTTGTCTTCCTTGGAAGGAAATGAGAATGTGGAGGCTATTTTATGAATCTATTATAATTTTATTTGTTATTATAAATTTATTTCCATTAATTATCAATATAAATATTGTAATAGAAGTGAAAGAAAGAAATATTGTGTAAAATAATACATTATTGTAAATATTTTAGAACGATATGTCATGTATTAAATTCACAAAATATTCTGTTTCTTTATCTTTATCCATAAAAAAAATTTTAATGATATAATTGTGAAAATATTATATAAGAAAATATATAATTATTATTATATAAATTGGGCGTTAGAATCGGGCGTTACACCCCCTCCTTCAGGATTCTCTAAACTATGAAGTGAAAAGTAATAATGTAAAAATTGATCAGCTCTTTTTCTTTTAAAACTTAACCTTCCTTTAACCCTTTAGTAAAAATACTTTAAATATAGTTATCTTCTCCTTTTCCCAAAATATTAAAACATAAATAAATAAATAATATATCAAATAAATATATTTTTCCTAACCCAAATACTTATAATAAAATATAATAATTGATAATTAATAATTAAAATATATATAATATATATAAAATAAATCTATTTCTTCCAACACAATTATAATTAAAATAAATATATAAACAATCACAATAAAAACGCATATGTTTCTTCAAATACTTATTATAACAAAATATCATAAATATATATATATATATATCTAATAATATTAAACAAAATAATTTTCATAAATATTCATTATTTAATTAAAATACCCATAATTATTAAAAACTTCTAAAATATTTTATAAAACCCATTTAATTAATTAAATTAATTATAAGAAAATAACCCTAATAAACATAAAAATAAATAATAAGTAACTATTATATTAATAGAAAAATTCAGGTGTTACAACCTCTAGTACTCTGTTATTGACGAGAAAGAAGTGAAAGAGAGAGAGTAAAATTAATTTATGTTTTCTTTTAAGAGGAGAGAGAAGGGTGTAATTAATCTTTCTTTTTAAAGAAGAGTAAAAATGAGTTTGACTTTTTAATTTAAATTACTGAAATAACCTTAAAATAAATTAATTTAAATAAAAGATTGTGAGTTTTTTTTCAAAAATTTTGGTGCAAGTTTTTAATATATTCTAACTAAAAAATAGGTGAGAATTTGTTAATATCTATCTATCTATATGTCAATATAATATCTTTTCTATTTTTATTTCCATTTGGGTGAATATGTGTAGATGTTTTAAAAATACCCGCAAGTGAATTTTCCAAAAATGCTAATTTTGGATAATGCAAAGTGTTCATGTGAAAGGGTTTTATTATAGATATAGATCATGCATCGTGCAGATGATGTAAAGTAAAGTAAAGCCAAAATGAAAATGACCCTTTAAGCATGAATGAATTGTCCACGAAATTATTGTTTAGTCTGCGATGAGGAATCATTACCATAGAACACAACAAACATATCTTTCAATCACAATTAGAAGTTGGTGCATTGAATGATGAAGATGCATGCCCCTTGAACTCGTTGTCCCAATGTCACCAAAACAAAGATTTTCTTTAGGCTAATCTTTTAATAGTCCTAAGAATAGAGTGGATCGATGCTGTTATTTGATGGATCTTTCAACGTGAAATTCAAGACTTTCCATATGCATAATGCAGCTTCGGAGAAAGCCCATTTTGAGATATTACTGTCCACTAAAATTATATATTAACAAATCCATTCATGCTAAATTATATCATTTACTATTTAAATAATAGAATATAATTTCCTTACGTATTCTTATTCTTTTTACCACGGAACGGAAGTTTCTTCGCTAAAAAATATGACTCATTTTAAATTTTGATTTTTCTTTTACATTTAGATTCTCAATTCACTATGGTCGGCTCATTTCTTATTCTTTTTACGAAATATGAATAATTTTTTTTCTTATACCATACTCAAGTTTATTAAAAAAAATAAAGAAAAATGTCTACAATTTCAAACTAAAATTATGTTTTTATTATACAAATATGGTAATAAACTTTAAAGATAACGAATTAAATAAAGTTCGAATAAGAGTCTTTTCATGCTGAGAAAAATTAGGGGGGAAAAGTGAAAAGGAATTATGAGTTTATATTAGTAAAAATAAAACAAAATAATGGAAACAAAAATTATATAAAGCTATATTTCATATTAAGACTTTATTTATTTGTTTGTTTCATATATAAAATATCAAATTTTCTCAAATAAAACCCTATAAATATTAGATGTATTAAATGTATCTGTACCGAATATTTGTTTTTGGGTATAATTTTTTTAAAACATTTTCTCATTAATATAATTTTTTAGAGTCATCAAAGTGAGTTGGAACTTGTAAGGTAACTCAACGTACCACAAATTTGAGTCGAGTTGGACAGAAAAATTTAGCCCACTTCATTTGAATGAAAGAATTGACCCGACCCATCATGGGCCAATCCATGGTGAGTTAGGTTGGCTAATGGGTTGGTCTACTTAATATACTTTAATTTTTTTTGTATATTTTTAGTTTTCATGTTCTCAAATGTTAATTTATATGATTACATATTTATACCATTGACCAAATTTTATACATACTATAAATTATGATAATTAGTATCAATTTAATATTATTTATCAATAGTTTATGTAACAACTTTTGATATTATAAGTTGATTAAGTTGGTTGTGATTAATATTCATTTTTTTCTTTGACATTTTTTTTTATCCTATTACTAACATAGTTGTAATTCTAAAATATAAGATTATAATATGTAATTTTATAAAATTTAATACTTCTTTTATTTTTTTTAATTTAAATGGGTTAACCCATTTAATTTACCAATTTGTGGTGGGTTGAATCATGTTATTTTTTTTTAAAATCTCACAAAAAAGTGAATGAAATTGGATTAATTTACTTATTACTCAACTCATGAAGCCTAATGGAATTACCCACCTTTACAACTCTATCAATTTTTCAAATAAAACTTTATAAATATTAGTTATATTATTTAAAAACTTCAACTTGATGTTATTGAGTAAGTTGAAATAATATGCCAATTAATTTACGTGTTTCATGATTTTTTTTAAAGTGGTTTAATTTTGTTCTTTCTAAACACATATTTAATTCTTAATTTTTAAAATTTTAAATCATAAGTTTTTAAATGGATACATATCTTTTTTATATATATAATTTTAAATATTTAATCTATTAATATAAATTTTAAATTAAATTTAATTATATATATATATCTTGTTTATAATTTTATTACATTTTTATATATTTTAATTTTTTATGTAAAATACTCGTTTAATATATTAATTGCTACAAGAAAATTGACTTGTAACAATAGATAAAAACTGTTGTTAAAAATTTAAAATTTGCATGTCAATGACTATTTTATATTGATCTACCAATTAAAGATTCATTAATTGTGTAAGTTGTGTAGTAACAATTTTTTAAGTTTTAATTATAATTTACACTTATAAATATATGTATTTGAATTTTATTCAAAATTAGTTTAGGTCTATCATTGTGGTACCTAGCTAAAATTGATATTTCCAGCTCCAATATCAACTTTACCATATTATATTATTTTTCTTAATGGGACATTTCTTTAATGATATATCATATATGCATAATGGGAAGGAAAAGCGAAGGAAGATGCCTTCCCTCTTGCATGGGGACAAGGGTGCAAGTCCCTTTTTAAAACCAATTTCCAGATGACTAATTGTCAAGATTTTGACTACCATCGCTGTCGTTTCTGAGTGGTTTCATTCTACGGGAAAGGTAATGGCTGTTGATTGATTGCAATTTGCATATAACATTTTTGGCTCTTTGAGGTTGGTTATTTGTCGTATTCGGAGAAATGTATGATGGTGTTATATATATATATATAGAGGTACAAAGTTGGGAACAATTATTATAAGTTTATTTGGACTCACTCTACTTAATAATTTATATTTTATATCAAATTTTAATAAACTAATTATTATATTAAAAATTCATAATATATAAATAAAGTTAGAAAAGTTTTGAAGAATTTAAAATTATTTGACATTTTATTTCATTTATTCAAATCAAAGTATAAAATATTTTTATGATTATCTATCAATTTGAATAAATGAAACGTGTAACGACCCGCCATGGTCTCTACACTTAGTGGAATCGCACTACTACTAGTGAACTAAGGAAAATATTAAATTGGATAACTCATACATACAGGTATAGATAAGAATAAAAATAACCAAATTCCTTAAATACAAAATAAAATGCCATATATGTACAGTCATCCGAAAAATAATATTCCCTAGTGCCGGTCAAACAGACAAAAATCGCTACCCAAAATGGTAACCCTAACACGAGGATCAAACTCCCCGTCTCGCAGCGGTCACCTCGACTCCAAGCTAGCCCTGACCTGCTCCCATACCAAGTATGATCATCGCAGTTCCACCACATGGAAACAGAAGGGTAACCTAGAATTCACAAATGAATCATAATAATCTATACTACACAATCGTATTCATAGAGTCACACCATACACTCTATCCAATACTACTCATGCATAAAATACAATCCACCAATCATGAAGTCAAACACCACACTTCATCATATTAATAATCATGCAATAAATGCATCTCATGACAGATATCAATGCATATCAATCATCTAATGCGTCGTCACGCATACACCTAGGAGATCTCCACAACAATAGAGTTGTATAAGTGACATTCCATCCTACCGAAACCACCCCAACCGTTTTCACGCCCAATGCGCCCGCTCGGTCACAGCTAAACAGGATATATAATCCTCCCTCGGGTTTACTCGGATGATGTCACTTACACAATTGGAAGTTCAGATCCACCGTCAGGTATAGCACAGCTGGGTACGGGCTTACCACGACCTTGGCATGCATTAACCAAGTCAATTGTGGAGTTCGCCCACCGACTATCCGCAAGGATCCACGCACCTTCCCGAGTACTTGGTTAAGGGAATAACCCTCGACCTCATACCCCGCTCCAACACTAGCTAAGGACTTAGAGGAGACTCACCCAACCCAGTGGCCTATCTGAGCACCACTCTCCCAAATCCAGTGGCCTCCCAGAGCACCACTCTCATATATCAGTGGCCTATCCAAGCACCACTCTCAAGATACTCTATGTGAGCTCTTCCAGTTCGAAAACATTTTTCCTCTCCTCAAGTCCTAGGCTAGACTCATGCCATAAGGAATCACATGCAATAATGCATCATACATCATAATAGTCTGCCCACCATCATGATCAACAATCATACACATGTCATAAGACGTCACATGCAATAATGCATCATACATCATATATGGTCTACCCACCATTATAATCAACAGTCATACTCATATTCAAACATTCATACGTATCATCACAAAGCATACATATGAATCACACCGCACCATACATCATATATCACACATATATGATCTAACATTTTAACTTTTA
Organism: Cajanus cajan; assembly: GCF_000230855.2. Taxonomy (NCBI): domain Eukaryota; kingdom Viridiplantae; phylum Streptophyta; class Magnoliopsida; order Fabales; family Fabaceae; genus Cajanus; species Cajanus cajan. The sequence goes on from NC_138523.1 coordinate 1,614,851, forward strand.
ACATATTTACGCTCGGCGTAGCCTGAGCTCGCCCAGCCTAATCCCAACCTGAGAGCCCTAAGCTCTTCCATGCCTGGCGCACTCAACCTGCGCCTAGTCTAATCCCAGTCAGAGAGTTCAGAAACTTTCATCCAAACCAACAAATCCAGTCACATGCAAACACAAAACACAATACATAGGCTCCATACAACTTAAATAAACCTAGAATCAACATGCACCCATCTGATGCATCAAATTCACCAGAAACCCCATTTTTTTCCAAGACTTTGAACAATTAACGAATTCTCCGATCCAGCCATGGATCCTCAACTTTCATGCATCAATTGAGTTTCTAAACTCACATGCAACTTAAATAACAAACATTCTAGCTTCCCTTACCTGAAGATTGGCTCAGATAGTCAAAGACTGAACAAAAGTAGAATTTCCCCTCGAGGCTCAACTCGGAACTTCAGTCCTCCCAAAACAAGCTTTCTAATCTGAATTTCAAGAAAAGTCAGAAGGAGTTAGTGATCTAGAGGAGAAAAGGAGTCAAACAGAGAAATTTGGGAGAGAAAGGAGCTCACTGACCCAGAGACCTTCTCTCTAAAACTTCTCTCTAAAAACTCCAAAACTCCTGAAGGCCCCCAACCCCCTATTTATAGACTTTCGGATTGGCCCAGAACGGCCCGTACCGAGTTCGGAACGGCCCGTTCCGAACTCCCAAATCACGCACAAAATTAACGCCCAGAACGGCCGGTTCTGAAATCAGAACGGCCCGTTCCGGGACTCATCCGGAACGGCCCGTTCTCCCTCCGGAACGGCCCGTTCTCCCTCTAGAACGGTCCGTTCTCCTTCCCAGAACGGCCCGTTCTCAACTACAATATGTAGTTCAATTCAGTAGCTTGGAACGGCCCGTTCCAGTTTGGGAACGGCCCGTTCTGGGCTACTGAATCAGCCTCTTTTTTTTTTTTTTTTTTTTTTAACAATGTTACAATACTCCCCAACAAATAGGAATTTTCGTCCCCGAAAATAGGTCTACCTGAAGAGAGGAATGGATACTGTTCCTTGAATTGACTCTCCACCTCCCAGGTAACCTCACCAGTAGCTGCATCCCAAACAATTCTCACCAAGCTGATGGATTTGCCACAAAGCTTCTTCAACTTGTGATCAACCACAGCTACCGGTCTCTTCTCATAGGTCAAGTTCTCTCTAACTTGCACCTCATCCATCTCTACTACTTGACTCAGATCTGGGATGTACTTCCTAAACTGTGAAATGTGAAACACATGCTCTCCCTCATCAAATTCTAGAGGTCTCCTCCTCCTATCGGCATAGGACTTTCATCAACTCTGGGTAGCCCTCAACCTTTGCTGAATTTATCTCACCATCTTAGTAGTCTGAAGAACTAACTCTGGACCAACCACTACTGGCTCACCCTCTTGATACCAACATAATGGAGTCCTACACCTCCTGCCATATAAAGCCTCAAAAAGTGTCATGCTAATAATCAAGTGATAACTGTTATTATAAATAAACTTTACCAATGGTAACACCTCTTCCCAGCTACCTAGATGATCCAACACATAAGCTCTCAAGAGATCCTCCATTGACTGAATTGTCCTCTCCGACTGACCATCTATCTGTGGATGATAAACAGAGCTCAACCTCAACCTTGTTCCCAAAGCCTGATGCAGAGTCTGCCCACCGGGAAGTAAACCTTGGATCTCTGTTAGAGATAATACTGTAAGACACTCCATGCAACCGTACTATCTCTCTGATATACAACTGTGCAAGCCTCTCCAAGGACCACCTCTTGATAGGAAGAAAGTGCGCACACTTTATCAACCTATCAACAATCACTCAGATAGAGTCACTGTTCCTAGCTATCCTAGGCAACTCAACCACAAAGTCCTTAGTGACACTATCACACTTCCACTTGAGAATCTCCATCAGCACTAAGCTCAAAGCACTAAGCTCAAAAACAGCTGCCCTCTTAATACCAAGCAATCCCAAAATCCTCAACAATTCTAGATCTTGTAATTGCTTAGTTCCCACCTGTCTCAAGAACTCATTAGTTATGGTGATCATACCGCAACTAATGTGATCTTGGACAACCTCCACTTCTAGTCTCAAATCTCTAAACTACTCAATCAGCTCCAACTCCTTAATCAACATAGCTGACACATGAATGGATTTCCTACTCAATACATCCGCTACCACACTCGCCTTCCCAGGATGATACATCAACTTAAAATCAAAGTCCTTTAGGAATCCCATCCACCTCCTCTGCCTCATATTCAAACTCTTTTTTTTTTATCACTAAATACATTGAATCTCGCATCATACAGATAGTGTCTCCACGACTTCAAGGCAAACACCATAGCTGCAAGCTCCAAATCATGAGTAGGATAATTCCTCTCATGAGTCTTATGTTGCCTCGAAGCATACTCTACTAATCTCCCTTCCTGCATCAACACACAGCCCAACCTCTGGTGAAAAGCATCACAAAAACATATCAAAATACTCACCAGTGTCAGGTAACACCAAAACTGGAGAAGTAGTCAATCACTCCTTCAATTCCTGAAAACTCTGCTCATAAGCGTCCATCCAAACTAAAAGCTGATCTTTCCAAGTCAGTTAAGTCAAAGGCATTACTATTCGAGAGAAACTCTTCATGAATCTCTGATAGTTACCCATTAACCCAACAAAACTCCTAATCCCCGTAACAGTCCTCTGACGCTCCCACTGGATCACAGCCTCCACCTTGGCTGGATCTCCTGTAATCCCCTCTATCGATATCACATGCCCCAAATCTCACCTCAAACAGTCAAAACTCACCCTTGGACAGCTTGGCATACAACTACCTCTCTCTCAGTACCTGTAAAACCAACCTCAAATGCTCATAGTGATCCTCCAAAGATCTAGATTACACCAATATATCATCAAAACATCGAAGCTCCCCTCAGTTGATCCATCAACTCATCAATTCTCAAAAGCGGATACCTATTCCTTATCGTCAATTTGTTCAGTTGCCGATTGCCGATAATCACACAAACGCGCCCCACCATCTTTCTCTACTAACAGTACCAAGGCACCCCAAGGAGAAACATTGGACCTCACTACTATTTCTCCAACAAATCCTCGATCTGTTTCTTCAGCTTTACCAACTTAGCTTGAACCATCCTATAAGAAGCCACTGATACCGATCTTGCACCCAATACCAGGTCAATGCTAAATACAACATCACGCATAGGTAACAATCCCGGCACATCATCTGGGAACACCTCATGAAACTCACTGACAATCTCAATCCCAGTGATGGCCCTCTCCATCTCAATCATTCAAAACGACAAACAACATGAAGCACTCATCTCTATCTTTCATCAACTACTCAGCCTGACCCGCTGACAACAACACCTCATCCTCCAACTGAGGAAATACCAATCTTCTCCGAGCACAATCTATAAGGATGTGATGGGCAGATAACCAATCCATCCCTAAGATTATGTTAATATCTATCATGAGCAACCCAATCAGGTTCACTCAGAACCTCCTACCAAAACACCTCTATTAGGAATCTCACACACATCTCCAATGTCATCAAAGAAATTGAAGCCAGAGTAGATACATACAAAACAACGTGCCTTGCAGACACCAACAACCCAATCTCCCCACACAATCAACAAAAATAAATGAATGTGTGGCACCAGAATCGAACAAAAATAAAACATCCTCACCTGCTGCCTTCCCTTTCCCCTTCACCAAGTCTGATTAAGTGGAAGCCTCTGCACCTGATAATGTAAACACTCTCCCCGCAGTTGTAGGTCTGGGTGGCCTCGGGGCACTCCCAGATGAAGTCGGCGGTGTCTAACAATCTCTAGAGATGTGGCCTGGCCTACCACATCTGAAGCAAACATTCCCCGGATGAGAACAATCTCTAACCATATGTGCTCTTTCACATCTGTAGCACCGCACCAACTGTGCTCCGCCCTGAGAAGTAACAGGTCGAGGTCCCCTACTAACAGCTCCTCTCTGAGACTGTACAGGTCTGTCATAGGGTCCCCTCTACTGGCCTCCCCTCCTGAACTCTAGCAGCCTTACCACTGCTACTACCACCCTCCAAACTCTCAACAGTCTTTGCCTTCTCAACCAAGGCAGGAAACTCCACTATGGACATAGGGACTATGACCCTCTTCAGCTCGTGCCTCAATCTCTCTGCAAACTTTCTACATCTCCAAGCCTCAGATATGGCCTGAGAGTAGAAACGAGTTAAATGCTCAAACCTCATAGCATAATCTAGAACAGACAGGCTCTCTTAATGCAATCCCTATTAACAGGTACACTCCTGTTCTCTAACATTTGTTTGGTGTCTCTCCACCAGTACTCAGCCTCGCCTGCCAGTATACATATTGCATAGGCCAACTTCCTTTCCTCAGAAGATCTCAAAACACTGAAGATCTTCTCCATCTCACACAACCACTAATATGCCACATCAAGATCTGAATTCCCCTTGAACTGAAGAAGCTAACATCTCCTGAACTCTGCCTGAGAGACCACCGGTCTAGCTGCCTCAACCGCAGCTCTACCCACCTCCATCTAAGCAAAGTAAGCACTTTACTATTGCATCACTATGGCCATCATCTCCATAGTTCTAGCGATATGATCAAACTGAGACCTCACCATACTAAAAGAATTCAAACATTCTTTTACTAACACTTTACCACTACAACTCACCAAAATTAACACATATCAAAGATATGACACAACAGAAACATAGAAGGATCACTCCCCACAGAGCATCCTAACAGACTCGACCGGCTCTGATACCATAAAAGTGTAACGACCCGCCATGGTCTCTACACTTAGTGGAATCGCACTACTACTAGTGAACTAAGGAAAATATTAAATTGGATAACTCATACATACAGGTATAGATAAGAATAAAAATAACCAAATTCTTTAAATACAAAATAAAATGCCATATATGTACAGCCATCCCAAAAATAATATTCCCTAGTGCCGGTCAAACAGACAAAAATCGCTACCCAAAATGGTAACCCTAACACGAGGATCAAACTCCCCGTCTCGCAGCGGTCACCTCGACTCCAAGCTAGCCCTGACCTGCTCCCATACCAAGTATGATCATCGCAGTTCCACCACATGGAAACAGAAGGGTAAGCTAGAATTCACAAATGAATCATAATAATCTATACTACACAATCGTATTCATAGAGTCACACCATACACTCTATCCAATACTATTCATGCATAAAATACAATCCACCAATCATGAAGTCAAACACCACACTTCATCATATTAATAATCATGCAATAAATGCATCTCATGACAGATATCAATGCATATCAATCATCTAATGCGTCGTCACGCATACACCTAGGAGATCTCCACAACAATAGAGCTGTATAAGTGACATTCCATCCTACCGAAACCACCCCAACCGTTTTCACGCCCAATGCGCCCGCTCGGTCACAGCTAAACAGGATATATAATCCTCCCTCGGGTTTACTCGGATGATGTCACTTACACAATTGGAAGTTCAGATCCACCGTCAGGTATAGCACAGCTGGGTACGGGCTTACCACGACCTTGGCATGCATTAACCAAGTCAATTGTGGAGTTCGCCCACCGACTATCCGCAAGGATCCACGCACCTTCCCGAGTACTTGGTTAAGGGAATAACCCTCGACCTCATACCCCGCTCCAACACTAGCTAAGGACTTAGAGGAGACTCACCCAACCCAGTGGCCTATCTGAGCACCACTCTCCCAAATCCAGTGGCCTCCCAGAGCACCACTCTCATATATCAGTGGCCTATCCAAGAACCACTCTCAAGAGACTCTATGTGAGCTCTTCCAGTTCGAAAACATTTTTCCTCTCCTCAAGTCCTAGGCTAGACTCATGCCATAAGGCATCACATGCAATAATGCATCATACATCATAATAGTCTGCCCACCATCATGATCAACAATCATACACATGTCATAAGCCGTCACATGCAATAATGCATCATACATCATATATGGTCTACCCACCATTATAATCAACAGTCATACTCATATTCAAACATTCATACGTATCATCACAAAGCATACATATGAATCACACCGCACCATACATCATATATCACACATATATGATCTAACATTTTAACTTTTAACATATTTACGCTCGGCGTAGCCTGAGCTCGCCCAGCCTAATCCCAACCTGAGAGCCCTAAGCTCTTCCATGCCTGGCGCACTCAACCTGCGCCTAGTCTAATCCCAGTCAGAGAGTTCAGAAACTTTCATCCAAACCAACAAATCCAGTCACATGCAAACACAAAACACAATACATAGGCTCCATACAACTTAAATAAACCTAGAATCAACATGCACCCATCTGATGCATCAAATTCACCAGAAACCCCATTTTTTTCCAAGACTTTGAACAATTAGCGAATTCTCCGATCCAGCCATGGATTCTCAACTTTCATGCATCAATTGAGTTTCTAAACTCACATGCAACTTAAATAACAAACATTCTAGCTTCCCTTACCTGAAGATTGGCTCAGATAGCCAAAGACTGAACAAAAGTAGAATTTCCCCTCGAGGCTCAACTCGGAACTTCAGTCCTCCCAAAACAAGCTTTCTAATCTGAATTTCAAGAAAAGTCAGAAGGAGTTAGTGATCTAGAGGAGAAAAGGAGTCAAACAGAGAAATTTGGGAGAGAAAGGAGCTCACTGACCCAGAGACCTTCTCTCTAAAACTTCTCTCTAAAAACTCCAAAACTCCTGAAGGCCCCCAACCCCCTATTTATAGACTTTCGGATTGGCCCAGAACGGCCCGTACCGAGTTCGGAACGACCCGTTCTGAACTCCCAAATCACGCACAAAATTAACGCCCAGAACGGCCGGTTCTGAAATCAGAACGGCCCGTTCCTAGACTCATCCGGAACGGCCCGTTCTCCCTCCGGAACGGCCCGTTCTCCCTCCCAGAACGGCCCGTTCTCAACTACAATATGTAGTTCAATTCAGTAGCTTGGAACGGCCCGTTCCAGTTTGGGAACGGCCCGTTCTGGGCTACTGAATCAGCCTCTTCTTTTTTCTTTTTTTTTTTTAACAATGTTACAAAACGAAATATCAAATAATTTTTAATTTTTTTTTAAAAATTTGTAAACTTAATCTATGCATTAAAAACTTTTAATTTAGTGATATCAAATCGTTGAAATTTGATGTGAAATACAAGTTATTGAGTGAAATAAATCTAGGTAAACTTATTTGTTGAAATTTGAAAGTTTCATACTTCTAGATTATATATACAAAATTTTATATTCATCCAAGATAATTTCGTATCTTGTTCTTATAAAACAAAATTGACGTAATATATTAATATATACATTTCAAAATATATTAAAATATGAATACTTTAATTATCTTTAAATTGTTCTTTAATTATAACAAAATTTGATATAAAATTATAATTCAATAGTTAGATTGAAAAAATTCATATTTAATATAAAGTTATTTTGTGACATAATAGTTAGTAATAGTTACACCAATATCATTTGAACATTATCCTCTTTCTCTTTCTCTCTCCACATACACACACTTATATATGTATATATTATATGACGGAAGCAACGGGAAAAGAAATAAAAGATATAGTAGATTATATAATATATAATATAAAATAGAAAAATAAAGAAGTCATACAATAAATGCAAGAGAAAGTAACGCTGATCAAGAAATCAAAATATATTTTTTTCACCAAATCTCTATTTTCTTTTTCTTCTTTTCCCACACTGTTTCTCTTATTAGTTCATGTGTCATTGACAGATATTTTGACTTCCTTATGATATTTTCATAAAGCACGTTCATATATGTTGCAATCTTTAAATTATAACGTTTTTGAGTGAACATTTCAACATGGACACGCACGCATCCTCAATTTCAAGGTATGCTTCATTCTACAACAATTGTGCTTCAGGTAAGCATGATCGTCTATGAAGATAGAAAAATAAAAGTAGACAACTATGGAGTAAAAGTATATTTCTTGATGTATTTCATAGAGGTAGAGATCTTTGTTATTTATATATAATGCTAACTAATTTCACTTCTAAATTTATGGTCTAATAATTATGATAGAAATATGTTACAAATAACATTTGATTCTATCATAATGGAATTTCTCCATTTATGGGATTTCTACCACATTTACAGATATATTTGCACCATTTACAGATCTGTATCAATTAAGGATTTACTATCCTTTAACTCCCCCCTTAAACTTGTGGGAGCAACGATCACTCTAAGTTTGTTTCTAAGTTGATTAAATCGAGTGTAAGTGAAAGACTTAGTAAGACAATCATTAATTTGATCTGTTGATGGAGCATATAGGAAATTATAATCTAGTTCTTCAAAACCTTATATCCAATAAAGTCTACATCTACCATCCATATGTTTTGATATTGCATGCATTACTAGGTTTGAAGTGAATGCTTTGGCACTTAAATTGTTGCAACATGTGTTGGAGTTCTTGGTATGGAAAATTAATCTCTTGCAATAATGATTTGACCCAAGAGATTTCTTTTGCTAGGTTAGCTAGTGCGTATTACTCTGATTCGATACTAGACCTTGACACTAGCTTTTTTGCTTTTTATATGACCAAGAGATTAGTGTTTCTACCAAGTAGACACAAAGACTTACTATTGATTTTATGTCATCAAGCTTGGTTGCGCAATCAACTTCTAAGAATTCAATGAGGTCAAGATCAAGGTTTGATGCAAGCAAAAGTTGAGTGCAAGTATTTGAGTACTCTTTTTACACCTTGTCAATGTAGTACTATGGGAGAGCTCAAATGTAGACTTAATTTACTAACAAAATATGTGATGTTTGGTTTGGTGTTAGTCAAATATTGGAGTGCACAATAGCTTTGTAGAAAAGAGTGGGATTATTTATCAATTCACTCTCTGTAGTGAAGTTTTTTACTTGTGATCATTGGTAAAGTTTCAATTATTGGGTTGGAAAGTATGCATTTGGGACATATTTCTATGCTGAAAGATGAACCATATGTTCTATGCATAAAATCTAACCTGCATATGTTGAAAGCCTTGTGAGGAGACTTAAATAATCGAATTAGATTTTATAATCTTCATGATATTCTTAACCTTAGATGTTAATTTTTCAATACCATTATAATGACCTAACAGATGTCTAGAACTTACATTATAATCAAATTAGTGAGCAGAGGTCAAGTTGTCAAAATTAAGCTAAAATGTTATGATTATTTAATTTTTAAAAATGGTAAATGACAAAATTAACTCTTAAGATCAACATAGAAGTTATAAATAATTGTCTGATCTTTCCAATAAAATTTAGATCAACTTGATATCATAAGTATAATTCCAGATATCATGTTTAAACCCTATAATGTCATAGAAGCTTAACATAAAAAGAGATAGTTAGTGAGTTGTATGATGAGATATTTTATCTTTTAAGTGCTTAATTTTTGAAATAAATTGAGTTCCTTATATCAATATTTAAGAAAGATAAAGTATGAGAGGGGGGATATTTGTGAAAAAGTTGTGAGTGAATTATGATAAAGGTGTGAAATTACGTGCATAAAACCTTGTGTTTGACTCTTTGTGCCTATCTAAGATATGAGATGCTTCTATGTGATGTGCATGCTATGTTGATGTTTGACTTGAGAATGTCATGTGCAACGTTTACTAGTGCCAGATGCATATAGTTTAGAAGGGTCTTGTCCATTGAATTTTCATAACATAACCATCATATATTTATCGATTATGAACTATGAATGTGATAAATGTTGAGTTGTATGGTATAGTGATTATTGTATCTTGATATTATTTATAAATGCATATTAATTTGTTGAAGTGAGATGTTTCTCACTTTCCCTTCTTTATTATTTGTTCAAGCTAGTGTATGCTTGTAGGTGAAACTAATTATAAAAATGATGAGGAGGTTTATAATACCATGTGCTGAGAGTGTTTTGATAGGATGTGACATCGAGGAAGTAGATAAGAGTTTATATTTTTCTATTGGTTATCTTAGATTAGGATTCATATTGTGTTATAATTTGCTTCCAAACTTAATTTTGCTTATTGATGAATTTTGATTTATAATGTTATACTTCTATCTATGTGATTTAATTTTTATTCAATAAAATAATTTGAACAATCCCTTTTAAGAATTATTGAAATGTATACTATAATAACATGTGTGGTAGAGGGTACCATATATAAACATATTTTAATTTTGGTCCTATAATTTTTTTTTCTTTGATTTTCAATCCTCTAAAATTTTAAATTATTGTTTTATTTTCTACTATCATGTGACCCTTTTTAACATAAGTTCGATCATTATACGGTTATTTGACCATCTCAGTGTTACAACTATTATTTGTGATACTTTATTTGCATGCAGAAATAGAATTAGAAAAAAATATATTAGGGGTTAAATTTATGACATGATTAATAAAATTAACAATGATTAATAAAATATTAGTTTAATAAAAACAATGACTTATATGGGTTTTTAATCCCTATAAAATGAATGAATTTTGTTTAATTTGGTCCTTATTTGTGGGTGATATATATTTCTAATTTTTTTTACAAATATTTAAAATAAGTGTTTTGTAACCTTAAAATGATCATTAAAAACTAAAAATAGTGATTTTAAATATAAGAGGATAAAAAATAAAGAAAAATATTTTACAAAAATTAAAATTAAAATTTACTCATTTTATATGAATCAAAAATAATGTTTACAAATTTTATAAGGATAAAAAACAAAAATAAAATTTACAAAGATCAAAATCAAAACTCGTTTATTTTATAAAAACAAAAACATATTGAAGTCCTATTAAAAATTATATGTACAAAATATATGCTACATTCATAATTATCAAAAAAAATTAATTATAAGAAACGGATCATATAATTTAATTAGTGATCTATCAATTTAATCTCTAACATATTGATTCATTACTTTGATTGATTCGACGGCAAGTGCAATATTTAGAACGTACATCAAAATGAACCAGACTTATGTAACGAATTTTTTTGCCAAGTCAAACCCAAACCTCATAAGTTCGAGTCGTTTATGGTGGTAGTTGTTGCGGTGTTGAAAGCAAGGGTCTTCTAGATGTAATCTGGGCTCTAAAATTATTTGTAACTAAATCTAATGCTGGCCCAATCACTTTAGGAGTGGTATCAAAACAAACCCCTAAGAGGTTCATCTATCATCTCTTGTCCATATATATATATATATAATTATTCATACATTACTAGTGTAAAGTTTTTTACACTGATAATCAATCATATCTTTTAAATTATTTTGTTTTATTTTTATTTGATTAAATAAGTAAATAACATGATACTATTAAAAGATATGATTAATTGTTAGTGTAAAAAAAATTTACACTAGTAATGTATAAATGATTAATTCATATATATATATCAATTTTAGTTTATAGCAATGCTCGTTTTATCAACGCAGCAGTTTAGCTCTCACCTTCTCTAGAGTCTATAGTTGCATGCGGTTTTGGGGTGTGTTGGGGGAGTTAGTGAAATTAGAGTTTTATTTAACAGAGATTTTAAATAACTCAATGTAATGAACCAAAATATCATATCCGAAGCTAAGTGATATATGTCAGAAGCAACAAGAAGAAAAATGTATGATAAAACTAGAAAACATTGTATATTTATTGCACTGATTAAATTATATATACTAATATCAATACTTTATTTATATTTTTAAATATATACTAATACATGTTTATAAAAAGACTTACAAAAATAAAGGCTAAAACACTAATTTGGTCTATTATATTAATTATTTGTTTTAATTTAGTTCCATTTTAATTTTTGGTTTCAATTTGGTCCCAAACTAGTTAATTGGTTTCAATTTAGTCCCAAACTAATTAATTGGTTTCAATGTGGGATTTCCGTCTAAATTATTTAAACGGAGTTAACTTTTAGCTACGTGAATGTCATGTAGATGCATACGTGGATGCCATGCCAATTTTTTTTAAAACACCTGGACCCAGAACGGCCCGTTCTGAAACCGGAACGGGCCGTTCTGAGTGCACTTTTGGTGTTTTAGTTTTGCATCCGGAACGGCCCGTTCCAGGTGCAAAATTAACACACCAAAAGTGCATCAGAACGGCCCGTTCTGGATTCAGAACGGCAGGTTCTGGATTCAGAACGGCAGGTTCTGGATTCAGAACGGGCCGTTCCAAAACTGAGAATAGTTCCTTCATTGTATTTTTGATAATTATGCAATTTTGATCCCTAAAATTTTAATTGAGTAATTTCAGTCTTTAAAAGATTATAGTTGTGTAATTTTAGTCTCACCATTTTTAATTGAATAATTTTAATCTCTCAAATATCATGATTGTGCAATTTTAGTCTTTCTTATTAAAAATATAATAATTTTAAAATTTTAATATATATATATATATATAATGTTTTAAAACTATATAATTGTTTGCTTATTTAAATTAACATATATTATAATTTTTTGTAATGTATCAAATGATATATATTTATTATTACTAAATAAATAAAATTTATATATTATTAATATTTTAATATTATTAATAAATTAATATCAATAATATTTTTCCTATATTTATAAATAAACTAATAATTTGATAAATATATATTAATATATATTAATATATTTTTACAAAAATATAAATATATAAGATCAGATATATATTTCTAATTAATATACTTATATTTTTGTAAAAGTATATTAGTTTATCTATAAATATATTAATAATATTATTGATATAATAAAAAATTATAACATATGTTAATTTGAATAGATAAATAATTGTTTAATTTTAAAACATTATATATATATGTTGGATATCAGCACATATCAATCAGAATCTGTTGGAAATCAGCATATATCAATCAGAATATTCAATTCTGATTTGTAAAGATTTAATGTTAATAAGATCAATTTTATTTCCCCTCCTTTAATTATTTAGATACAACATTTATATGGAGAATTATTTCCCAGATTTTTAGGGATAGATTAGTGTGCAGATTTATTCCCTTGTATTCTATTTATACCACTTTTGTATTTTTCCCAAATCAGAGAAATATACATTATATTTTTCCGCAATATATATATATATATATATATATATTAAAATTATTAATTTTTAATGGGAGAAACTAAAATCGTATTGTTATGATATTCTTTATTAATTTTATTAAAAAATATAATAATTTTGAAAAATATTTTTTTATGGTAAAAATTTTAAAATTACTTATTTTTATTAAAATATTTATTTTATTAGATATAACAACATAATTAAAATATAATTAATAATATATATTTTGTAAAATTATTAATATTTTATATTTTAAAAAAAAAAGGTAAATCCGGAACGGCTCGTTCTGAAACCGGAACGGGCCGTTCTGGTTTCACTTTTTGTGTGTTAATTTTGCATTTGAAACGGGACGTTCTGAATGCAAAATTAATACACCAAAAATGAAACCAGAACGGTCCGTTCCGGTTTCAGAACGGGCCGTTCTGGGTCCAGGTATTTTAAAAAAAATTGTCATCCACGTGGCATCCACATGACATCCACGTGGTATCCACGTATGCATATACGTGGCATCCACGTGGGCAAAAGTTAACTCCGTTTAAATAATTTGGACGGAAGTCCCAAATTGAAACCAATTAATTTTTAAGGGACCAAATTGAAACCAATTAATTAGTTTGGGACCAAATTGAAACTAAAAATAAAAGTGGGACTAAATTGAAACAAACAATTATTATAAGGGACCAAATTAGTGTTTTAGCTAAAAATAAAATATTCATTAATCATAATAATATAAAAAAATTATAAATTATAAATTTAATTCTGATACATAACATGATTATCACACTATAGCTTTCATAATATAAAGGCAAATGAACAGGTTAAACACATTAATAAGTAAACTGGAATAAGACTCCACTTAAAAGGAATTATAGACACACCATGTATTCATAATGAGATTCTACTAGTATTCATAATATACAAAGTAGGCACACCATGAATTCACGAGAAGGGAGAGGTAAGGAAGTTGCAACTTAAGATCTAAGGGAACATTTGAAGGTTCCAAATCCAAGACTATTCACAAATGCATTTATCTATATATTAGTGCAACTTTTGTCTTTAAAAGTGCAAACATCTCTACTTTCCCTATAACAGCAGCATATGAAATCATAGCAAAATTCGATGGAGGCTCTTTGGCTAGACACTTGATTTGGGTAAAGGCAAGATGGTGGAAAGCAAATAATTGTTGACACTAGTAGAAAATTAGTATATTACGTCACCTCTTTAACGTCGAATACACTAAAATCTGACGTAAAAAAGATGTGGTGGCATTTTTGTAATTTTTGTGAACTTTTTTACGTCAGACCTGGTAGGGTCCGACGTAAAAAAAAAAGACGCGAAAGCGAATAAGAGAGTGGGAAGCACACTCGCACGCATTCACTCACTCGGATCTCATCATCACTTTTCTAGATTCTTCTCTGTAAACCCTCTCCCTCTCCTTTTGTTGCTGAATCGTTTTTTTTTTTGTCTTCTGTAGAGTGGAGTGAACTCTTCATTACTCATTCGCACACTGTTGCAGCTCATCAGGTATGAATCAAGGTTTCGTTTTCTTGAAGAAAAAAAAAGAAAATTGTTACTCATAACTAATTTACCAAAAACTTTGTCATTTATAAAGATTTTAGCATAACCTCCCTTAAGGCTTTATCACCAAGATACAAAATGATTGTATTTCTTTCCTTTTTAATCATTTTATTCTTCTCTTTCTATGATAAAGACAAGGACATTTTTGCCTCACCATTTTAAAACTTCTACAACTCCTTATTGTACCACGATAGCTTATATCTTAATCCTCCATAACACAGTCATTTTGTCCAAAGAACTTCTCAATATAGTACTTGGTTGTTCTAATTATTTTGCCTTTCATATTCTTTCTTTCTTCCCACAAATGGCACCACTTGTTGATCTAAACAACAAAGAAAGGCACAAGTACCCCCCCCCACAAAGATACATAGAAAAACATTGAATGCCCAATGAAAATTTATAGCGAGAAATATAATTGTGCAAAAGAAATGTAATAGGAATACGAAAAAGATTGAGAGCATAAAATACAATTAAATTTATTTGGTTCAACCAATGTTACTTACATCCATGAAAAAGGTAGTTTCCACTATATGAAAAACAAGACTAAGTCTTTCAACTAAGGAACCTTTAGCTCTTATTCACAACCTCTTAATATCTCTAAAAAGTTCTGTCTTCTATCGACGTATCTCCTTTACATCTTTGACATTTACATTCTTGCCCTATATATATATATATATATATATATATATATATATATATATATATAATACTAAGACTATATGCTTTATTAGACTAAACTCATCAAACTGCGATAGATACATATTGAACTCATCAAACTAATAAATATTGACTCAACAAATTATACCTAAAGACTTACAAACGAAACAACGTATAAAGCCAAAAACACACTAGATTTTGAGTTAAAAAAACAATTAAAGTTACTATATATATTGGGGTATGGAGCCATGCAAGCTAATACACAAAGAGACAAAACTAACAGAAAAAAAAAAAAGAGACAAAGACAAAGAAACAGGCTAACTAATTAACAAACTAATTAAGATAAAACAGAAAATTAATTAACTGTGTTCGAGTTTACTAAAACTAATAATAATTTTATGTTCAAAGGTTTAAAACTTGTTAACTGTCTCTAAAGTAAGAAACTGAATCTAACTAATTTTACTAAATTGTTGTAAAATCTGACCCATGTTAGTTACTCGTATCACATTTCACATGTGATTTTTTCGTGCTAGTTAATTATTTTGAGCAATACTACGGCCGGGTTTGAGCAAAATTAGTATGAAAGGTGTAGATGCAATAAAACAGTTTTTAGCAAAAGGTTAAAGCAAAATCTTGTCTACCATTATATAACCAGACACCAATGATGCCATCAAACGTCTAAGAATTCTTTAGTATATATTTGAAGCACAAAATTTTGAGGCATGGATCAGATATTGGGAAGATAAAAAAGCAAGAGTCCAACGTAACTTGTTTAGTTGGTCCAAAACAGGTAATGCTTGGCCAAATAAAAGAATGTCTCTTAGCAAAGACAAGGACAATAAACAGAAAGCTAAAACTGCTTACTTGATCACCTCTGAATGCAGAAATTTGGTGATGACAGTTTATAACTAGATGAAGCCACATGCATGGTTTCGACCAGAAAAAAACAACTCATTCTCTCCAGTCATATTAAGGAGAAATTATTGTATGATATGGTCATAATAACCTTCACGTGACGTATTATTAACTTATTCTCGTAAATAAAAAATATGAGTACATGTCACGCAGATTTATACATATTACTGAGATAAATCTTTAATTTTAATTGAAGAATAACATATAAATTGCATATAAAAAATTATACCCAAGTTTTATCCTACAATAATTTCTCCATGTTACAAGAACATACGCCATGCTTCACTTGTCATGTTTAGTTTTCTCTTCATAACCAAGAAGCTCTTCCAACAACTTCTCATCATAGTACTCAAACTCAAACACTTGATTAGATTGCTCATTGCTTCCTCTTGCAAGACTTGAAGAGGGTGCAGATGCTGACGAAGCTGAAGCCGAAGCTGAAGATGAAGCTGAAGATGAAGATGAAGATGAAGAAGCATTAGAAGAAGAAGAAGAAGAAGAAGAAGCAGCTGAAGGAGGGTACTCATGAGGGAAATTGAGGACTGCAAAGGGACCCCTCATGGCATAAGCAGCTCTATCATAGGCTCTAGCTGCTTCCTCTGCTGTGTTGAAAGTTCCTAGCCACAACCTTTGACCATGTCTCAATGAGTCACGAATCTCTGCTGCAAATTTTCCCCATGGCCTCCTACGTACCCCTCTGTACTTAACATGCTCTTCTTCATCCTTGCATTTTCCTCTTGAACCCCCTTCATCCATCTTATGTTTTTCCTTCTATTCCACTTTCAAGTGTATATATACACATAAATAATTCCTAATCATAATGAAGAGTGACGCATGCAAAAAAACTCTCCCTCTCAATGTTTCAGAAAAGTAGTTCAAGAGTTATGGCACTTTAACCAATCAAATGTTATTATTAGTATGATTTTTATTTATTTATTATAAAATTTAATAATTATCATTTAATTTGTAATTAGATGATAGAATAAAGTAAAAAAAAAAAAAACATATTTTCTCGTGTTTTATATATATAGTAATTATCATTTAAATTTGGTAATATTAATTTGTAATTATATAACAATATATACTATTAATTAATAGAGTTATATTGTTAACAAAATGTTTAAAATAATTATAAAAATTTATGATTAAATTACATAGTAACCTTTTTTCTCTTTTATAATGTAACATGAGTATAGTTGTACCGACCGATGAAAGTCGATCAAAAGTTTTTTTTTTTTTAAACGAATCAAAAGTTATTATTATGCGGGATAATTTGTTTCATTTTATAAAAATTATTTTAAAATTTGTACTCCAAATAATTTTTAATTAGTTCAGACCTGTAAAAGTTTAGTGTGGAGGCATAAAATTAAAACTTATTTAATATTAAAACTATACATATCAATAAATTTAAATCTGGGTGGGAAAAAACACAAATTATGTTATATATATATAATTATGCTTTTAACTATCTAATTAATGTACGTGATTATATATAATTATGCTTTAACTATCTAATTAATGTACGTGATTTTATTTTAGATAATTTAAATATATATATATATATATATATATATATATATATATATATATATATAAATGTTAGCAATATAGTATTATTTTCCAAATATTATTTATTATTAAGTGATATTTATGTTGGTAGTTTCTCGGTGTAATAGTAGGTTTCATTTAATATCGAAAAAAGTATATATCTATAATGGTTTGAAAAAGAAAATTCTAAACTTTTCCACTTCCATAGTAGTTAAACTTATCTTTCGATTTAACTACTACACTTCTATGTACACATAAAAAGATGGGTGAAAAAAATTGAGTTTTCTGTATTTTTTTTCATACAAATATGTACGAAATGAGGTCGATCTAATAACAAGAGTTAGAATGATATAATAAAAAATTTAAAATTTATTATCATCATTAAATTCTTATAGATAAAAAAAAATAATATATGAAAAAACAAAACAAAACAAAACAAAAAAATCAATTATAAGAATAGCGTTGTTAGATGTTGAAAAATTGGGCACAAAAGCGTTAGGCATGTGATGATGGGGAAGCTCGCAACTTATGCTTCACGTTGAAAAGTAGCGCGTCCATTGTATTTGGACGGTCAAGGAGTGGTGGCTTTGCATGTTTCGAAATTGAAACCGTTTTTACTCCTTTTTCATCATATGGTTTGAAAAACACAAAAGTGACACTTCTAATCACAATTTTATGCATAAATAATCTCCTCGCTACGAGAGAGGCACCTCAAAGGGTGGGATAGCTGACTCAAGATTTAACGCGGCTGCATAACACAAGGCAGGATTCGAACCCCTGACCTTGCTTAAGCGTGGATCAACCCCTACCGCTGAACCACACGCTTGGGTATTAGTATCAAATTATTTAAATTAATAATGCTAAATTTCTCTCGTTTTAATATTTTTTTTCTTAATTATGATATTTTTCTATTCCATATACGTAGTTGTTGGAGATCTTTATCGACTAATAATAGGATAAAAATAATGTACATAAACATAGAAAACTTCAATTGATAAGCTAACTTTTTTAACTTTGAGTTACATACACAATCATTTTCAATATAATATACAAGAACTTATCATAACAATTATTATTCGACTTAATGGCTTACCTATGTTATCAAACTATTCATGTACATATATATGTTCAATTTCTGAATGTGAGAAATTGTGTGAAAGATCCCATATTGTGTTTTAATAAAGTCAAAATAATATTACTCCTTTTCCTTTATAATAGTTTTTTAAAATTGTTTTACATAAATCAAACAACGTAATAAATTTTTTGTATCTTTCTTAGAATGATTTTAATATTTTTTATTATACTCTATTTTATTTTTACTTAATATTCAATACATATTAATTGTAATGTATAGATTAAATATTAAAAGTTCTTAGGTGGGATGTAAGGGTATAAATAATGCTGTCTTAAAATTTTAAAATAAAAAATAAATAGAAAAAAAATTCTTAACAAAAAATTTGATAGATAAAAAGAAACAAATGAAATACATGTATTAATAAATCGCCTCCAATAAAAAAGAAAAATAATAAATTTTTCTCATGCTAATTTGTGCAGTTATTAATTAAGGATAAAATAATTATAAGTATAAAAAAAAATGTGAAGATCAAATCAGGTTATCCTTTCATTATTTGCATAATTAAATGTAGATAACCACTTTCTCATAATCTAGCATATATGGGTTGAAGTTGTGAAACCAAACTCTACGTGTTATAATATTGCAAAAGAAATAAAGTACTACATGGACCAGGTAAAACGAAATGAAGAGGAGAGAGGAAAAAAAACAATTTTTTTCAAAATGTCAAACACGTGGTGATCTATAGTAGTATTTGTACGTCATTTTGTGGAGTCAAATTCCTTTGTTTTCCTTTGCTTTGCTACTTAACATTCGAAAGATTATACATTTTATAAAGACTAATTTTTTTAGAAAAGTAAAAAAACCAAAAATCTATAACCGGAAATATTTCCTTTTGTTTCTAAACTTTTCAAAGACAATTATATTTTTATTATATTTAAAAATTATATATATATATATATATATATATATATATATATATATATATGAATATGTATGTATGTGTGTGTAGAGAGAAAGAATCATAATCAATTAACGTCATATATAAAATTTAAACACTCATATCAAATCTTATATTTTTAATAAATTTTTTACAATACAATTTTAACCAATCTAATGATTGAATTATTATATTATACACAATATCATGTAGATCAAATTTTACATTATTCCAAAAGTATTTAGTAAATCATCATATTATTTTATTTTAACATATAATATGATATTTAAAATATGTATAAATATTTATTTTTTTGATAACATATTATAAAAAGTTTAAATTATGTGAAATTTAATATTTATGATCTTGAGTATAACATCATATTATTTAATGATTGAATTGGTTTAAATTTACATTATACAAAGAGTTACTAAAGAT